>NW_019154115.1:4871431-5286674 GCF_002288905.1 Enhydra lutris kenyoni | reverse complement strand
GGGGCTCGATCCCAGGACCCTGGGATCATGACCTGAGCTGAAGGCAGAGGCTTTAACCCGCTGAGCCACCCAGGCGCCCCTAGAAATGTTCTTGATGTTAACCTAGGTGGTGGTTTCAAATTTACTCATTCCTAAAAATTGAGCCGCGCACTCTCTATGAGCTGGGAGAATTCATACATTTTTCTGTATTATACTCAATAGAGTTGTGCATTTTACTGTATTATACTCAATAAAGTGGGGGAAAAATAAAACCAAAAACAAAATGTGTTAAAGGCTCTCCATTGAGGGGCGCCTGGATTAAATCCTCTGCCTTCGGCTCAGGTCATGATCCCAGGGTGCTGGGATCGAGCCCCACATCGGGCTCTCTGCTCAGCGGGGAGCCTGCTTCCTCCTCTCTCTCTCTGCCTACCTCTCTGCCTACTTGTGATCTCTGTCTGTCAAATAAATAAATAAAATCTTAAAAAAAAAAAAAAAGGCTCTCCATTGAAAGACACTGAAGGAATGAGCACGGGCTCTTGTGTTCCACCTGGTTTCCATGTCATAGCAAAGTCCAGGGGCAACGAGTCAAGCCCAGCCTCAAAATCTCCCACAGGAGTCAAAACCCGCCTCTCTCCAGACGGGGTCCGGCCCCCTGGAAAACCCACAGGCTGTCTCAGTGTTTCCCTTCCTGTCCTTCCTTACCCTTCTATAAACACATCCAACTCAATGCCAGGCAGCTACAGGCACTTTTCTTAGAAGGGGAATCTCTATTACTTCTTAAGTCCTTATGGAGAGAATCTCAGACAAACCTCCTCCTTTGCAAAGGCAGACCCAAAAGACCTAGGAGATAATAGTAAAGCAAGAAAGCGACTGTGTGTGGGATTTGAGGATAACCCAGGCAGTGAATGGAGTGCTGAATGGGTATTGTTATTCAATCCTTGGATTAGCTCTGGGACTGGACCAGTCACCCCCAATGATAAGTGAAAAAAACTGAGGCTTGGAGAGAACCTGAACCCTGGTGTGACTCTACTTAACTCCCCCTAACTCTGGCACTGCCATCCCCCACCCCGCAGAGTCCCCCGCCCCTGGAATGGCTGAAGGATTCTGTTGCATTTCCTGTCCTCCAAGAAGAAATGCTTGAAGTCAAAAGTAGAAGGTCATGTGAGGAATCTGAAATCCTAGGGGTTTCTTGCCCTTTGGCCTATGTATGGATTCTCCCAGCTCATAGAGATATCGGGCCTTGATGGAAGGATGTGGTTCAGGACACTCTGCTCTAGAAATGACACTAGCTGGGTTGGTGCCTGAGGAGGAAAGAGTATGGCAAGTATGGTCCAGCTTGAGCCCTTTCCACTTGAGCACTTAAACTATTCTTTATCTTCTTTATATACAGATATAGGTATATAGATACAGATAGGGCGGGGATGGGTGGCAGAGGAAGAGGGAGAGAGAGGGAGAATCCTAAGCAGTCTCCATGCCCAGCAGAGAGCCTGATGCAGGGCTCGATCCCATGACCCTGAGACCACGACTGGAGCCAAAATCAAGAGTCGGACCCCCAACCAACTGTGCCACCCAGGTACCCCATATTCTTGATCTTCTAAAAGCACCAGACTTGCCCGTTATTCGATCCATCTAATGTCTATAATGCCATTATACTATCCAGTTCCCTATCAAGAGTTTTCATCCATAAGGTTGAAAGGCCTGCATATAGAAAGCCTGAGCAAAGGCACTGTAGCAAGAAAGAAGGCTGCAATAGGGCCAGATAGGCCCTGGACATCTATCTCCTCTATAGTCATGCATCTCAGGACACAGGTGTGCAGAGTGGCCCACTGAAGTTCATGTGCTGGTACCGGTCTGGGATGTGTGAGCACAGCAATTCTGTACCAGGGGAGATTGTTTGGGATCTCCAGGAGAAAGTCTTGGAGAAATAGACAAGGTACACAGGCAAGATGGCACATTTCTGGCCTGGATTAGCTGCTGTCAACCAGGCATCAATACCACCCCCTTCTAAGGTCTTGTCCTCACTGCAGAGATGCCGGGAACTACATTTCCCGTGATCCTCTTCCCCCCGTGGCTCCTTCATGGAAGGCAGGCACTCTCACTCGAGCCTTGGAAGGTCAACGAGGAAATCATTGCTGTCTGGAGGCAGTTGCAGTCAGCTGTGTGGGAAGGTAGAGATTTCAGGCAGCCTTCTTTGAATTGCAGTAGCTTCCAGAAAGCTCTTTGGATCTTTTGGCTTAGGTCTGTGTTGGCTTTCTCGACCTTCTGTGGGAGCTTCCCGGATCTGGGTTTCTCCAGTTCTTCCAGTGTGTATTATTAATCCCCTACTTCCTGTATTATGTCCTCCTCACCTGAAATACACTGAGTGGCTCTTGTTTTCCTAATACGATACAGAGTCAGTTGATCTCAGGATTTATTCAATATTTTGCTGTAAATTGGTCCCATTGACATTCAAATGGGTAACATTGCATTTAGCATTGTTGCTAGGAGAGGGGATACTGTGAAAGTTTTTTTGCCCTTAAAGCCAGAAATGTCTTTGCTTATAAAGCACACAGAGACAGTCTCTGTGGACCTATCTGGCCTTTCTTTTCAACTGCAATTTTCAGATTTGTGAGACAGTCATCCTCTTCCACCCTAAGGGACTATTTGATGGTAGGAAATGCAGACAAAGACCCAAAGATGCCAAGAAGCATTGGGAAGGTTTGTTGATTTGGTTACCACAGGGGTACATTTTTAAAATGGCATTTCTAGGTTTTACTTGGCCAATTTAGGAAACCTGAAGAAATAATTCACTACCCTAATCGCTTTGACATTAATTTAATGCAAAAATGTAAACAATGCAAAAAAAATGGGAAGATGATCTCGGGATTTTAAAAACTGAGTAACTTTCCATTTCACCTGAGACCTAGTTTGGCATTTGGGAACCTCCGATCTCATTCAACCTTCTCATTCAATATTTAAGCAAGGGCACCTTTCATTAGGTGCTGGAGATCTAAGAGTCAGCAAGATAGCGCATTTCTTGCCTCGGGAAGCTTTTATCAAACAGTTGTTATTTATGTGACACAGAGAGTGTGAGTGAGTGCACAATCCTATGGGGGGGCAGCAGAGGGAGAGGGAGAAGCAGGTTTCCTGCTGAGCAGGGAGCTCAGACATGGGGCTCAATCCCAGGACCCTCTGATCATGACCTGAGCCAAAGGCAGATGCTCAACAAACTGAGTCACCCAGATGCCCCTCAAACAGTTTTTGATGCCATGAATACCGGGCACTGTTGAGAACACATCTAATCCAGCTGAAGGGGGAAGAGGAAATTACTGCCTTTTATGCTGAGACCCGAGAGTCAGTGGGAGTTATACAGAGAAGAAAACCTGAGGAAGAAAGCTCATTTCCAGATGGGAAAACTAACACCCAGAAATGGCTATTGACTTTCCCAAAGTCAATCAGCATAGTGGCAGAAAGAAAAGGACAACCTAGGGATGAATTAATTCCTGGGCCTCTACTAGCACATGTTGCTACTTCTTCAGTCTTTTTGGTAAGGATCCTAACCGTAGACTTACTGTCTTCACTGTCCGCCTAGCTCTAGGCTGATTAAAGAAAGTCTTAATACCTGGCAGTTAGCATCTATTACATAAAACGAGTATCTCCAATCTCACTTTCACTTGAATTCAGCTGAGTTCCCATAATTACTGCTTCTGCACTTTGTAAACTTTGGGGCTCAGCCCTTTCCTTAAAAGAAAAATCAGCTTAACAAAAATCACTGCTATTCCTTGGAGTGGGATTGGAGTGAGTTGGGATGGGAGCCAGGATGGTCAGAAAACAAACCACACATATTGCTGCTTCTGGAAGCTTTGTTCTTTAATGAGCCATGGAGTGATTTGTTCATCAAGCTGCTTTTGTGTAGCTGTACAGTGCATATTCGGAGTGACACAAACTGCACTTTCTACAGATGATGTTTTGCTCCCCCCCCCACAACAACAGAAAACAAAAACAAAAACAAAAAAACAACAACCAAAAAACCAACCCAAAAGGAAATTACAAAGTGCCTGTTGATTGCATCAGGAATGTAATCAGTTCTGTGGGTGAGATAAATCATTCTTTTTATAGAATTATTCTGTTAAACAGTAAAATGATATTATATTTCACAGGATATGTCTTTTTACAATACATAGTCTTTTAAAAATTTACACTCAGCATACTTATAAATTACTTTGAATCTATTAAAATAATACAATACTAATTTGTAATCCACACGTTTCCTCTAGTAAATGCAATTACTTGGTTCAAAAGGTGCCAACTTTTATATGACCTAAGAGGGTTGATAATAGGTATTAATTATAAATGAATAGCAAGGGGATAGGTGCCTTCGTGTGGCTTTTTTGAAAACACTTTTAACCAAGAGACCGATAAGACCTAATAGATCCACCTCCACAATCATTATTTTGCTGTTACCTTTTAACACCAAATCAAATGTGGGAGTGGTTCCAGAAAAAAAGTGGTAAAAATTATATGAGGGGCACAGAAAGACTGAGGACTCCCTCAAATGCCAAGGACTTACTACCAAGGCCGGCATTGTGTTATTGGGTGGACAGTGCTGGGGAACTGTCACAAAATTATGGATAGACATAATGCATTTGTCAACACAGAACGATGCATGCCCATTGCCTAGCTCCCCCACCGATGAGGAAAACCATCTGAACTATGTTTCTTTTTAAAATTAAAACTCTCTTAGCTTTGAACACATCCTGAGAATTTCTTCTCTAGTTCACCAAAGTGCTTGTGAAAGGTACACATTCGTTAGTTATAGTTTAAAAATACAAAAACAAATAAACCCAACATGGCCCAGAGTCACTGAAGTGGGCCTGCAGAACCTTGCTGGACTTCCTCTTTTCAGCATGCTTCTGGGACCCCCTCTTCTCTTCTCTGTCTTTGACAGTGAAAACCACCCTCTGTCAAGAACACAGAAGTCTCCACTAACCTCCCAGCAGCAGGGTAAGAGCTGCGGCTGGTTTCCAAAGTATGAGAAGGTAGGGGCTCTGGTATCCCATTCCCTGACTTCAGGTCCCTCTGTCTCTTCAAGGCCGGTACTGAGAACTCTGTATCTCCCCTTTGTGTTTCTAGAAGCCCAGAGTAGCAAAGGAATTAAAATGGCAGGAAGTGCATTACAAACTAAGTATGTCACCTCCCTGATCCTTGCTGTTTAAACAAATTTGCTTCACTTATGATACACAATGTAACCTTAAAATGATACTTCTCTGCTTCTATTTCATTTTCCATGATAAGGGATAGCTGGCTTTAATGTGGAGAAGTGCAAATCCAGGCTTTGTTTGGGGCTGGAATGTGTGATACGAACAGAATTCCTCTGTATTTTGGAGTATGGGCTCCAAATGTGGGGCTGCCCCATTGCTGCCACACAGGGATTTTTGTCTGTAGCATGTGAGATCAAAGAAAAGCAAAGCAGAAGCAATGGGCAGCGCAGCTGCGATGTATATGAGGGTTACACATCTTCATTGTAAATGATTATAATACAGCATCACTTTGTGGTGACATAACTTTAACCACAGAGAGGACCAGTTAAGACCATATGGAAGAAGATACAGCACTTGGTTCTGACAGTTTTTAGGAGTTATGGCTTCATCTCTTTGTTAGGCCAACAGTATTTGTTATCCTATGAGAAGCAAAGCTTTCTTTCCTTCAAAGGGGGGGTCCCACACTTGCTCTTAATTCTTAGGATTGTGCGGATCTCTCCCCGCCCCCACAACCCTCCATTCTGGCACTTTGTTAAATGACTAGAAATCCACAAATCTAGCAACCAAAAAACAAGTATTTTTTATTTAATTTTATCCAAATTCAGGTTTCAGGTCCCTGAGAAATATAAAGTCTCTTAACATCCATTGCCTAGTTCTTCTAAAGTGGCCTACAGGAGTAATTTTTTTTTTTTTTTTTCCAACTGCCAAAAACTTATTTTGCAAACAAACAAAGAAAATCTGCAAAAATTTAGAAGGGAGAACATATGCCAAGATGTGTTCTCTAGGCCGTTCCTTGGAGCCAAAGGAAATTATCCAACAAGGGTCATCTCTTTCTCATGTGGTATTTAATCAATGTTCTGGAGCAAGTAGAGAGTAGCAGTCCATGCCCAGCAGGACACTACTCCCCCAGGAATACTGAAACAGCCTGCGTAGCCTGGCTTGGGGCCCTGGGGCCCCAGAAGTCCCACTGGGACCTGACCATGCTGAGGGGTTGGGCTTTCCTCTAAGAGATTCTCCAAAGTTCGATTTTTAAAAGGCTTTAACATTTATTATTCCTCAGCATGAATAAGGTGGCAGATGTTTGCGGGATATAAAATCTAACACTTACTCACAACCATCATCATTCTGGAGATTTAAAAAGATTCCTTTCCCTAGCTCATTTCTGAAACCAAACCAGGGAGAGGTAAGACTCCTGCTACCTTTAGCTGCCACTCAGAATGATGTTCTAAGCCTGACCTCTGGGGCTTGACAATAACCACTGAGGCAGTGACATGAGGTTCAGTGTTGTGTAACAGGAGAGAATCTGCCCTAACAAAGTCTTAACATTTCCACAACTTCAAATCGAAGTATGAAAAGAAAGAATAACCAAAATTCAGGTTACAGATGGTAAAGGCTCTTTTTCAGAACAGTGCACGTGGTAGTTAGACAAGATGCATTTAGTAACTTTAAAAATAAACATTTTCACATACTTATCTCAAGAAAGAGTATCATGTTTCATCTTCCATATATTATAAATAGCAAAAACAGATTTCTAATCCCACAAATGCTAAGAAGCTTAAAATGCTATTATAGCTCAGGTGTAGGGAGACACCCAGTGGTGAAAAAGATGGTCTGGTTTTTCCCTCAACCCTGGGATAGTGGCTCTCACCCCTATCCAATGGCCCTTAATCTGTGGGAAGAAATTCCACCAGGAGGAGGGAAGCATAAGGTTAAAAAGAAATATGCATACTATACATATATATTTACAGTAAACTTCAGTAACCAGAATATTAACAAAAATAGCTTCAAGTAGTCCTTGATTTATTTTTTCATCTATTTAATACTGATGGTCTGAGGAAAAGAAGGTAATAGTTAGATGGTTATATTAAAAATTTTTAATTTTTTTTGGCAGCTTTCTGTTAACACTTATTCATGCAGTGTTGTGTATGAATGTTTTAGGAGAAGTGATTAGACGGTCACATCACTTGTCTGAGTTTGTGGTGGAAATCCACCAGCAGATGAACAGGTTCGTACGTGATCTTCAGCTTATTAATCTATACAAAGAGGAAAGCCTGGGTGGATTAGGATGAGACCCTCTTGTTTAGGGATCACCACATCTCTGAGATGCTTTAAAAAAATTAGAGGAACCTAATCCTAGGACCAGGAAGTCTGAGTACAGTAGGAAAACTGAAACTTCAGCCCATGCAATATATTTGGCAGAAACTAACCAGGAGTGAAACCGGCATTATTATGACACTGAACATCATCAAAAAACAAAACATGTACTCTCTTCTTCATCATGTAACCAGATGTCTGAGACATGCTCTGATGGCTTCATGGAAACAATTACATTTTTACTTTCCCCAGAATATAACATGGAGTATTTCTCAAAAATCTTAAAATAGAGGGCTTAAGCTTTTTGTTTATAAATCCTTGGAAAAAAATTATATTCTACCCCAGCTCCTAACTATCCCAAAATAAACCCAAAGGCTTTTGCTTTCACGGTTAAGAAAGATTTATATGTTTTCTTCAAATGTCAAAAATCAGTGGTTCCCTCAGGCCCACCATGTTCCCCCCAGTTCAACACCCACCTCTGGGAAGGAAAAGAGGATGGAGGAGAGGCAACTAGGAAGATCTCCACAACTGACCCAAATCCGCAGGCCCCCGGTGGCTCTGTTTAGTGAACTCCCCAGTCAAATACAGCAGCCAAGGCACAGCTGGCACCATCCCCAGCAGGCTTCACAGAGGCCTTTCTGTTTCTGCAGGAGGCCCAGGAAATTAGCACACAAGTTCTTGGTTGTATGCTTGGGCAAGAGGCAGGACCACAATTAGGTTGGACTATTGTGGACGAGGGGATGAGAAGAGGCCCCGAAGCTGAGATGTGTTTACCACTCTGTAGCCATGAAGGGACACACAGCTGCCAGTTCAGACCATAAACTCATTATTTCCAAAGAGAGCTAGCTGTTGGGTGGAGCTGGAGTCTGGGTCCACAGTTTTCCTGCGGCCAGTCACAACTGTCCCCTCTGGGGTCTCTTTGGTTTTCTGAGGTGAGTTTTTCACATTCTTTAATTTCTGTTTGCCCTTTTCAGGGTTGAAGGTTCCTCTGCTGATGAACTGAGGCCTGTCTTCCAGGGATTTGGTCTGACCGAATGGCCCTTCCACTCCCAGGGCCTCGCCAGCTGAGGCAGCTCGGTAGAAAGGAGATTTAGAATAAATCTGAAATCGTTTTCTGGTCCCATGAGAAGATGCAGTGTTAGATGAACATAAAGTAGAGAATGAAGAGTCTACTGAATCCAAAGAGTCTTGCTGCCTTTTTAGCTGTTTTCGTAACTTGCTTGAAGGTTCAGATTTGCCAGCTGCCTTCAGGGAGCTAAGGACCAAGCTTCTCTCTAATTCAAAAAAAGAGATCAAAGCTCTAAGTGACAATTTCCTCTAAAGCAAATCATCCCATAATAATAGGTTTCACCATTCCCGTGTGATGGGTGGGCTGAGGTCTGAAGTGTCCAGGCTGACCTACTCTGTTCACAGCCATAACCTGAGAAGTTGCCCATTTCTAAACATATCATTTAAGAATCAACCCCAAGAAGTCTGGAGTTCGACTACGCCATTAGGAAAGGCCAAGGACTGTCACTATCATTTAAAATACTGCCAGGAAGTCATCCATTTCCTCCAGGTTGCTTAATTTGTTGGCATGTGGTTGCTGGTGATAATTTCTAATAAACGTTTCTATTTCCTTGGTGTTAGTCGTGATCTCTCCCCTTTCATTCATGATTTTATTAATGTGGGAGACTCAGCCATCAGAAAGGATGAATACCCACCATTTGCATCAACATGGATGGAACCGGAGGGGATTATGCTAAGTGAAATAAGTCAAGCAGAGAAAGACAATTACCGTATGGTTTCACTCATATGTGGAACATAAGGAATAGCATGGAGGACATTAGGAGAAGGAAGAGAAAAATGAAGGGGAGGAAATCAGAGGGGGAGATGAACCATGAGAGACTATGGACTCTGGGGGGAAAAAACGAAGGGTTTCAGAGGGGAGGCGGGGTGGGGGATGGTTTACTGCAGTGATGGGTATTAAGTAGGGCATGTATTGCATGGAGCACTGGGTGTTGTACGCAAACAATGAATCATGGAACACTATATCAAAAACTAATGATGGGGACGCCTGGGTGGCTCAGTTGGTTAAGCCGCTTCCTTCGGCTCAGGTCATGATCCCGGGGTTCTGGGATCAAGTCCCACATCCGGCTCCTTGCTTGGCGGGGAGCCTGCTTCTCTCGCTGCCTCTGCCTGCCTCTCTGCCTGCTTTTGTGCGCGCTCTCTCTCTCTCTCTCTTTGGCAAATAAATATTAAAAAAAAAAACCAAAAACAAAACAAAAAACTAACAATGGTAACTAATACAACATAATAAAATTAAAAAATAAAATAAAATACTGCCAGGATATGTAGTAATTCTATGTCTCCCTGAGACATGCCACATAGTTAAATACCTCCTTTGGTATAAGCCCATCTCTCAGCAGGGCCCAACTCCTATCAACCACCCTTAGAACATGGATCATGGATCAGTAAGACAACATGTGTTGTAATTATTGGGTTTTCTCTGTGGTAAACAGAGAAGAAAACATTAAGTTGACAAAAACCTGCATTACATTAAATATTGGGTCTGATGAACAATATATAATGGAAGCTTCACAAAGATCAGTATATTTGAATTCCTTAGGACTTTGTCACCTTCTCCCATAAGGTCAGGCATTCTTTTTTTTTTTTTTTTTTTTTAAGATTTTATTTATTTATTTGACAGACAGAGATCACAAGCAGGCAGAGAGGCAGGCAGAGAGAGAGGGGGAAGCAGGCTCCCCGCTGAGCAGAGAGCCCGATGTGGGGCTCGATCCCAGGACCCTGAGATCATGACCTGAGCTGAAGGCAGCGGCTTAACCCACTGAGCCACCCAGGCGCCCCAAGGTCAGGCATTCTTGAAAGGAATTTTGTCTTAGCCTGGGAATCCTTATTCCTCCCTTGCAAAACAAATCTGGATTCTTTGGTCTAATATGTTCATTTACCTGATTTCTCAGAGATGGCACCTTCAGACTCAATATTCAAATTTTCTGAGCTATCAGCAGTCCCAATGGAGGCCTCAGACTCAAGGGTTTCATCATCAGAAGCACGGGGTTCCAGTACAAGCATCTCAAATGTTAGCTCCTCCCTGTAAGATATAATCAAGAAATCCACCAGTGTTTGATAAGAGGAGGAAGGAAGACAACAGGAAAAAAAGACTTACGATGAAAGAAATTTAAGTAGCAAAACAGTCACATTTCCTACTGTTCCCATCCAAAATGGTGATAAAGACCCATAAGCCACAGTAATGATGGAGGATACAAACACAGTCTGAGACCTATAACAGAGCAAAGAGTGAGCGGGGGGAAAAGATGCTGCAGCTGTAAGATATTTTGGTAAAATGAACTCTGTGCTGATAACCAGATCAGGGTTCTAAACTCACTCTACACTCATATGAATGCACTGGCAAAGTACCTTCCTCTCCCTGGACCTCAGCCCCCTCATCCACAAAACAAAGAGATGACATGAGATAATCTCTGAAATTCCTTCTAGCTCTTTTTTTTTTTTTTTTTTTTTTAAGATTTTATTTATTTATCTGAGAGAGAGACAGTGAGAGAGAGCATGAGCTAGGAGAAGGTCAGAGAGAGAAGCAGACTCCCCGCGGAGCTGGGAGCCCGACGTGGGACTCGATCCCGGGACTCCAGGATCATGACCTGAGCTGAAGGCAGTCGTCCAACCAACTGAGCCACCCAGGCGTCCCATAGCTCTTTTTTTTTTTTTAAAGATTTTATTTATTTATTTGACAGAGAGAGATCACAAGTAGACAGAGAGGCAGGCAGAGAGAGAGAGAGGGAAGCAGGCTCCCTACTGAGCAGAGAGCCCGATGCGGGACTCGATCCCAGGACCCTGAGATCATGACCTGAGCTGAAGGCAGCGGCTTAACCCACTGAGCCACCCAGGCGCCCCTCCTTCTAGCTCTTTAACTATTTTCCATGAACTGGCACTAACGATGAAGTAAAACATCATTGGTCTTTTCTGTCCTTTGCCTCTTATGCCACCTCCACTCAAGCATTCTCTACTCCTCTTCATCAGGCATCCAACCTACCTTTCAGTTGTGCCCCTTGTTCCCTCAAGTCTTGGACTTGGTTCCTGATCTTGCTTTCTCGCTACTACTTGATGTCACCTGATCTGTCAATAAACATCTTCGTAAAAGCTCACCTCAGTACTCTCACACTAAAGTGTCCTTGTGTCTGCTACTTCTAACAATCTTTCCTTCACATTACGTGGACAATTTCTCCAATGTGCAGATTTTAGAGTTTGTCACTACCTGGAAATATACTAGCTCTGAGTCCCAAACTTCCACAATTTCCTTATCCTTCCAATTCTTACTCCCTTTCTCATCAAATCTTTCTTTCAGAGCCTTCTTAGCTCTGCTTCCACTCTACCTAGCTCAAACTATATTCTCCAGTGACATTTTCATCAAAGCTGAGTGAGGTCTTCTTTTCAAATTAGATAGCTAGCCCCTGGTCAAGGTGCACAACCTCTGCCTTATCGTGTTCTGTACAGCTGAGTCCCAGCTGCTTTTTTTTTAGCTTACCAAAATTCTAGAATCACTCCTGACAGGCAAAACGTATTTTAACAGACTCAGATGTCTCCTAATGGATCAATCTCTTAGACCTGGGATCCTGGAACTCAGAAACAAAAATCCCCTTAAAACTTTAGAGCCTTTTTTGTCAATAAGAACCGATACACAGTACCCTCAAAAAGAACCATAGCATGTCTGTGCTATCCCCAAGATGTAGTGTTATTGTTACTTAACCTTGCTCTAGTGATGGTAGAGGGCAGAGAGTTGACTATCTGCCTCTCTCCTAAATTGCCACCAATTTCCCCACCTAGTATCCCAGCACGCACTAGAATTGCTGCCTTACCCTGACCATCCAGTTGGTGGCCCCATGGCTATATTGATCTTCAGATAATAACCTTCTTTAGTTTTCTTTTTTTGTTTTGTTTTTAAGATTTCATTTATTTATTTGTCAGACAGAGAAAGCAAGCACAAGGAGGGAGAGCAGCTGGCATAGGGAGAAGCAGGCTCCCCACCCAGCAAGGAGCCCTATACAGGACTCAAGCTGAAGTCAGACACTTAACTGACTGAGCCACCAAGGTGTCCCACTTTAGGGAGTTCTGAATGACGCCCATTCTTGAAAGGGACTTTTGTCTTAGCCTAGGAATCCTTACTCCTCCTTTTGAAGACCAACCTGTTCAATGAGGCTGATCTCAGACCTGTCAGAAACCTGGCTAAGACTGACACACCTTATCACAGTCACCAGTACTGTCACTCAAGAAGCTTCAGGTACACCTGCTCATGGAGCTTCCCTCACTGAGGTGACAACTCTTCACGCTCTTACCTGAGTCCAGGCAACATGTCTTTTTCATCTTTGCATCTCCTGTATTACCGGATACAGTGCTTGGTACATAGGGGAGATTTAATAAAAAAGGAAAAACCAAGAGAGCACAGAATGCAGAAAATGAGAACAGGTAACGACTGGTGGCTCCCTTTCCTCCTGGAAACTTACTTCTCTTTCTGTAGGTTCTCAATCTGCTCAGTCAGTACCCTCTCCTCTTGCTGCATGGCTGCTTGCTGTTGTTCTGTGATGTCAGTCTCCACTGTGGCTTCACTAGTCAAGGTCTCTTCTGGGACATCGGACATGGAGGGCAACCGGACCACAACAGGAGAGGATGGACTTGGATAGTTTCCTCGACGAAGTCGCCCCTTTCCCTGCAAAGAAAAATATGTGTTAGCAGTAAATTGAGTGACTGCATTAGGTGTATGCAGCCTGTTCAGAAGAGCAAGTGTACTTCCATCAAACCAGGTAAATGGTAGGAATAAATGGAAACATTCTGCAAGCCCTCAGATATTTAGAAGATACTGTCCATCAAACAAATTTAGATTAAGTATTTCTTGCAGGAGAACTAGAAAATGGATACTTTGGTAGGTGGCACTGTGGGAACACATTATGCCCTGAGAGGAGAGATTCTTCACTTAATATAAGCTTTGTCCACTCCAAACAAGTATCCATACCTGGCTATTTGAATTTAGTTAAAATTAAATAAATGTAAAATTTTAGTGCTGTATTCATACTAGTCACATTTCAAGTGCTCAATTGTCACGGGAGGCTAGTGGCTACCATACTGTATAGTGCAAGATACAGAACATTTCCATCCACAAAGGTCTGAAAGACAATGCTGCTCTGTAACTTTAACCTTGGAATGCACAATCTCTCTAGGAAGGCTAAAGAAACATGTCCTGAAAAGTCAGTTTCATTTAAAAAAAAAAAGTCATTTATATATTACGGGATGCTTGTGAGAGAGATTCTCTGACAGCACCTCAAGAAATTCTCTTTTTGAGATTAGGGTGGGGGGGGGAATCTCATTGCTTTTAATTTAGTTACCTTGTATATGACTTTAGCTTCTGATAATAGCAGACTAGGTATTTCAGATTAAACCTCCTTCTGAGAGCACCTGGACCAAACATAAAAAACCCAAAATAGGGGCGCCTGGGTGGCTTAGTGGGTTAGTGGGTTAAGCCTCTGCCCTCAGCTCAGGTCATGATCTCAGGGTCCTGGGATTGAGCCCTGCATCAGGCTCTCTGCTCGGCAGGGAGCCTGCTTCCCTCTCTCTTTCTGCCTGCTGCTCTGCCTACTTGTGATCTCTCTTTCTCTGTCAAATAAATAAATAAATAAAATCTTAAAAAAACAAAACCAAAACCAAAATATTCTTGAAGGCACCAGAGAGCTAGTTAACAAAAGCAAACAAAAGAAAGGCTAGTTCGGCATTCAGGGCTAATCTAAATTTAAGAAGATGTAGCTGAGAATCTGAGCAGAGTTTCTGACAGACTAGAGCAGGGGTTAGCAAACTATGGCTTTGGGCCAAATCTGGCCTTGTGCCTGATTTTGAAAATAAATCTTTACAGAAATACATTCATGCTCATTAATTCACACATTGTCTAGGCTCTTCCGAAAAACAGCTGCAGCACTGATTGTTGCATCAAAGACCGTATGGTTCACAAAGCCTAAAATATTTACCCTCTGGTCCTTTATAGAAAAAGTTTGCCAATCCCTGGGGTAGAAATAAAAACGAGTCCAGACGCACACAAGGGTATGGACTGTTGCCTGGTAAAACTTCCATGCCTGACACTGAGATCCCCAAGGTTTGCATCCTAAACAAGGGTAAGCTGAAATAAAAGTCTTTGTGGACACTGTAGCCTAGCTTCAAGTCATTTGAATGGTTCTGAAAATTTAAGTCCTAAAACCGGATTAAAGTAACCCCAGATTGCAAGTGCCCTAGAATCTGACAAAAAAAAAAAAAATGAAAACACACTTTGGAGGAAAATCATGTCCTCTCAGTCCTCAAAATACTTCTACAAATAGTTTTTTAAATACTATGTATGACACATAATCAAAGGTAACTAAGCACAAAAGGAGACAAGACAATGTAAATGAAAACTAGTGAAAACAACAAAACCCAGAAACTTTCAATGACTCCAGATACTGTGGCTATCAGACAGACTTAAAATAACCATGCTAAAGGAGATAGAAAGACAGAGTTGAAATGGTAGACTGGAAGTTAAGGCAGAAGTAAACAAAGAATCAAGCAGAAAATAATTTTTTTCCTGAAAAAATTAGGAAAAGAAGGTAAAAAGTTAGAAAGGACAAAATAAAAAGATCAACCATACGTAGAAAGAATACCAGAAGAGGAGAGAGACCCTATAGAATACTAAAGAGATAATGACAGAGCATTTTTCAAAACCAATTAAATATATCAACCTACTGACTGAAGAAAGCATTCAAACTCTAAGGAAGATAAACAGAAAGAAGTCCGCACATAGAAACAACTGCTAAAAATAAAAGGCAAGAGATAATCTTAAGGTTTATTTATGACAGACTGAGAAAGTAAGAGCATGAGCTGTGGGGAGGAGCAAAGGGAGACAGACAAGCGACTCTGTCTTGGTGATGAGCATGGAGTCTGAGATAGGGCTTGACCCTGAGATCATGAAATCCAGAGTCAGGATGCCTAACCAAGCCACCCAGGCACTCCAAGGTAAGAGATAATCTTAAAAGTAGTCAGAAAAAGGGGCGCCTGGGTGGCTCAGTGGGTTGAAGCCTCTGCCTTCGGCTCGGGTCATGATCCTGGAGTCCTGGGATCGAGCCCCGCATCGGGCTCTCTGCTCAGCAGGGAGCCTGCTTCCTCCTTCTCTCTCTCTGCCTAATTGTGATCTCTGTCTGTCAAATAAATAAAATCTTAAAAAAAAAAAAAAAAAAAAAAAAGTAGTCAGAAAAAAAGTATACCTGCAACAAGGATACAAAATTAATATTCAAAAATATTCAGTTAAAATTCTAAATACTAATAATGAAGTAGCAGAAAGAGAAATTAAGAACACAATTCCATTTTCAATAGCACCTAAAAGAATAAACTACCTGTGAATAAACTTAACCAAAGAGGTGAAAGACCTGTATTCCAAAAACTACATAATACTGATGAAAGAAACTGAAGATGACACAAACAACTGGAAAATATATTCATGCTCATGGACTGGAAGAATTAATATTGCTAAATGTCCATATTACCCAAAGCAATCTACAGATTCAATGCAATCTCTCTCAAAATAGCAACAGCATTTTTCAAATAACTAAAACAAATACTAAAATTTGGGAATCATTAAAGACCCTGAATAGCCAAAGCTATCTTGAGAAAGAAGAACAAAACTGGAGGTATCACAATTCCAGATTTCAAGATACTACAAAGCTGTAGTAATAAAAAACAGTATGGTACTTGTACAAAAACAGACACAAAGATCAATGGAACGTAACAGAGTCCAGAAATAGACCCATGCTTATATGGTCAATTAATTTACAACAAAGGAAGCAAAAATATATGACAGGGGAAAGACTGTCTCTTCAGCAAATGGTGCTGGGGTAACTAGACAGTTATATGCAAAAGAATGACCTGACCACTTTCTCACATCAGACACAAAAAATTAACTCAAAATGTATTAAAGACCTAAATGTGAGACCTGAAACCATAAAAACTCCTAGAAGGGAACACAGATAATAATTTCTCTGACACTGGCCATGGCAACATTTTCCTAGATATATCTCCTAAGGTAAGGAAAACAAAAGCAAAAATAAATAAATACTAGGACTACATCAAAATAAAAAGCCTTTGTATAGTAAAGGAAACCAGCAACAATACAAAAAAGGCAACCTACTGACTGTGAGAAGATATTTTCAAATCATCTATCCAACAATAAGGGGTTAATATGCAAAGTATATAAGGAGCTTACACAACTCAAAACCAAAAAAACCACGAACACCCCAATTAAAAAATGGACAGAGGACCTGAATGGACATTTTTCTAAAGAAGATCTACAGATGGCCTACAGACACGTGAAAAAATACTCAAGATCACTCATCATCAGGAAAATGCAAATCGAAACCACAATGAGATATCATTTTGCTTCTGTCAGAATGGTTAGAATCAAAAAGACAAGAAATAACAAGTATTGGCAAGGCTATGGAGAAAAAGGAACCTTCTTACACCAATGGTGGGAATGCAGACTGGTCCAGCCACTTTGGAAAACACTATGGAGGCTCCTCAAAAACATAAAAGTAGGACAACCATATGATCCAGTCATTCCTCTACTGGATATTCATTCAAAGAAAATGAAAACACTAATTTGAAAAGATATATGCAACCTTATGTTAATTGCAGCATTAATTCACAAATTACGTAGGCAGCCCAAGTGTCCACTGATTGATAAATGGATAAAAAAGTAATGGAATATATTCAGTCATAAAAAAAGGATGAGATCTTGCCATTTGTGACAACATGGATGGAACCAGAAGGTATCCTGCTAAGTGAAAAAGTCAGATAAAGACAAATTCATGATTTCACTTATATGTGGAATCTAAAAAATAAAGCAAATGAATCAACAAAAAGAATCTGATCTTTTAAATGTAGAGAACAAACCAATGGTTGCCAGAGGGAAGGGGGCAAAGGGATGAGTTAAGGGAAGTAGGAGATCCAGGCTTCCAGTTATGGCATGTATAAGTCACAGGGCTGGAAAGTACAGCACAGGGTACCTAGTCAGCGGTACCGTAACTACCTGCAATAGCACTGCGTAACATATATTTGTTGAATTACTATGTTGTACACATGAAACTAATGTAATATTGTGTGTGTTAACTATACTCAAAAAAATGTTAACTGAGTTATGAAATGGAAAACTACATATACACATGCAACAAAAATAAACTATTCGGTTCAAAGATTACTTTTCCACAGAAATAATGGAAAGCAAAATATAATAGATGCTATTTTTATAGTGGTGCAAGGAAAGAAACTGCCAATCTAGAATTTTACACCAAGCAAAACCACCTTCAAGAATGAAGCTGAAATAAAGATACTTTTACACAGACTAAGATACAATTACAAATACAATCACCAATACAATTGCACTAAAGGGACATAAAAAATGAAGAGAAGTCAGGGTGATAAATGAAGAACAAGGAAAAGAAAATATATGAGTAATTTTGAATGAATACTGACTACATAAAACATAAGAATAATGTGCGGATTTAAAGTATACAGATAATTAAAAATAACAAGAGCAACTACATCATATATAATATATAATATAATAACAGCTGAAGCATATGTAAGTCCTTATATCATTGAAGATAAAAGTACAAATTAATAGACTTTGATAGTCATAGATTTATGTTGTAATCTTTAGGTTAACTATTTAAAAAAGAGTAAAAAAGTATAAAACTTGCGACTAACAAAAGAAAAAATGGAATAAAAAGTAATCAAAAGAAAAAGGCAAAACAAAACACAACAAAAACAAAAACAAACCCCAAAAAGGCAATAAAGAAAAGGAACATGTTATCAGGTAGGAATAATAAAACACACAAAATAAAATAGTAGATTTAAATCCCAATATATTAGGGATTACATTAAATGTAAATAGATTAAATGCACTTGTTAAAATCTGAAGACTGTCAGAGTGTCTTAATAAAGAAAACCCAAGTATATGAAATTCATTAGGGGCACATATAAAACATTAGAATTTAGAAAGCTGAAAGTAAAAAGATGGGAATAAAAGACCCAGCATGTTTAATCAAAAGAAAACTGGTGTAGCTAAATAAGTTCCAGGCAAAGTAAATTTTAAGGTAAGAAGTGTTAATTTGTGATGAAAAGGGATATTTCACAATGACAAAAGCTCAAATTATGAAGAAGGTAGGTTTCCAAATTTGGAAGTACCTAAGAAATGGCTTCTGAAAGTTTAAAGTAACATATTGACAGAAATACTCAAAGAAACAGACAATGCTATAACTACCACAGAAAAAATAAATGTGTATACACAAACCAGTAAAGCAACTTGATATACATTAAGTGACATAATAGACATATAAAAACTCAGTATCTAACAACTTCAGAATATTTTTTTTTAAAGATTTTATTTATTTATTTGACAGACAGAGATCACAAGTAGGTGGGGGGGGGGGGGAGCAGGCTCCCCGCTGAGCAGAGAGCCCGATGTGGGGTCTTGATCCCAAGACCCTGGGACCATGACCTAAACCGATGGCAGAGGCTTTAACCCACTGAGCCACCCAGGTGCCCAGAATATTCTTTATTTTAAAACATATACAGTAAGCAGGGCGCCTGGGTGGCTCAGTGGGTTAAGCCTCTGCCTTCGGCTCAGGTCATGATCTCATGATCTCATGATCTCAGGGTCCTGGGATCGAGCCCTGCATCTGGCTCTCTGCTCAGCAGGGAGCCTGCTTCCCTTCCTCTCTCTCTGTCTACTTGTGATCTCTGTCTGTCAAATAAATAAATAAAAATCTTCAAAATATATACAGTAAGAAAATAAATTTCCAAGGGGTTAAAAAAATTTACCTGACCTTTAAAGTAATTTAAAATAAGTTTCCTGGTAGTGTCATCACAAAGAGAAAACTAAAAATTCCTATACGTTCAGAAATTAAGAAATAGACTTTAAAATATCCATGGACAGGGACGCCTGGGTGGCTCAGTTGGTTAAGCCACTGCCTTCGGCTCAGGTCATGATCCCAGGGTCCTGGGATTGAGTCCCAGATTGAGTCCCACATCCGGCTCCTTAGTCGGCAGGGAGCCTGCTTCTCTCTCTGCCACTGCCTGCCACTTTGCCTGCTTATGCATGCACACGCGCTCTCACTCGCTCTCTCTCTCTGACAAATAAATAAATAAAATCTTAAAAAATAATAAAATATCCATGGACAAAGACGAAATCACAATGGAAATTAGAAATTATTTTGAACAACAGTATCAAAATATATGATACACTTTAACACTGCCTACCCTAAAGTTACAGCCCTACATGCATACATTAGAAAAGAAGAAAGGCTAAAAATTAAAGAGATAAGCACCAATTTCAGGAAACTAGGTAAAGAGTAACAAAGTAGACCAAAGGAGAAAAAAGTAAACAAAGATAAGAGTAAGTGAACATTAGAAAAAAAGAGGATCAAAGCCAATATGTAACTTTTTAAAAAGACTAATAAAAAGTTTAAAACCCTGGCAAGACTATGAAGAAAAATTAAGAATTCACAGATAACCAAAGGCAGGAATGAAAAGAGGGACACTACTATAAATCTTGTAGATAAAAAAGTTAAGAAGCTACTATGAACAACTTTATGTCAGTAAATCTGAAAGTTTATATGAATTGGAGAATTTCTACAAAAATCCAAGTAATTAATACTGTCAAAGAATAAATTTAAAAATGTGAAAAATCTTATAAATTCAATCTATAATTTAAAACTTTTCCAGAAAGAAAACTACGGGCCCAGATGATTTTACTAGCAAACAAGAAGACAAATTCTTCCACAAAAGTTTTTTTAAAAAGAATGCTTACCCAACTCATTTTCAGAGGCCAGCATTCCCTCGATATCAAGACATAACAAGGATATTAAAAGCACTAATATAATTTTAGTTATTACCACAGGTGTAAAAATCCTAAAAACATACTATAAACCTATTCAAGCAATATATAAAAAGGATATTACTGTAAGACTAGTTGATTTATTGCGGTAATATGTAAATTATGGTTTAACATTAGAAATGCACTGTGTGTGTGTGTCAATAAAATACATACAGTAACAGCAATTTATAAAATTCAACATAAAATCATAGTAACAACTCTTAAAAAAAACAGGAATAAAAGGGAACACACTTAAGAAGCGTCTACAAAAATTCTATAGCAAACATCATACTTTGTGGTAGAAGACTGAAAGCTTGCCCACTGAGACTGGAAACATGCCAAGAATGATCCCTATCAGCACTTCCTTTCTACAGGATACTGGAGGTTCTAGCTGATGTAAGAAAGAGAAATAACAAGCAAAAAGACTGTAAAAGACCAAAGGAAGCTATCATTATTCATGAACAATATGCCTGTAAAGGTAGAAAATCTAAAGAAAGTGAGTTGAAAAAGGTCATCAGACAAGGAGAAAAAATGTGTAAGGTCACTACAAACAAAACTTTAAAACATTTTTGAGAGGAACTGGTCTAGATGGAGAGAGAAATCATGTTCATGGATGGGAACGATATTGTAAAAATGTCAATTCTCCATAAAGCAATCTATTAGTTCAAAGGAATCTCAGTAAAAATCCCCAGAGACTTTTTGTGAAGCCGATTCATAAAGAGCCAAGAATAATCAAACACGATTGAAGAAGAAGGTGGGATGATTTGCTACAGCAGATTATTTTTAGAATGCTGTATTAATTAAAAAACCTGGTATTGGTACAAAGTCAAAACAGCATAGAAACAGATCAATGCACATATAGACTCTTGATTTATAATAAAAGGGGAACTTCATGACACTATGGAAAGAATTTTTTAGTTATTATTATTATTATTATTTTATTATTTTATTTTTATTTTTATATTTTTTAAGGTTTTATTTATTTATTTGACAGAGAGAGAGAGATCACAAGTGGCCAGAGAGGCAGGCAGAGAGAGAGGGGGAAGCAGGCTCCCTGCTGAGCAAGGAGCCCGATGCAGGGCTCGATCCCAGGACCCTGGGATCATGACCTAAGCCGAAGGCAGAGGCTTACCCCATTGAGCCACCCAGGCGCCCCTATTATTATTATTTTAGAGCAAGCCAGCGGGGGTGGGGAGGCAGTTGGAGGGTGAGAGAGGGAGATAATCTTAAGCAGCCTCCTGACAAGGTGCAGAGCCCAATGTGGGGCTAGATCTGACGACCCTGTGCTGAAATCAAGGAGTCAGATGGTTAACTGACTGAGCCACCCAGGCACTCTAAGAGTATTTTTTAAATAAATGGTTCTGGAAAAACTGGATATCCATGTGGAAATATAAAGATCACTGCCTAAAAGGTGAGGGAAGCATTCAAGAGTAAAGGGAAGAGACTACACACCTGACAGCCAAAGGCAATGCATGGTCCTTGACGGACATTTGTTTAAAGAAAATTGCTATAAAGGACACTTGCTGAAACTTTAATATGGACTGTGTATTATATAACAGTCTTGTGTCAATGTCACACTTCCTGATCGTCAACTACACTGGGTGTGGTTAAATAGAATGCCTTTGATCTTATGATATACATGCTGAGGTATTTAGGGGTAAACTGTCATAAACTCTGAAATGGTTCAGAAAAAAAAAAAAAGCGAGAGAAAGGCAAACATGACAAAATATTAACATTTGTTGTATCTAGGTGAAGGTACATGGGTACTCATTGTATTAGTCTTGCAACTTTTCTAAATGTTTTAGTTGTTAAAAATAATAAATTGTGGGCGCCTGGGTGGCTCGGTGGGTTAAAGCCTCTGCCTTTGGCTCAGGTCATGATCCCAGGGTCCTGGGATCGAGCCCCGCATCTGGCTCTCTGCTCTCTGCTCAGCAGGGAGCCTGTTTACCCCTTTCTCTCTGCCTGCCTCTCTGCCTACTTGTGATCTCTATCAAATGAATAAATAAAATCTTTAAAAAATAATAATAATAAATTGGAGGGGCACCTGGGTGGCTCAGTCAGTTAAGTGTCTGCCTTCAACTCAGGACGTGATCTCCAGGTCCTGGGATTGAGCCCTGCTTTGAGCTCCCTGCTCAGTAGGGAGTCTGCTTCTCACTCTCCCCGTGCCCCTCCCCCTGCTTGTGTTCTCTCTTTCTCAAATAAATAAAATCTTAAAACAAAAAACAAAAAAAAACAAAGATCACTGCCTTCATTTTATCACATACAAAAACTGTCTCCAGGTGTACTGGATACCTAAATATCAAAGGCAAAGCAATAAAGCTTTTAAAAGATAATAAAGATGATCTTTATAACCTTGGGTAGTAAAAAAAATTCTTACACATGACCCTAAAAGTAAAGAGTGATAAATTAGACTATATTAAAATTAAGAACCTCTGCTAATCAAAAGATACCTTTAAAACAGGGTGATGGGTATTGAGGAAGGCACATGTTGTGTTGAGCACTGGGTGTTATAAATAACTAATGAATCACTGAACACTACATCAAAAACTAATGACATACAGTGGCTAACTGAACATAAAAAAAAGATACATTTAAGAGTGGAAGAAAAAAAATCTGAAACAGGAGTAACCAGAATTCATAAAGAACTTCAAATCAAACAAAAACAGGCAACCCAATTAGAAAAATGGGCCAGGGATGTGAACAGGTCCTTCACAAAAGAGGACAGCCAAATGGCCAATACACTTATGGAATAAGCACATTAGAGTCACAGCATAAAAATGCAAAGTAAACCACTCTGACACACCCATTAAAATGGCTAAAATGAAGGAATCTGGCAACATATGTAGTGGAGTAGAACAACTGGGAACCCTCCCTCATACACTGCTAGTATGTACAACCATGTTGGAAGAAAGTTCACTATTATGTAACTAACGTTGATGATATATGTATCTATGACCCAGTAATTCCACTCCTATGTATTGTCAACAAAAATATGTGCATGTGTCCATCAAAAATCCATGTATCAGAATGTTCACAGAAGCATTATTCATAATTCCCCAAAACATAAGCCAAAAGTCCTTCAACACTAGAATGGATACACTGTGGTATATGTGTATACTGCGATACTACGTTAACGACAATGAGCTACAACTAACCACAACAATATGGATAAGTCTTACACACATAACACTGAGTAAATTAAGTCAAATAGAAAACAAGTTACATGATTATTCCATTTTTAAAGTCCCAAAACAGGTAAAACAAAACTCTAGTGTTCCGAGATACATACATACATACAACAAATAAAACAGACTAAGTGATTAACATAAAACTCAGGTTATTGCTTATGCTGGGAGGGAAAAGGGATTGTGTTTGGAAAGAGAAAGAGGAGAGCCTCTGGGGGTGCTAGCGATGTTCTATTTCTTGACCCAAGGGTGGTATTTAGATAGTTCCTTTATAATTCATTAAGATATGTATGTATGCTGCTGTGCTTTTTCTGTATGTACTTCACAGTAAAAAAGATATTTTAAGAGTTCCTTTCCAAAGTTAGCTATTTATGCCAGTATGCTGATATCTTTCGAACAGCATGGGAAAATAAACTGACAGATTTCTGAGTTGATTTTGGGAAGAAAGAAGGAAGATATGCTATCTCAGAAACAGAAACCTGAAAGGTTTCACCTGAAAAAGGTTTCACCTGGAAAAAAAAAAAAAAAAAAAAAAAGGCTTCACCTGAAAAAGGTGGAAGTGGAGGGCAGCTCCAAGGGCATTCAGGCTAACCCTTCCAAATTCATGCATTCTAAAACACACTGCAGGATGAAAATCAAGAGAATTACAAGATTGCTATTCCACTTTCAGTTCTGAGTTCAGAAAGCAGACGATATATTAAGAAAAAGGCCTCTGAAATAGAAGATCAGTCTGCAAAAGATGCCTCAGAAGAAGATGGCACTGTGGAACTGAGGAAGAGAACAGGATGTGGAGTTAGTATCAACACAGAATGTCCATTATGACGGATCACAATCACATAAATTTCAGGACATCTTGATATTGACTATTTTAATGAAGCCAAATAAATGACTAATACATTATGTAATATATGTAATATAAAAGCCTCAGGGAGCTGGAAAAATCTGAACTGATTCCACTACACACTAACCAGTATTCAATAGAAGAGTTGCCTTTGTTCAGCATTCATAATCATCATCTAGCCAACTAAGTAGTTCAGCATGGGTTAGCTCGGAATTATGTAAGAGAGTGAAGAAAATCAAACAGGCTATTCAGGCCCGAGTTCTAATCAGCATTAAACAAAGATGAGGGAAAAGGTGAACCCCCTACATCTCAGTTCTCTTACAAGGTCGAAGGAAGTACTTTTTAAAGTTGATTACATAGAGCTTTTAGATACATGGAAATGGAAAATTGCTAATGTTGTGTTAAAAACTGGACATAAATTTGTATATTGTAGGTTTTTTTTTTAAATCTGCAAACACACCAAATTATTAACACTAGTTTGAGTGGAATAATATCCTTTATTCTCTACGCTTCTCTGTACTTTCAAGCTTCCCCAAAGTCAGCATGATTTTTTTTTTTAATGTAACTTTTTCTTTTCCAGACCAATGTTCATTTATATATTCTCTTTTAGTGGTTTTATCCATAATTGGTTTTCTACCATCTATGCAAAAGTCAACAGAGTGAAAAGGGCAAATATTTTCTTGGCATAATAAAAATACATTTGACCTCATGGACTCTCTGAAGAGTCAAGAGTTAACATGTTGAGCAGTGGTTGGTGAATCCTTTGTTCATTTTTCACTAGGTAGGAGGTCTCTCCCTACTTATTTAAAGGAGCTTCTCCTATTAATTTAGGGAAAATTAGACCTTGTGATATGAGTTGTAGATATTTTCATAGGATGTAACATTTTCCTTTTGCCTTGCTTATGGTCGTTTCTATCATACAGTAATATTTTGTATCTATGGTGATGAACTTACCAACTTTTCTTTTTAATGGTTTTGTATAATAGAAAAACCTTCTCTACTCCAAGATTACAGTATATTTTTCTATTATAATAGGGATTTTATTGGTTTGGATTGATCACACACTTTATGAATGATTTATACCTAATTCTTCAGGCAAATACCAAATATAAAGTCAAATTCTAGTCATTTTCTGAGAATATAATTCAATGATTTCCCAGCTTAAACTTCAGAGATAAATTATTCCTAAAATCAAGATATCAACTCTAATTATCTGCAAATGTTGGTAAGTGCAGACATGAAGTCTGACTAATTCAGGTTTCAATATCATACATAATATTCAGATTTCCAATCCAAGTAACTAGGAAAAGCTGGACTATGACTACCAAAGATGTCACAGATAACACACAATTCTCATAGATCAGGGAGCAGTTTAAGACATTATGGAGACTTAACTATTTTCAATTTTTTAAAAAAACATATATTTTTATTTTTTCCCCAAGTTTTTATTCATATCCCAATTAACATACAGTGTAATATAGTTTCAGGTGTAGAATTTAGTGATTCATCACTTACATACAAACACCTGGTGCTCATGACAAGTACCCTCCTTAACACCCATCACCTATTCATTCCCGCCCCCCCCGCCCCTCCCTGCCACCTCCTCTCCAGTATGTATCAATTGTATTATAGAGCTGTTTCTTAGTTTGTTTGCCTCTCTCACCCCTAAGATCATTTGCTTTGTTTCTTAAAATCCACATATGAGTGAAATCATATGGTACTTGTCTTTCTCTGACTGACTTATTTCACTTAGCATAATACTCTCTAGCTCCACCTATGTATTGCAAATAGCAAGACTGCATTCTTTTTTATGGCGGAGTAATATTCCATTGTGTGTGTGTATGACACACCACATGCTCTTTTTTTTTTTTTTTTTAAAGATTTCATTTATTTATTTGACACACAGAAATCACAAGTAGGAAGAGAGGCAGGCAGAGAGAGAGGGGGAAGCAGGCTCCCTGCTGAGCAGAGAGCCCGATGCGAGGCTCGATCCCAGGACCCTGGGATCATAACCTGAGCTGAAGGCAGAGGCTTTAACCCACTCAGCCACCCAGGCGCCCCACACCACATGCTCTTTATCCATTCATTAGCTGATAAACATTTGGGCTCTTTCAGTAATTTGGCTATCGTAGATAATGCTGCTATAAATATCAAGGTGTATGTGTCCCTTTGAATTAATATTTTTGTATCCTTTGAGTAAATACTTAGTACTACAATTATTGGATCATTGGGTACCCCTATTCTCGACTTTTTGAGGAACCTCCATATTGTTTCCCAGAATGGCTACACCAGTTTGCACTCCCACCAACAGTGTAAAACACTAATGAAAGAAACTGAAGGTGACACAAAGAAATGGAAAAACATTTGATGTGCGTGGATTCTAAGAATATTGTTAAAATGTTTATATTACCCAAAGCAATCTACACATTTAATCCAATCCCTACCAAAATACCAACAGAATTTTTCACAGAGCTAGAACAAACAGTCCTAAAATTTGTACAGAACCACAAAGGACCCCAAATAGCCAAAGCAATCTTGAAAAAGAAAAGCAAAGCTGGAGGCATCACAATTCCAGACTTCAAGTCATATTACAAAGCTGCAGTGACCAAGACAGTATGGTACTGGTACAAAAACAGACACATAGATCAACAGAACAGAATAGAAAATCCAGAAATGGACCCACACCTATATGGTCTACTAATATTTGACAAAGCAGGAAAAAATATCTGATGGAAAAGAGAGTGTTTCCTCAACAAATGGTGTTGGGAAAACTGAACAGCAACATACAAAAGAATGAAAATGAAACTGAACTACTTTCTTACACCATATGCAAAAATAAATTCAAAATGGGTAAAAGACCTAGATGACACAGGCAGCAACCTCTTTAACATCAGCCATAGCAACTTCTGACTAGACATGTCTCCTGAGGCAAGGGAAACAAAAGCAAAAATGAACTACTGGACTTCATCAAAATAAAATGCTTTTGTATAGCGAAGGAAACAATCAACAAAACTACAAGGCAACCCATGGAATGGGAGAAGGTATCTGCAAATGATGTATCTGATAAAGGGTTAATAACCAAAATGTACGAGGAACTTTTTCTAAAAAACTCAACACCCCAAACCCAAATAATCTTGTTAAAAAATGGGCAGGAGACATAGACATTTTCCCAAAGAAGACATACAGATGGCTAACAGACACATGAAAAGATGCTTAACATCACTCATCATCAGGGAAACGCAAATCAAAACCACAATGATATATCACCTCACACCTTTCAGAACGCTAGAACTAACAACACAGGAAACAACAGGTGTTGGCAAGGTTGTGGAGAAAGGGAAACCCTCTTACACAATATATTTTTTATTTTTGAAGTATAACTGACATACAATTTTGTATTAAAGTGTACAACATATTGATTCAACAATCTATGCATTACTCAATGTTCACCATGACTCGTTTGTACAGAAAAATCAAAGTAGCACTTGATTTCACACTTTCAAAATGGAAATGGGATTCCCCTCTTCTTTTCATACATCTGCTGTGTTTGTGTTCTTAGTGGTCTTTATGTGGATGTATGTTTTTCACATCAGTTGGGTAAATGCACTGAGGGCACAGATGCTATAGCATATGGTGACACTATGCTTAGCTTCAAAAGAATCTAGAAAGATGTCTTCTTAAGAGGTTGTACCATTTGTAATCTCATCAGTAATGAATGAGATTTCTTTTTGTCCCACATCCTCCACAGCAACTGGTATTGTCAGTTTTGGTATTTAGCCTTCTAATGGATGGAGAGAGTATGTCCCTGGTGTTTGACTTTGCTTTTCCTTAATGCACAGTGCATATCATTTTCCACTAATTCCTCAAATTGAGCAATTTACACATGCTTATTTCCCATTTATGTATGTTATTTGGTAAGGTATCTACTCATATTGCTCTATTTATCTTAATTTGGAGAGCTTGTTTTCTTATTGTGGAATTTTCCTAGTTATTTGAATATTTTGCATGCAAATCCTTCTTCAGATTCGTGTTTTGAAAATACACAGCCCTAGTCAGACGCTTGGCTTCTTAAAAATGTAATTTTCACCAAACTCCCAGAAACAGAGTAGACTGATTGATGGTTGTGGGGGCTGGGGTGGGGATATAGGGGAAATGGATGATAGTGGTCAAAGGGTAAAAATTTCCAGTTATAAGATGAATAAATTATGGGGATATAATGTACAACATGCTTACTATAGTTACTATATCGTATATTTGAAAGTTGCTAAGGGAGTAGATATTAAATGTTCTCACCATCAAAAAAGTAGAAGTAACTATGTAGGGTGATGGATGTGCTAACTAATTGTATTGTGGTAATCGTTTTGTGATATATACATATATCATCAGCGCATCACATTGTAATCTTAAATTTATACAATGTTATATGTCAATTATAGCTCAATAAAGCTGGGGGAATAAAAGGAAAAAAAAATAAGACACATGTTTTTTAGAGCTTTAAAAGAAGTCACATATACAGAACAGTGATAAAAAAAAAATTCTTCCAGATTAAACAGGAAGTGTAATACATGGATCACTGATCTGGTAAGTGGTATCAATTTAATCACACTTAGTCCCAGTTTCTCTGTTTTCCAAAAGATAGTAGTTTCTTGGTTAGTAGACAGTTCAAGCTGTTTACCTTTTGCTCCTCTTTTCTCTTTTGTTTCCTTTTTTTCCCCTAAAGACTGATCCTTTATTGCCACTTTTCATAGCTTGGTTTCAACTTGTGTAGAAAAAGGTTTTAGTTGACCACCTTGCTGATTTCCTCTTGGGCTCTTCCATAACTGCCCTTTCAGCTAACCTAAGCTTCCTCTTGGATATTTTGGCACTGCGCAGGTGAAGACAGGGGTGCTTGAGTGACTACAGGATGCAGGGCAATGAGAGCTCTGAAAAGCTAGAATGCCTGGGCTATATACTTCTAATACTTTCATTTTGTATTTTTAGTCTTTTTTTTTTTTAAAGATTTTATTTATTTATTTGTCAGAGAGAGAGAGGGAGAACGCAAGCAGGCAGAGCAGCAGGCAGAGGCAGAGAGAGAAGCAGGCTCCCCACTGAGCAAGGAACCCCCCCCCCCCAACTCCCCCACTGATGCGGGACTCAGACCCAGGATCCCGGGACAATGACCCTAGCCAAAGGCAGTGGCTCAATCAACTGAGCCACTCAGGCGTCCCTATTTTTTACTGTTTGATTCACCTGGATCAATATCTTAATTCTTGTTTTTTCTCTACATGGCTATCCATTTTTCCTTCACCATTATTGGATAATATACTTTTAAATGCCACTCACTTAAATGTTTTATAATCCTTTCTTTTTCTTTTAAAGGATTTTCCAAATTTTCATTTTCTTCTTAATGAATTCTAGTATCAACTTGCCAAGACTCCCCCCATATGTTATTTTGCTATTTTTTTTTAAAGATTTTATTTATTTGACAGACACAAGTGACAGACCACAAGTAAGCAGAGTGGCAGGCAGAGAGAGAGAGAGGAGGAAGCAGGCTCCCTGCTGAGCAGAGAGCCTGATGCGGGGCTCGATCCCAGGACCCTGAGATCATGACCTGAGCGGAAGGCAGAGGCTTTAACCCACTGAGCCACCCAGGCGCCCCTTATTTTGCTATTTTTACTGAGATCACATTTGTAGGTAAAGGGCTACAAAACTTTCCTTGACATTGGAGGGAAGATGGCAGCAGAGTAGAAGGACCCTAGGCTTGCTTCATCCCACAAATACAACTAGACAACTACCAAATCATCCTAAATACCCCAGAAGATGACCTAAAGACTGCAAGAACAAATTTCACAGGAAGAGAAAAGGCCACACTGCAGGAGTTAGGAAGTGTGGGAAACACAGCTGGGGAGAGAAGCAGATTGTGGCTACTACAGTGGGGAGGATCGGAGGTCGTGAAGAAGGCTGAGACAGACTAACACACAAGAGAGTGCATAGAAAAAGAAGGCCTAGAAAGAGAAAGCACTGAGTTCTGAGAGTTCACACTTGCCTGTGGAACAGCTCTGAAGACACTGGGGGTATACCTGGAGGAAAGGCAGGGCAAACAGCCCATGAACACGAAGTGGGGAGAGCAATGTGAAGAGTGCCTAGGGTATACAGTGGGGAGGTTAGTTGTTCATTTCTGATCATGTCTTACAGGAGCAGTGATCTCATAGAGACTCCTCTAGGAACAAAGGGACTGGCAGATGTCATTTGCCTCCTCTACCCCTCAGCATAAGCATAGGGCAACTTGTAGGAACCAGCACGGCATGGACACTTGCTATCTAACTTGCTTACACCAAGTTCCCTCTACCCTGCCCCCGCATTCCATGCTCTAGAGGGACTACCCTTCCCAGTCACATCTGCCTCAGTCCCAGCACAGCAGGCCTCTTCCCCCAGAACATTGACCCAAACCCCTAACAATACCGCATCTCCTGACCCGGGAGTTTTGCAACACTTTGGTTCCAGTGGTGGTGGCTACACATCTCATTTCATAAGCAGACCAGAACACACCTAGTTAAAACATACCATATTCAGGTCATGGACCAAATAAGAAGAGTACATGCAGCAAACACTGGAGACGCTGCTGGAGGTACCAGGTCCTGGGGAACACAGTACACTATACTGCAGGGCACTAAAGGACCTCTTCCTTATAAAGCCATTACCCACCCTTAAGACTAGGAGACATAGCTGATCTTCCTAATGCACAGAAACAGCCAAAGAAACTTAGACAAATGAGAAGACAGAAGAATTTGTCCAAACGAAAAAACAGGACAAGGCCACTGCCAGAGATCTAAGTGAAGCAGATGTAAGTAACATGCTTGATGGAGAATTTATTTTTATTTTTTTTAGGCAGGCTCCACACTGGGCTCAAACACCAACACAGGGCTTGAGCTCACAACTGTGAGATCAAGAGAAGGGTTCTTAACTTGCTGACCTACCCAGGTACCCCTTGGGAGAATTTAAAGCAATGATCATAAGGACACTCACCGGACTTGAGAAAAGAATGGAGAACATCAGTGAGACCATTAACCCAGAGATAAGGAACAATATACAGAGATATAGGGCTCAAGAAGTGAAATGAGAAATACACTTCTTGGAGTGAACAGAAGACTGGAAGAAGCAGAGAAACAAATTAATGACCCAGAAAAACAGAGTAATGTAAAGCAATCAAGCTGATCAAAAGAGAGAAAAAAAAATTACACAGACGAATAGACTTATGGAAATCAGCAACTCTATCAAATGTAATAATTTCAGGAGTCCCAGAAAAAGAGAGAGAAAAGGGGGTGCACAATTTATTTGAAGAAATAACAGCTGAAAAGTTCACTAATTTGGGGGAGGAAACTGATATACAGATCCAGGAGGCACAGAGAACCCCCTACAAAATCAATTGAAGCAGATCTACACCAAGATATATTGTAATTAAAATGGCAAAATATAATGATAAAGAAAAAATATTTAAAAAGTAGCAAGACAAAAGAGCTAGTCACATTCAAAGGAAACCCTTCTAAGGCTATCAGTGACTTTTTCACCAGAAACTCCAAGCCAGAAAGGAATGGCATAATATATTCAAAGTGCTGAATGGGAAAAACCTGCAGCCAAGAATACTTTATCCAGCAAGGCTGTCATTGAGAACAGAAGGAGAAATAAAGAGTTTCCCAGACAAACAAAAACTAAAGGAGTTCATGGCTACTAAACCAGCCCCACAAGAAATATTAAAGGGGATGCTGTGAGTGGAAAGGAAAGACAAAAAAGACAGTATGAAGGCAAGAAACACAAAAGTAGTAAAAATGAACATTTCTTTAAAAAAATCAGTCAAGGATCTCACAAAACAAAAGGATGTAAAATATGACACCATATGCCTAAAACATGGAGAAGAGTAAAGAATGGGTTCAAACTTTAACAACCATCAACTTATATGCAGAAGAGGTTATATACAAACTGAACAGTAATGACAAATCAAAAACAACTAATAAACATGCAAAGAATAAAGAGAAATAAATCCAAATATATCACTAAAAATCAGCAAATCATGAGAAAGAGAGAGAGAGAGACAGACACAAGGATCAGAAGACTAAGGAAAGACTTCAGAAATAACCACTAAACAATTAATAAGATGACAATATATACACACCTATTAATAATTACTTTGAATGTAAATGGACTAAATGCTCCATTCAAAAGACATAGGGTGAGGGAATGTACAAAAAACCACAAAGCTCATCTCTATACTGCCTACAAGAAACTCATTCTAGACCTAAAGATACAAGCAGATTGAAAGTGAGGGGATGGAGAAACACCTACTGTGCAAATGGATGTCAAAAGTAGCAGCAATACTTATAACAGGCAAACAGACTTTAAAACAAAGACAGTAACAAGAGACAAAGAAGGACACTATATAATAATAAAGGGGACAATCCAAAGAGAAGATAAAACAACTGTAAATATTTATGCACCCAACAGAGGAGCACCCAAATACATAAAGCAGAGAATAATAAACCTAAAGGAATTTTTTTGATTTATTTTATAAACATAAAGGAATTAATAGATACTAATACAGTAATAGTAGGGGACTTTAACACCCCACTTACATCAATGGACAGATCACCTAAAATAGAAAAACAAGGAAATAAAGGCTTTGAATGACACACCAGAGCAAATGGATTTAACATATTTTCAGAATACTCCATCCAAAAACAGAAGAATATACATTCTTTTTAAGTACACATGGTACATTCTTCAGAATAGATTACATATTAGCCACACAAAACAAGCCTCAACAAGTGTACTTACTGTGATGAGCACTAGTTTAAATGGAAGTGCTGAAATATTATATCATACACCTGAAACTAATATCGCACCATCCTGTTAGCTAACGGGAATTTAAATAAAAACCTAAAAAAAAAAATCCTCAACAAATTAAAAAAGACTTAAGTCATACCATGCATCTTTTCTGAACACAAATAAAACTGAAATTAATCATAAGAAAAAACCTGGGAAGACCAAATATGTGGAGGTTAAATAACATACTACTAAACAATGAATTGGTCCACAAGGAAATAAAAGAAAATTAGAATAAAAAATAAATTAAAAAGTACATGGCAACAGATGGAAGTGAAAACAAAATAGTTCAAAAACTTTGGGATAAAAAAAATAAAATAAAATGTCTGGAGATGGGGGGAAAATAAAGAAAACCTTTGGGATACACCAAAAGTGGTTTTAAGGGGGACGTTTTATAGCAAAACAGGCCTATCTCAAGAAGCAAGAAAAAGAAAAATCTCAAACAACCTAACCTATACCTAAAGGAACTAGAAAAAGAACAAACAAAACCTAAAATAAGCAACAGGAAGGAAATAATAAAGATTAGAGCAGAAATAACTGATAAAGAAACTAAAAAAATAGGATGGACGAAACCAGGAGTTGGTTCTTTGGGGAAAAAAAAAAAAAATCAATAAACCTGATAAAACTCTAGCTAGACTTACCAAGAAAAAAAAGAGAAAGGACTCAAATAAATAAATCACAAATGAGAGAGGAGAAATAACAACCAACACCAGAGAAATACAAAGGATTGTAAGAAAAAATTATGAAAAACTATATGCCAACAAATTGGGCAACCTAAAAGAAATGGATAAGTTCCTAGAAACACGTAACCTACAAAAACTGAAACAGCAAGAAACAGAAAATTTGAACACACCAATTACCAGCAAAGAAACCGAATCAGTAATACAAAAAACTCTTGACAAAGCAAGTCTAGGACCAGATGGCTTCACAGAATTCACAGGCAAATTCTACCAAACATTTAAATAATAGTTCGTATCTATTCTTCTCAAACCATTCCAAAAAACAGAAAAGGGAAAGAAAACTTCTAAATTTATTCTATGAGACCAGCATTACCCTGATACCAAAACCAGATAAAGACACCACTAAAAAAAAAAAAGAACTACAGGCCAATTTCTCTGATGAACACAGATGCAAAAATCCTCAACAAAATACTGGCAAACCAAATCCAACAATACATCAAGAAAATCACTCACCACGATTACATGGGATTTATTCCTGGGTTTCAAGGGTGGTTCAATATTCACAAATCAATCAATATGACAAATCATATCACTGAGAGAAGGATAAGAACCGTATGATCATTTCAATAGATGCAGAAAGAGCATCTGACAAAGTACAACATCCACTAATGAGAAAAACCCTCAACAAAGTAGGTTTAGTGGGTATAAACCTCAACTCAAGAAAGGCCATATATGAAAAACCCACAGCTAACATTATACTTAATGGGGAAAAATGGAGAGCATTTCCCCTATGATCAGAAACAAGGGAAGGATGTCCACTGTTCACCACTTTTATTCAAAAAAAGTAATGGAAGTCCTAGCTAGCCACAGCAATCAGACAACAAAAATATATAAAAGGTATCCAAATTGGTAAAGAAGAAGTAACTGTCACTATTTGCAGATGACATGATACTAAATAAAGAAAACCCTAAATATGCCACCAAAAAACTGCTAGAACTGATAAAGTCAAGTAAAGTCACAGGATACAAAAATCAATGTACAGAAATCTGTTGCATTTCCATAAACCAATAATAGAGCAGAAAGAGACATTAAGAAAACAATCCCATTAACAACTGCACCAAAAATAGTAAGATACCTAAGAATAAACCTAACCAAAGATGTAAAAGATCCTGTACTATGAAAATTATAAAACACTGATGAAAGAAATGGAAGATGACACAAAGAAATGGAAAGATATTCCATGCTCATGGATTTTAAGAACAAATATTGTTAAAATGTCTACAATACCCAAAGCAACCTACACATTTAATGCAATCCCTACCAAAATACCAACAGCATTTTTCACAGAACTACAACAAACAATCTTACAATTTGTATGGAAGCAAAAAGACTCTGAATAGCCAAAGCAATCCTGAAAAAGAAAAGAAAAGCAGAAGGCATCACAAGTCTGATTTCAAGTCATAGTACAGAGCTATAGTAATCAAAACAGTATGGTACTATTACAAAAACAGACACATAAATCAATAGAACAGAACAGAAAATCCAGAAAAAAGCCATAATTATATGGTTAATTAATGTTCAATGAAATAGGAAATAATATAAAGTGGGAAAAAGATAGTCTCTTCAACAAATGGTGTTGGGAAAACTAGGCAGCAACATGCAAAATAATGAAACTGGACCACTTTCCTACACCATACACAAAAATAAATTCAAAATGGTCTGAAAACCTAAATGTGAGACCTGAAACCATAAAAATCCTGGAAGAGAGCACGGACAATACACCTCTCTGACATTAGCCATAGTAACTTCTTTCTGGGTATGTCTCCTGTGGCAAGGGAAACAAAAGCAAATATAAACTATTGGAACTTCATCAAAATAAAAAGCTTCTGCATGGTGGAGTAAACAATAAAACTAAAAGGCAACCTATAAAATGGGAGGAAATACTTGCAAATGATATATGTGATAAAGGGTTAGTATCATATATATATATATATATATATATATATATATATATATATATATATAAACTATATATATATATAGAACCTACAAAAATAAAAAAAAGAACTTAGTACAACTCAACACCTAAAAAACAAAGAATCCAATTAAGAAATGGGAAGAAGACATGAAGAGACATTTCTTCAAAGAAGAACTAGATGGCCAACAGACTAATGAGAAGATGCTCATCATCACTTATCATCAGGGAAATGGAAATCAAAACTACAAATGAGATATCACCTCAAACCTGTCAGTATAGCTAAACTCAAAAACACAAGAAACAATGGGTGCTAGCAAGGATTGGAGTGGTCCAGTGTTGGTGGGATTACAAACTGGTGCAGTATAGCCACTGCGGAAAATAGTATGGAGGTTCTTTAAGAACTTACAAATAGAACTCCCCTATGATCCAGCAACTGCATTACTGGGTATTTACCCAAAGAATACAGAAATACGAATTCAAAAGGAAACATGGGTCCCTATGTTTATAGCAGCATTATTTATAATAGCCCAGATATGGAAGCAGTCCAAGTATCCACTGACTGATGAACAGGTAAGGAAGATGTGGTATATAAATACAATGGACTATTTAGCCATAAAAAAGAATGAAGTCTAGCCATTTGCAATGACTCGGATGGAGCTAGAGAATATAATGCTACGTGAAATAAGTCAGAGAAAGACAAATACCAACTGATCTCACTTGTATGTGGAATTTAAGAAACAAAATAAACTAGCAAAGGGGAAACAAGAGACACATACACACACACTCTCTCTCCAAGAAACAGACTCTTAACTATAGAACAAACTGATGGTTACCAGAGGGGAGGTCTGGAGAATGGGTGAAAGAGGCGATGGGGGTTAAGGAGTGCACTTATCATGATAAGCACTGGATGATTAAAATAAAAACTTAAAAAAGATAAGCCTCCTCCCTTGTTTATGAAAATTTGATCTTTGGTCAATGTTACAGCTGCGGGATCCCTGTAAACCTGATAAAGGTAGCACAAAAACGATGTTATTAAATACAGTGCCTCTGGCAAAAATTACCTCGATTGGTAAATTACATCTAAAGAAGCAATGATTAATAAATTATAAATATCTGGTCAAAAGCCATATATCTGGACTTCCCTGAGTGTGCAGTCTGATGTAATTTAGACACATTCCTTACAGGGACCTTGGAAACCACGTCTATGGAATTCTATAAAAGACACTGATTCCCATGGAGGCATGAAACTTCTAAGGCAGAATGGATCTGCATTCACAAAATCTGGATCTCTTTTTTTGCGCCTGAGCTGCAACTTGGGAGGCTAAAGATAACTAAGTCCTTGATGGTTGTATGGCAGGATGGACCGCTACAAGGACTCTGGCAGAAGAGGAAGACCTTAAGCTGTCTGCTGGCATGCTGTGCTTACTGTCTGACATCATTTTAAGTGATTCTGATCCCAAGTGCAGCCCATGGTAGCCTTATAAGTCTGAATTTAAGTCTAAGAAGATGCCCCTTTCTCACGCTGTTGGGTATTAGAACAATAACAGAACTGGAATAGAATAGGTAGAACTGACACCCCTATAAAATTCAGTCTTCCTTTCCAAATGCAATTGTTAAAGCCTGCTTTTGTCATTCTTGGGTTTTAAGGCTTTCTTTTTATCTTCCATATTTCTTCTTCCATGTTTCTTTGTTAACTATATTTCTTGGTATTTTATGTTGGTTTTATGAACCCTGTATATACTATATTTTTTCCCACACATACATTACAAAAATAAAATTTAGGGCGCCTGGGTGGCTCAGTGGGTTAAAGCCTCTGCCTTCGGCTCAGGTCATGATCCCAGGGTTCTGGGATCGAGTCCCGCATCGGGCTCTCTGCTCAGCAGGGAGCCTGCTTCCTCCTCTCTCTCTGCCTGCCTCTCTGCCTACTTGTGATCTCTCTCTCTGTCAAATAAATAAATAAAAGTCTTTAAAAAAAAATGAAGTTTAATTTATAAATTATGCACATGGGTATGTAAACACAAATACAAATGGGCATTTTTCCCCATTATATCACCCAAATGGTTGTATATATTGAAGTTATTAACTATTAAATGTACCCAGACACACTACTGAATTCTCTTAAAATCTATAAATTGTTTTTTAGTTTTTTTGAGTCTTAAATAAAATCAGAATAGAAATAGTGATAACTTTAACAAGTTTTGTAACTCTGATTCTTTTTTATCATCTAATTGCATTAGCTGGTACCTCTAATCAATGTCAAATAACGTACCTCCAATCAATGTCAAATAACAGTGGGGATAATGGACATCCTTGCCTTTTCCTGATTTTAATCAGAATGCTTCCAGTGTTTCTCCATTAAGTAATATACTGGCTTTGGAGTTGAGACAGATATATTTTACCATGCTAAGGAATTACAGGTATACCCCTATTTTAATTAGAATTAAAAAAAATAATACCTATATAATTATATCAAATACCTTTTAAATATCTATGAGGATCAATTAACATGATGAATTATGTTAACAGTTACCCCAATACAGAATCACCCTTTTGGAGCGCCCGGGTGGCTCAGTGGGTTAAAGCCTCTTCCTTCAGTTCGGGTCATGATCTCAGGGTCCTGGGATCAAGCCCCACATCAGGATCTCTGCTCAGCCGGGAGCCTACTTCCCTCTCTCTCTCTGCCTGCCTCTCTGTCTACTTGTGATCTCTCTCTCTCTGTCAAATAAATAAAATCTTAAAAAAAAAAAATAGCATCACCCTTTCATTCCCAGGTTATATCCCACTTGCTCAAGGTTTATGTTTATGGGTTACTGAATTATGTTTGCTACTATTTCAACTTGTAATTAACTTGTAATAGATGAGACAGTTCTAAATGTATATATCAAGTATTTTACTGATACATATATACATACACACATATATACACATACATATAAATCAATGTGTCAAGTGCTGTTCTTATGAACTTTATGAACATTAACTCACTTAACTCTGAGTTTGGTACTATTAACCCCAATTTATAGATGAGAAAACTGAATGAAGCATGGAGATTAAATGACTTGCCCATCACAAAATAGCTAGTAAACTGGCACTGGGATTTTCATACAAAAGCCTAGTCCAGAGCCCATTATATACTCTGTTGCCTTTAAATTTTTTTGTGTGCAAAAGATTAGCTAGATTAGCTAATGATCTGTCAGAGAATCAACTTTATTGGTTTCACCATTTTTTGTTGTTTCTAATGTACTTCCTGCTATTACTTTCATTAATTTCTTCTTTCTCCTTTCCTCAGGTTTATTTTGTTGTTCTATTTCTAACTTGATTTAGATGTTTATTTTTTCTTGTTAAGTTTCAAAGGCAAAAAAATTTCCTTTGAGCACTGCTTTAGCTACATATCCCAGGAACTCAAGATAGTGTTTTTATAGTAATTTTTAAATTACTCAATAATTTCCTCTTTGCTTTTGAGGTTTTTCTTGTGGCCTGACGTTTTCCCACAGATTTATTATTTTATTTAAAAATTTTTATGAAATATTTTATACTTAAAGATAATACAAAATTTACAAGTACAGTTTCAAAGATAATGAAACAAATACCTGTGTGGCCACTACCCAGATACTGAAATGTTGTGGCCTCATTTTGAGAATATTTCATGGGCAGATAAAAAAGTGTACATTTTCTCTTTGCAGGTATATAATTATACCTATCGTAGTCCCCCCTTCTCTGTGGGGGATACATTCCAATGTTACCAGTGGAGGCCTGAAACCAAGGTAATACTGAACTTTCTCTATATTTTTTCCCATACACAATTACAATAATGAAGTTTAATTTATAAATTAGGCACAATAAGTAATCAAAAACAATTATAACAATATGCTGTAATAAAATTGTGTGAATGTGGTCTTTCTCTCAAAATATCTTATTATACTGTACTTATCCTTTTTCTTGTGATGACAGGAGACGATAAAATGTCTACATGATTGAGATAAAGTGAGATGAATGATGTAAGCCCTGTAGCATTAGGCTACTACCACCTTCTGATGCATGTGAGAAGGAAAATACCTGCTTCTGGACCATAGTTGACCATGGGTAACAACCAAAGAAAACGCAAACCATAGATAAGCACGAACTATTGCATATACACATCAGACCAGTCATTAATTATGTTATTTGAACACATTCACTTCAAACAATCTTTTCTTGGTACCAATTATTCCCTAAAAAGGAGGATACTCTGTGGCTAAAAATAAATTTTCCAATCCACCCCAACAGATTGCCCTGAAATCTTAGGGTACTCTTTAATAACACTTACTGAGAAACCTCAATGGGATCCAGGAGGAAATTTTAAGATAATGGTTGAAAATAAAACTAACATTACCTCTCATTCCCACAAATATGAAAGTAAGATATAAAGCACCAAAACTTATGTTAAGTACTAAACTATCTACAGTATGAGACCATGTGAGTCCTAGCTTACCCACATGGCCCCACAGTGCTAATGTCTCAGTATGCTACAGAACAAAGCCTATTTTGGTTTTAACTTAAGGCCTCCCTTCTGTGTAATTACATATCCAATTTCTAGCAATTCTAGTTAGTTTTTTCCAGAATTAAACCATGTATGTTTTGTACCAACATGTGTTTCATCTGGTTAGTTCAGACTCCTCAAGATCTAGCTCATGTGTCACCTCTTCTACAGGCCTTCCCAGACGCCAAGGTAGAATTAAGTACTTCTTCCTGAGTATTCTTACCATGCAGTACACAGTACTATCTGATCCCTCCTTCCCTTCCTTTTAGAACATTCTAATACCCACAAATTTAGTCATCTAATCATATAAATTTGCCATATTTTATCTGAGAAAAGTCTTTATGATTCTACTATCTACTTTTTCTAAGAATGATATTCTAAAACAAAGATCCTTAATTATCTTATTTGGGTCAGAATTCTGTGACTCTGTATTAGGCTTCTCTATTCTGTGAGACCAGTCTGTAAAAACGTTTCTTACTGTAACAAAAATATTGGGAACCAAATGTTTTATTATGGAGGATCTAAACGAAGATACCCTCTTTGAGGTAATCTTCAGTTGGGCGCAGCATTTCCATTTTCTCCTAAGGCTTGAAGAGAAAAGTGTTAAAATGAATAAGGCTTATGAGAGAATTTTGATTTCTTCTGAAAATGCTTTAAGGATAACTATGAAGGAAGGATGTGAGAAGGAATGGCAAGGCACAATTGATGGGACACAAAGAAATTCAACAGTATGAGTCAAAGTAAGTCCAAAGGGTTAAAGACAGAAGAAGATAAGAGATATATGCAGTGGCTATAAAGCACTGGATTGCATCGCCCTTAAAAAACCTGATGGCTAGGTAGGGAAAAACATGTACTACCCTCACCAGGGAGTCATGATACCTTATGAAGTAATACTTTATGAAGATCCAAGAAAAGTACTACATTGCTCATCGGTTGAATACATAAGGAGAAGAAAATATGCATCACCTAGACAGGACTGTATATAACTAGCAAAAACAAAAATTTCAGATTCCTCACAAAGCAATTTTACCCAGAATAGTACTTTGGGCCAAGATGGAAGATCACTATTGTGTCTTTTGTTAAGTCACAAAAATAGGAAGCAAGGAATTGGATTATCAGACCTCTTCCTGAGGAGCCTACTTTCCTGGTAAGGACAGGTCCTACATCCAAGGCTTTCTAGAATACGGGTTGTTTTACATGTTATAATTAGGTTACCAGGCTTCATTAAAAAAAATTCTAATGCTTGTAATTATGACTCATCAAATAATGAGAATTAGTAAGTTCTAATCATTCAGCTCACTTTATCACAATACACAACAGTATGTGTTTGTGTATTTATGTCTTGCACATGAAAAGGAGTTATCCACATCAAATATACAATGCGGTGAGCCAGTAGTATCATAGTACTGTAGAGTAGTGGTTTCCCAAGTGTAGCAGACTATGGATTCCTGACATAGGTTATATCATATCTCCAAGCCCATTTAAAAAGAGTCTGCAATGGGACACCTGGGTGGCTCCGTTGGTCACGTGTCTGCCTTCAGCCCTGGTCATGATTCTATGGTCCAAGGATCGGGTCCTGCATCGGGCTCCTTGCTCTGCAGGGAGCTTGCTTCTAAGCCTGCCGCCTCTCCTGCTCACGCGCTCTCTTTCTCTCTCTGATAAATAAATAAAATCTTAAAAAAAGGGGGGGGAGGGGATTCTGCAATGTCAAAATCATGATATCTCCTTCTAGCAGCAAAAATTACACAGGAAGCCAAGAGCAATCATTTTTTCTAGTATTCTGTATTTCTTATTCTCTAAACACACAACCTTCCAAGATCACTCTACCATTTGTAAACTCTTCACCTTCTCATCTCTGACATATAATCTTATCATCCCCAAACCACAGTAATCCTTAATATTTTCTTACTTCCTACATTCTGCCTTTTTTTCTTTAAACCTGTTAGGTTTCCTGAAAAGGGTAATGTTCCTTTCCCAGATATTACTGTACTTCTTCCATTCCTATGTAATTCTATCTACAAGAATTCTCTACTAATTTTTCTTTTTATTTGTCCCCATCTGAGAGATTAAGACCAAGGCTTTGAAAGAGGTGTTTCTTTTACAAATACACACAGAACACAAATACGGTTTCCCTTTTGTTTACTCTCCCCAAAAAAAGGTCCTGTGCCTAATTCTCCTTGCCACTGGCCTTGCACACATACTGCATGCAGATGTAAGTAACACTTCTTGCATACTATAATGACCTCTGGAAAAGGGTTAGGGAGAAATAGAAAGAGCAGGGTTCTTCAACAGAGATAACACTACAAGTTCTCACCACAAGAAAAAACAATTATAACTCTGTGTGGCGATATTACCTAAACTTAACTGTGGTAGCCATTTTGCAATATAAACATAAAGCAAATCACTATGTTGTATGCTTAAAGTTAACATAACATTAGATGTCAATTGTATCTTAAAAAAAAAAAAAAGATAACTACAAAAATACCTGCTAGTGGGGTACCTGGGTGGTTCAGTGGGTTAAAGCCTCTCCCTTCGGCTCAGGTCATGATCCCAGGGTCCTGGGATAGAGCCCCGCAGCAGGCTCTCTGCTCAGAGGGGAGCCTGCTTCCCCTCCCCCCCCCACCCCCACCCCCCGCTCTCTCTGCTTCCTTCTCTGTCTACTTGTGATCTCTGTCAAATAAATAAATAAAATCTTAAAAAAAAAAAAAAAACATGCTAGTTAGTACCAGAAATAAGAATGTTTCTGTAATGAGAAAATCATCACTCCCTGAACCTGATTCTTATGTCAAGTTACCTGAATGTCAATGGTAGACTTAGATACCATACATTAACATAAGGAAATGATGAAACCATTTGCTAGAGTCAAGTAAATCCACAATTCTAATACTACTCTTTCCTTCAGAGCTATTTAGAGGGTTTTTTTTGGGGGGGGGTTATAGATTTTCTTCCCACTTTCTTGATGGTGTCCTTTATTATTTATTTATTTTTGCAGGCTATTTTTTATGTTCAGTAGCCGACATATAGTGCATCATTAGCTACATCAAAAACTAATGATGAGCTGCCACTTTTCAACTGATTCTTGGTTTTCCAATTATTAATACTTACCATTTGGAGGGACATTTCTAGAATCTTTTTAGTAGTCAATTGCAAAGCTTAACTGCACAGATCTACTTATCCACGTTAATACAGAATTAAAAGTATGCTCATTTCTAACAGAGGTATGCAAATAAGTTCTTTAGTAAGCCTACAATATGCAAAATTCACAAGCATTGCTACTTTAAGCCCAGCAGTAAAATCTTGAAAAGAGAGCAATTTATAAATTCCAAACTAAGTAAATAAAGTAACAACTGATTCTGTTTAAAAAATTAGAATGTTGTTTTTTTTTAAATGCCTTTCTTAGAGAGCTTGTTCAACTAGGTATGTTACGAAGAAAAGCATTACATGGTCAAAGTTTTGGAAGTGCTACACATCATATCCCAAACTTTGTTTGGTTATGGAAACCTTTGTGTATAACATTTTTCAAGAGAATAATTTGTGAAGGTTTTACAGATTACTAAAATTTATTTCAAATGATATTCTTCATATTATATTAGCTTAAATAGTTCTAAATCAACATTTATGCCTTGAATTATACCATAAATAAATAAAAAAACCATTTGTTACAGGAAAGACATAACTGGATGAGACAATGAGCATATCATATTCCGAAATCCTAGTCTGGGAGTATCCTAGTCAAAGGTTATGCTCCATAAACCTAATGACCTTCTTTCTGCATGGTGGCAGAACAGATATTTTCAAAATTCATTTCAAAATCAATTGATCAGGATTCTACCTACTTCAGTGATTTATGAGTCAAGAGCCTCCTACCTAATATATGACTGACAGTCTGGCCTATCTCAAATCCATTCTTCTTCAGAATGCTACTAGTCATCTTCTAAAAGACACACTGATGGTAACACTCCCCTACTTAAAAATCTTTCCATAGCTCCCAAATTTTCTTTCAAAGCAGCAAATTCAAAATTCTTAATGTTGCACTTTTGGTTCCCATCTACTTTTCCAAATTATTCTGCTGCTTTCACACTACCTGTTGTCCCAGCGCTAGCTACACAAGGTAGTTACTATTCACAGATTGTTATTTCATGTTTCCTTCCCTCTGGAAGTCTCTTTCCCCTCTTTCTTTTCTCCATTTGTTAGATTACGACTCATCTTTCAACACCCAAACCAAAGACTATTCACATTGGCAATAATACAACATACTTTTCATATATGCATTTAACTGTACATTTCAGAAAAGTCAATACTGTATTTAATTATGGAATAGAATTATGAATACATGAACACTACTGACTTTGATTAGTCTTTTTGTAGTGGATATGCTATAAACTCACTGCTATCTCTCATAGATTTAATTCTTTTAATTCTTAGAGTCAATTTCATAGATGCTTACTAAATACTAAATACGTGCTAGACACAGTCTTGTTCTTAAGACTGATTTACAGGGGCACCTGGGTGGCTCAGTGGGTTAAGCCTCTGCCTTCGGCTTGGGTCATGATCCCGGGGTCCTGGGATCGAGCCCCGCATCAGGCTCTCTGCTTGGCGGGGAGCCTACTTCCCCCACCCCCCCGGCCTCTCTCTCTCTGCCTACTTGTGATCTCTGTCTGTCAAATAAATAAAATCTTTAAAAAAACAAAAAACAAAAAACTGAGCTTACAGCCTTTACTACAGCTAAATGCAAAAGCAACAGTACGTTAAGTGGGATTTTTCCTCCTGTTCCAAAATTGTGGCTAAGGTCAAAAGCCGAGGATAATTAAGTACCCCTTCTTTTAGCTTAAGAAGCCAAATGTAGTTGGTACCAACTTATTCTCTCAGGATTTAGTGAGAAGTACTAGTTTACTGAACCAGCTCCTATCATAACAATGATCATAACACTTTCCCCTCAATGTGAATACAACGTGAATCTAAAAAGGTTAAAAAGAAAGAGGAGGTTACTGGACTTTAAGGGGAACAAAGAGTTTATGAAATCCTATGAAAATAGGATATTCCCTATTGTCATTCCTGAATCCAGAGAATCAAAGTTTGAGATTATCTAAAAGAAAGACAGACCCATTTTTCATTTCCTATTTGGTTATCTGTATAGGCAAATGAATTACTGATTTGCCCCTCTTATATATAAGGGAAAAGAGAAATAGGGAGAAAGTATGGTAGGGATGTGTCAGGTAGAGACATAGGCAAGACTATGTCCTGGTTCCTGGGGCCTTATTCCAAGAGGTATGAAAAATGTAACCTTTCCCCCAATGTGCCTACAGGCCCTACTGGAGGTAGATTTCATTGTGAAGTCTTGAGGCAAAAAAAAAGACATACACATCAGAGTCCCATGGTGTGAATGCCATCATAGTCCACAGATGTAATCAAATCTTCCAAGGGATTGCCAATGCCTATAAAAATGGGACAGGACTGACCTCGCTTTTAGCAGGGTAAATGGAAGCTACCACTCACCTACATTTAGACTACTGAAAATGAGCTAGAACAGCAGTGTTGAACAACCAAGAAAGAGGACTGCCACCTCAACAGTGGGATAGCATGTAGAATTCTGTCTCCACTATTACTCCTCCTAGTTTCAACACCAGGAAGAAAAACAACAAGAAAAGGGGAGGGCAGACGTGTGTGATAAAAAGAGTCCACTCACTCACCCATAAGTTTTCAGCCCTAGATTAAGGTCTATACTGTCCTAGGAAAAACTGGTAAGAGTACTGAATCAACTCTGTGACTCAAGTTATAATACAAAGACAACTAATTCTTAAATACTGGCCTGAAACTGGAGTGTTTATACACTGCATAATAGTGACAAGATGCTGCAAAGGCGATTGACATACAATCAGAAAGGGGAGTCAGACATGGTAGAATCGGCAGGCAGTTACTAGGTAAAAAGCAAAACTGGCCAGTGTTTATATCCCAGCAAAATGAGATCCTTAATGAACTGGTTACCAACAGATGGATAGCCTCTGAAATTAGTTTCCATATATACTGGTGTTCTTAAATCTGGGTATGAGCTCTATTATACTATGAAATATAAGTCTAGAACCAGTCTTATCAATTTTCCACTACCATTTGCTATTCTTTCTGAAAAACGGTAAGCAGGTAAGAGCCATACTTCTATGTTTGGGAACTCACCATCAAAGTCACAGATAGGAATGGACAAATAAGCATTACTAACGATGGAGGATGCTACAAGTAGCAATAGGCATTTCAAGTAATAAAGAGAAGGAAACGGATAAGAATAAAGTTCCTGAGCAGAAATTAATTTGATATCTCAATGCTTTCAATGTTCACCTTTTAATGATCCAACCAAAGAAGAAATCCACAAAGTGGCTTATCTGACAAAGAGCAAAAACTAGTATATTGTAAATGGACACTGTTCAACTGCATGATACAGAGGAAGACAAGTGAAGATTCTAAAGAAAGAGAGTAGGAGAAAAACAAGTGAAGGCTGGTCAGGAAGTGGGACCTAACGGGGGCTGTACATGGAGGGTGGACAGGCATGGATGATAGACAGAGCAGAACAACTCCTAGATGGATGAGAGACAATAATGTAAGCGGCTGTGACACATTGCAATATTAATACATACCGAGACTGAACTGCGGGTAATGCTCATAAATCTAACTGCAATTAGTACAGGTTTCTGGATTAGGAAGGACATGAAAAGGAAAGCAGAAGGTTAGAATGTACATGTCATTGCCCCATTAAAAGAGAAGGTTTAATCTTTCAGATGACCAAATATATCCACCTTCTGAAGCACCAGTTTAAAAATTAAAAAAAAAAAAAAAAAAAAAAAGCACCGTATGTCTAGCTGCTTTGAAAAGTAGCATTAGAGTAAAAGGCCTCTTCCTTTTCTTCTTCTAAATTGGGCCTCATAGAACTGAGCTCCTGAAAATTCAGACTACCAGACAGGGTTTCACTTTTAAATGGGGTCTCTGTTTTCATTTTCTAAGGAAAAGATTTTCAAATAATGTCCTACAATTAACTTCATTTAATACCTTTACTGCCTGAAAAACTCAATGTTTATGCTTGTTTTTAGAGAAGACCCTTCACTAATTTAATCAACTGACATATTTGTTAGGATTTATTCTGTGCCAGGCAGTTTAAGTACTAAACAAAGAAACAGAGTATTTTAATCTAAGTATAAATCATGATGATATGGATGAAGCATCGCTGGGTCCCTGCAAAAGCATGCACATGATGACAGGGAAGACTGTTCTTCTTGAGAGATTTACTGGGGATAGGACTGGGTCTTCATTACCACAGTTTTGTTTTACAGTTGAGGGGAGGGAAAGCAAATGATTAAACTTTAAGGCAGCAGTTTTCCAGTTATCCAGGCCCTACTGATGGTTGGTCATTAAGAACCGAAGTTGTCTATATATGGGTCACTGGTTACAAAGGAAGATGTTAAATGGGAAAGTGGGCAAATGGAGAAAATAAATGATCATTTTTGCAAGGCTTTCCCCAAAACCTAACAATCTAACAATAAACCCTTAAAAATGTTTATTTGATAACAATCTACTCATAGATGGAATTCCATTTCCTTATGAATCACATTTTTGGATATGATTAAGTTCTTTACATCACAGAAGTACTGGCAGGAACATCAAAGGTGACATGGTTGAGGGTGGGAACAGATGGTAGAAGGAAGTAGAGGAAAAGTCAGGATAGGTTAAATTTTCACAGGAAGGACAGAAAAAGAAAACAGGACAGATTATTAAACCACAACATTTTATCCAAATACTTGATTTTAAAAATTCTACACATTTAACTGCATATATTCTGTACATACAAGGACTAAAAGATCAAACATAAGGCATCCATAGTACCTTGGAATAGAGTGGTTTCTTTTTACTGTTCCGTGTGAAAAAGATCTGGAGAATAACCTCGCTTTACACCATAAATGCACATTTAAAATCCTCAGGAAGACTCCCACTTTCCCCTGAATTCCACATCTTACATCTTACCATTGATCTACGAATCAGTGACAGCCTGGTCTTTGCCTTATTCTCAGCAAATTCCAGGCTACTGATGTCTTTGAGACGAGCCTTGTATTTATTCATCTGTTCTACAACAATCAGCTCCACACAGCTGGAATAGGAGGAAAAAGAAAAAAACTGTTAAGAGCTGAAGCAAGTCAAATAAAGTATAGCCCTCCCAGACTGCTTTTCAGTTAAATGTGGCAGACGTTTGGAGGATGAAAGAAAAATCAACATTCCTTATTTTATGAGCTCTAATACAAGGTTTATATAATGGTGGTTCACAACTTTGGCTGCACTTCAGTATCCATCTGAGAAGCAATTATGAGTTGCAACGTCCAGGCTACACCCCAGATCAATTAAATTAGACTCTCTAGGGATAGGACACAAAGACTGGGATTTTTTAAAGCTCCTTTTGCAGCCAAGGTTGAGAACCATTACTCTAAAAGGAAAGCAGAGGCCCACAAAAAAAAAAAAAAAAAAAAAAAACCAGACTAAAGTGAAATACAGAAATACTGAAGTACTAAGGCCAAAGGGATTCAGAGCCAGTTAGACTAAATTATAGGAAGAGACAAAGTATATGTAATTTGATAAAATGGAATCTGAAAATATTTTTAGAGACTATAAGCATTCCTAAAGAAAAGCTAAATTTAAAAAGACCCTTCAAACCAAATGATGTCCAGCTGAAGAGAATTTAAAGCAATTTTTCATCCTCAGCATAAGAAAACCCAACAATGCCTAGTAACCTTCTTAAAAACATTTGAACTTATGAAATCATTCACTATGTTTGATATCTGGATAAAGTGGCTACACTGACTCAGAAGTCCCTGGGGTCTTGTGGAGGTAAGAGTAACTGGCCTTACGTGGTAGTCTTACTGATGTCCTGCACGCTTTGTAGTGGGTCAATGGTATCAGGGCATCGAAGAATGCAGGGGGCAAATACAATGGCCAAAGCATTAGCAGACATTCGATTAGTTTCTTCCTGTAGAGCAATCCTAAGGAATTAAAAAAATCACGAAAGTGGGGATTAAAAGAGAAAGCAGTAAGGATGTAGGCAAAGGACATGACAGAAAGAAGATGTACGACATCTGCCACAGGGTACTGGAAAGATATTCATATCAGCTGAAAGGAGACATTTGTAGACTTTCCCAAAGCTGTTCTTTGCCTCTGGAAAATGCAATACAGGCCAGCAGAAAAATCCCAAGGGAAAAATCCCAAGGAAAATTTCTGACCCACTGCCATACACCTGAGGAACGTATCTGAAGAATCCAGAGTAGAAACTATAAGGCATTCTCAGACAGTCATATCAGATATTCACCTAACATTTATGTAATATTTACCAGAGATTTATCTAATCAAAATAAGGATGGCTCTCTTCCCAACCACTGCAGATATTTATACTCAGAGTAGAGAGATCATCCTGAAGTCTCTTTGGTCAGTTAATTCTCTAAACCCCACCTCCTATGAATTACGTTATATCAAGACATATACCTCTTTTCTAATTTCTAGTTCAAGAATGAGAACAGGCTAGGCTACACAGTATCACCATGAGGTTGAAGTTGTGACATGGCTCAAATAGGGCAGAGAAGTCCCTGACCAACAGTCCAACTCAGCTGAGGATTTCTGCTCCAAGGAATTGTAAGCTGTAAGCACTCGTTTGAGGCATTAACTTTATAAACAGGAAAAAGAAGATCTGTCAGTTTTCCAAATGAGGGACTTCTTCACTTACTGGAAAGAATCCAAGAAAAACAATTATACATTCCCTTGCTCCTTGAAATTACCTGACTAGATGAAAGATGAGGCGTTCCAGTGTATTTAGATGAGTTCGGGAGAGCTGGTCAATCACAGAGTATACACCACGGATTGTTTCTTTCCTCTCCTGAAGGCCTAAAAAGATTAAGGACAGCCAGTAAGATTGAATATCCCCTCTCTTATGCTACATCTTCCTCCTGAACAGATTAGGTAGCAGGGAAGCCTGATTCTAAATTTTAAAGTTTTAGGAGAGGCAGGTGTACCTGTATGGCAGGAAAAGAGCAGCTCCGTTACCACTAATCTTCCTTTGCTTGAGTTCTATATTCATTAAGCAGTCTCATGAGTTTTAATCTATATCCCAGTAATCCTTATTATAGCAAAGGGAAAGAGATGTCCTAGTTCTTTTAGACATTTTGTGGCAGACTGATTCCCTAATAATTAATTGCCAGGCAATTTATAAATTGTTCTTATGGGAATTTGGGAAGTCATGCCTCAGGGCCTAAACACTTTGAGGCAGGCCTCCAGCAACATTCTACATATCTGCAGCACTGAAAAACTAAACTCCATCACCTGGTAGGGTTGGCATAAAATAGCAGACTTCTTGCCTAGATTTGCAATGTAAGTGAACATAAGCCAGCCCTTTTTAGTTGAAACCTCTTTGTGAGAAGCAATGAAGTGACTTACTCAGAAAACTTTTAGAGAGACTGGCATTTTAATGAATCTCTCAAAACTCAGTATTTGACTAGATGAGAATACACCATAAGTTCTGTATTGACTGTCAAAAGCTTACTTTTGAATCTATATGGACTAAACCATTAGAAAATGGCTAAATAATTTATAATAAAGACAGCGCTCCTTTCCCAAGTGTAGGCCTTCCCTCGAATCCAGGGGGCCTGTGCTTACCCATAGCTCGAAGAAATTCCTCATAGAGCTCAAAGGTCATGAGTGGATTGGGCAAATCACGAAGCCATTGTTTGAATACACTTGCAATGACATGTATGTTATAGTCATCCAGGTTTACACTCTCAGCATCTATTTAGAGACATGAGTTAAACAACAAAGCCCAAACATACAAAGAGTTTCAAATAATTCACTTTCAAAACTATCAGCACCAAAAGAAGCCTTCATGTTCTTAATCAAACTAGTATCTTCTACGATCTAATTCCATGCTTTGTAACAGCACCTCTAACTGTGGTCAAGGAACAGGTTTTTGTTTTCCAAATCTCCTGTAGACTGACAGGTATGTAAAATAAAAAATCACATGCATTCATGTTAAATAACTGTTAAATACCACTATAAATGTTTCTAAAGGCTTGCTCTTAGTTTCTGTACTTACACTGTGGATTGATCTGTGAGCCACGCTTTGAGTAGCAATGTTTTGGACAGCAGCTGGGAAAAAGGCCCAGAAGACATTTTCTAAAAGTAACGCCAATTTTAAGTCATTTTTAAAGGTGAAAGGACAGTAATAAGTGAACATAGGAAATGTAATGAACATACTTTTACTCTCTTACTCTGTTTTCACTTATAAACTCCCCAAGGTTATACAAAAGAAATGATTGGGAGGATATAGGATGAATGATTTTTTACTTGTGCTGAGTACAAGGTGCAAGAGAGACAAGTTGTTGTCAACTGCCTTTAATCTAGAGTAGATGGAATCTCTGGTAGGCAGGATGTCCTGCTTGAGTTTTACCAGGCATTTTGTGTTGTTATTTTCATACTGACTAATCTCTCCCTGGTTTGTTCATTAAAAAACAAAAGAAAACAGGGGTGCCTGGGTGGCTCAGTGGGTTAAAGCCTCTGCCTTCGGCTTAGGTCGTGATCCCAGGGTCCTGGGATTGAGCCCCGCATCCCATTGGGCTCTCTGCTCAGCAGGGAGCCTGTTTCCTCCTCTCTCTCTGCTTGCCTCTTTGCCTACTTGTGATCTCTCTCTGCCAAATAAATAAAATCTTAAAAAAACAAACAAAACAAAAAACTATAAGGAAAAAGCACGTGGGTAGCTTTTGGAGACACAGAGACCAACTTTGTATCTAAGTGTGATTCAAAACAATCTATTCCAGGGTGCCGGTGGCTCAATAGGTTAAGCTTCTGCCTTTGGCTCAGGTCATGATCCCAGAGTTCTATTCAGCAGGAAGTCTGCTTCTCCCTCTGCCCCTCCCCTGCTCCCTCTTGCTCTCTCGCTCTCAAAGAAATAAAATCTTAAAAAAAAAAAAAAAAAACCAAAAAACACAACAACAAAATCTATTCCTTCCCTATAGTAATAAAGAGTAGAAGTTGACAATGACACCATAGTCCCAACTCCTGCATATACATTCGAGGGCTGAGGCTATAGCTCTACACAGGTAAATGTTCAATCCACTAACTAACAGTTTAAATAACTATGTCATGAATGCAGGAAGGTGAGAACATGCATCAGAAAGATACTTGAAGTCAGAGTAATAAAGATTAATAGGCAAGAGTTTAGATTATGAATTCAGAACATCTGGGGTTAAATCCCAGCTTCATCACTTATTGGTGGTGAGTCTTCGGGCAAGAAACTCTGTAAGCCTCAGTTTCTTTCTCTGTAAACAGGGATAATAATCCCTAATTCACAGGACTGTTGTGAAGATTAGCATAAAAATATCAGTACATTACATTATCATCAACAGATCATCATTTAATTTCCCTGAAGCTAAAATTTCTCCTTTTTAAATTACAGATACCATGATCTTACCAAATTGTTAAGAATTTAAATGAGAGCTATGTCAAGTACCTAATAGTGCCTTGTACAAATGATACACTCAATATATATTTGCCAAATTAACCACACAAAAACAAAGACTTTTAGAAAGCCACAAAACGATTAATAAGCACCACAGAAAAGATGGCATTCTTCCAGATGCAAAAAAATAACATGTAATGAAAACTTGAAAAGCATGACAAGATTTAAATAAAAGCATTTGGTCTTGATTTGAAGAGCGCCATCTTACCTGTATCTAGACCTTGTCGAAGCTCCTTGATTTTATTAGTTGAACCAGACTTTCGATAAATCCCTTCTGTGTACAGTCCATGCATTTCAATGTAGTTTATGAGCTTTTCCACCACTAAAGGAACAGTTCGTTCTTCACTGGTCAAACGGGACAATTCAACCCCGAATTGTCGAGATGACAGCTCTGGATCATACTAAATGGAAGATAAATTTTTGTTTCCAAATACATTCAAACATCTTTAAATGTGTTTAACCAGTTATTTATGAGGAACTACTTTTTATTTCCCTGAAGTTTCATGAGCATCGTTTTAAGAGTTGGAGCTAAAGGGAATTATGGTTAATACTGACAATATATATCAAGTCAAAGGTTAGCTTCAATCCTTTCCCATCAGGAATCCACTCAAAATATAATGGGATAGAGAATGAAGGCAGTGGCAAAGGCTACTGTTTCCCTTCCTCTTAAAAAGCTCTTCATGTAAAGTTGGGATTTGGACAAGGGAGAAGGGATAGACTGTGTATGCTAAACATGCTTAAACATACTGCTAGAAAGTCTGGTTTGATATGAATTAGAACTGTAAGTAATTTCTGATGCTTAAGAAGGCTTCAATGTTCATGTAAACTTTAGGGACATTTAACTGAACAACGATATCATAGCTAAAGGCAGAGGCACACAGATTGGTCCACAATTCGTGTTCGAGCCTTTTCTTATTTACTTCAATAATGTATCTGATATCATACATAACCTTACTAATTACAGCTTATGCAACTGCTAAAGACTTATCCTGAAGATTATTTGAAGTAATTCACAAAAAAGAAAAACGCCAGGTATTACCTCTGAGACTGAAACCTTCTTTGTAAATCTTTTTTGTCTCTTCCTTCTCCTGCATCATTCTCCTTCTCTACACAGCACACATTCTCTCCGTTAGTCCTCAATCAATCAGTGCCAAGTTCTTGTGGTCAGTCAGCACACCCTATTTTTTCTTTTCTATTCTATTGCCACCACCCTATTTCAAACTTATATGACCACCCACTTGGACGATTTCCAACAGCTTCTTGGTGAATTTCCCCACATCCATTTTCTCCCCTTTTAATATACTGCATAGTATATATAATCTAGTTTCCTAAAAACTAGTGGTTAACTAGTATATATCAAAATAAGGTGTAAATATTCTTGAGTCTAACATTCAAGATATTGCTTGAATTGATCCTAATCTCCCCTTCCAGTCTTATGTTAGTACATTTGTCATTTATGTGCTACGTAACAGGAAAACAAAATCAAGTAAGAGAAGATAGTCTTCACCCTAAGACTAGTGTTAAGACTAGTAGTGTTAATGCATGGTGATAAGTAAATAGTAACAACAGATTTATTAGGTAATATGGAACCATGGAAGTAAAACAACTGGATTGGGAAGGACTGGGCTGGCTAACTACTGATGACCTTGAGAAGACCTGATGCCTGCCTAACCTAACTGTTAGAAAGCAAACAGTACATAAGAAGAAAGGGCAAGAACTTTTTGGGCACAGAAAACACAGAACAAAGTTGGGCAAAACAAACTATAAGTAATCTGATATGGCTGAACTAAAAATAAGAAAACACTAGACAGAGAGATTACAAAAGGCTTCAAGTACTAAGGCACAGACTTTGGGTCTTGCCCTGACAGCTAAAGAAAGGCAGCAGGGACTTTCAAGTAGGGAGGACATAAGTTTTATATTATTTTGCAATTTCACCTATATATACTCTGCATTCCAGAGCTTAATTCTTAAGAGAATGAATAGCATATCTACTTTGAAGCATGTTAAGTTATCTTAATATAAAGCAGTATCTCTGAAAAGCTTCTCCAGGTCTGAGGTAGAAGAGAAAGGACACTTAGATATTTAGAGGATGCAAATTAAAGGTTTGTCTTGTCACTATATTAGGTTATTTATATAATTTCGTATTTGGAATAGAATTATCATTTTTCTACCTCACAGCGTTCTTATAAAGATTAAGTAACAGATGAAGACACATAGTACAGTATCTGATATATGGCAAACGTTCAATAAACTGTTAAAGAAATACCGCTCGCTGTAATGATTAAAACAAACTTCAAACTTCTTGCTATTACTGTGACATAAACATGCATACATATACACATACATAATCTATTTATTTAAATGTTATGGCTATCCCCAGAGAATTAGGAATGTCAATTAAGACCTGTGAAAGCAAAAAGAACCCAAAATACTAGAGGGTATTAAAAATTTTTTTAAATCATTTGATTTGAAACCAACTAATTTAAGGCAAATGTTAAAAAATTCTATTTCTTAAAATTAAGAGAAATTAATTTCACTATTTTCAACTGAAAAAAAATTTAATTGAGTCTTCTTTGTAAAAACAATATACATGGGGCGCTTGGGTGGCTCAAGTCAGTTAAGCAGCTGACTTTGGCTCAAGTCCTGATCCCAGAGTCCTGGGATCGAGCTCCATGTTGGGCTCCCTGCTCAGTGGAAAGCCTGCTTCTCCCTTTACTTCTGCCTGCTGCTCTGCCTACTTGTGCTCTCTCCCTATTTCTCTGTCAAATAAATAAATCAATCTTTAAAAAAAAAAAACACAAAAAAGCCCAACATATGTTTTTAAAGTTATTTTCCCTCCAAACTACCTTATATATTTTAAATAAAAATTCATTGAAGTATGACATACATACATAAAGGTATACAAACTGTAAGTGTACAGCTTGATAGACTTTGACAAAGTTGATGCACACTTGTTATCAGGACCCAAGTTAGGAAACAGAATACAACCAGCAGTATGAAATTCTCAAAACCATCCCAGCCACTATGTATTTTCACAAATAACCAGCATATGTACTCCTATCAGTAGAAATTAGTTTTACCTACTTTTGAACATTATATTAATGGTATCATATAATATGTATACCATGAGTTACCTTCATCCATTCTTGAACTTTATATAAATAAAATAATACGGTATATGCTCTTTAGTTTCTGGCTTCAACATCATGTCTGTGAGTAAAAATAGTTAAAGCTCATATAGTATTCCATTATATAAAGAGTTGACCCTTGAACGAGGGTTGAACCATACATGTCCAATTATATGTAGATTTTTTTCAGTAAATACAGTATGGGGCATCTGGGTACCTCAAACTGGTTATGCTTCTGCCTTTTGCTGGTCACGATCTCAGGGTCCTGGGATGGAGCCCCACGTCAGGCTCCCTGCTCAGCGGGAGTCTGATTGTCCCTCTCCTTCTGCTCTTCCCCATCCTACTTGAACTCCCTCCCTCTCAAGTAAATAAATATAAGTTTTAAAAACAAATAAATACAGCCCTGCAAATGTATTTTCTTTCCTTATAATTTTTTTATATTTTCTTTGCTCTAACTTACTTTATGGTGAGAATACAGTATATAATACATATAACTTACAAAATAGGTGTTAATCAACAACAGTAGGCTATATAAGTAATTAAGTTTTGGGGGAGTCAAAAGTTATAGACAGATTTTCCACTGTGTGGGGCATGTCGTTCAAGAGTCAACCATATACCATAATTTTTTTATACCATAATTTACTTATACATTCTACTGCTGATGGACATTTAGTTTTCTTCTGGTTTGGGGATAGGTTGGTATTGATATGAACGCTCTTTTGTCTTTTGGCACAAACATCTATGTATATTTGTTGGGTATGTATCTGGGAGTGGTACTCCTGAGTCATCAGAAATCCTTACGTTCAGATTTGATAAGGCCTGCCAAGTAACTTCAAGATTACTTATGCCAACTTATACTCTTGCCAGTAATGTATTAAAGTCCAAGCTGCTCTACAACCTTGTTAGGACCTTTTTCATTTTAGCCGTTCAAGTGGGTATATATCTCACTACAGTTTCAATTTGTATTTCTCTGATGATTAAAACCTTTTCATGTTTATTGGTCTTTTGTCAAGTGCTTGCTTAAGCCATGTGCTCATTTTTCTACACAGCTAACTACCTTTTTTTATTGATTTTTAGGTGCGTTTTAGGTACTGTAGATCCAAGATGGATGTATGAATTGCAAATACATTCTCCCATTCTGTGATAGATTATTTTTTGTTGGTTTGTTTGAATGAGTGAGTTTTGAATTTTATCTAGTGTTTTTCCTCTTTAATATTTCTTATTTGTCCAATGTGAATTCTTATCACTTCATGGTTTTTTTCAGGGAGAACATTTTTCTTATTAATCTTAATTATAGTACAGTTAACATACACTGCTACATTACTTTTAGGTGTACAGTATAGTGATTCAACAATTCTATACATTACTTAATGCTCATCATGGTAAGTGTACACTTAAACCTCTTCACCTGTCTCACCATACCCCAACCAAGCTCCCCTCTGGTAGCCATCAGTTTGTTCTGTATATTTAGGAGTCTGTTTTTTGGTTTGTCTATTTTTTTCTTTCCTTGTTTTGTTTCTGAAATTCTACATCATATGGTACTTGTCTTTTTCTTACTACAGTTAGGATTATACCTTCTAGACCCACCCATTGTTGTTACAAATGGCAAGATTTCATTTTTTATGGCTGAGTAATATTCCATTGTGTATATATACCACATCTTCTTTATCTCTTCATCTATCAATGGGCACTTGGGTAGCTTCCATAATTTGGCTATTGTAAATAATACTGAAATAAACACAGGGGTGCATACATCTTTTTGAATTAATGTTTTCATATTCATTGGGAATATAAAGTAGGGGAATTACAGGATCATGTGATAATTTTATTTTTAGCTTTTTGAGGAAACACTATACTGTTTTCCAAGGTGGCTGCACCACTTTGCATTCCCACCAACACTGCACAAGGGTTCCTTCTTATCCATATCCTTGGCAACACTCGCTATTTCTTGTGTTTTTTTCAGTTTTAGCCATTCTGATGGGAATGAGGTGATATCTCACGTGCTTTTGATTTGCATTTCCCTAATGGTGAGTGATGTTGAGCATCTTTTCCTATGTCTGATGGCCATCTGCATGTATTGTTTGGAAAAACGCCCTTCATTTTTGTTTTTGTCTGATTGCTGTGACAAGGAATTCCAATATCATGTCAAATACAAGTGGTGAATGTGGACATTCTTGTCTTGTTCCTGACCTTAGAGGAAAAGCTCTCAGTTTTTCCCCATTAAGTATAGGTTAAATGTGGATTTTTCATATATGGCCTTTATTACATTGAGGTATATACCCTCTAAACCTACTTTATTGAAGGTTTTTATCATGATTGTCAAATTTTTTCTGCATCTATTGCAATGATCATATGGTTTTTATACTTTCTTTTACAGATGTGATATATCAAATTGATTTGCAAATACTGAACCACCCCTGTATCCCAGGAATAAGTCCAACTTGATCGTGGTGAATGACTTTTTTAATGCATTGTTGAATTCACCTTGCTAATATTTTGTTGAGGATGTTTGCATCTATATATACCAGGGATATTCGCCTATAGTTCTCTTTTTCTGTACTATCTTTACCTGGTTTTGATATCAGGGTAATGCTGGCCTCACAGAATGAATATGAAAGCTTTCCTGTTTGTTGTTTAGAATAGTTTAAGAAGAATAGGTATTAATTATTCCTTAGATGTTTAGTATATTTCACCTGTGAGGCTGTCTGGTCCTGGACTTCTTTTTGTTTGTTTTTGATTACTGATTCAATTTCATTGCTAACAATTGGTCTGTTCAAATTTTCTATTTCTTCCTGATTCAGTTTTGGGAGCCTATATTTCTAGGAATATATTCATTTTTCTAGGTTGCCCAATTTGTTGGCATACAATTTTTCACAATGTTCTCTTATAATCCTTTATATTTCTATGCTGTCAGTGGTTATTTCTGCTTTTATTTCCAATTGAGTCCTTTTTTACGTTTTATGAGTCTGGTTAAAGGTTTATCAATTTTGTTGATCTTTTCAAGGAACCAGCTCCTGGCTTCATTGATCTATTCTATTGGTGGTTTTTTTTTGTTTTGTTTTTTAGTTTCTATTCATTTATTTCTGCTCTAATCTTTCTTTCTTCCTTTCTTTCTACTACTTTTGGGTTTTGTTTGTTCTTTTTTAGTTCTTTTCGGTATAAGGGTAGGTTGTTTATCTGACATGTTTCTTGCTTCTTGAAGTAGGCCTATATTGCTCTAAACTGTCTTCTCAGAACAATTTTGCTGCATCCTAGAGATTTTGGACTGTTTGGTTTTTCATTTTCATTTATCTCCATGTAATTTTTTAAATCAATCTCTTTGATTTCTTGGTTGACCCATTCATCATCTAGTACCAGGTTATTTAACCTCCATGTATTTGTGTTCTTTCCAGATTTTTTCTTGTTGATTACTAGTTTCATATTATTGTGGTCAGAAAAGATACATAGTAGGACTTCAATCTTTGTGAATTTGTTGAGACTTATTTTGTGGTCTAATATGTGATCTATTCTGCAGAATGTTCCATGTGCACTTGAAAGGAATATGTATTCTGCTGTTTTAGGGATAGAATATTCTGAATATATCTTTTACATCCATCTGGTCCAATGTGTCATTCAAAGTCACTGTTTTCTCGTTGATTTTCTGTGTGTATGATCTATCCATTAATGTAATGGGGTATTAAAGTCCCTTGCTATTATTGTATTACTATTGATTATGTTTGTTACTAGGTGCTTTGTATATTGGGGGTGCTCCCATGTTGGGTGCATAAATATTTGCAATTGTTACATCTTCTTGTTGGATTGTTCCCTTTATGATTATATAGTCTTCTTGTCTCTTAAGTCTTTTTAAAAAATTTTTTTAAAAGTTTTTTTAGCAATCTCTACACCCAACATGGGGTTTGAACTCATGACCTGAGATTAGGAGTTGCATGCTTCTCCAACTAAGTCAGCCAGATGCCCCTAACAGTCTGTTTTAAAATTTTTTTTGTCCTATATAAGTATTGCTACCCTCGCTTTCTTTTCACTTCGATTTGCATGGTAAATGCTGTTCTATCCTTCCACTTTCAATCTGCAAGTGTCTTTAAGTTGGAAATGAGTCTATTGTAGGGAGCATACACATGGGACTTGTTTGTTGTTGTTGTTTTAATCATTCCAACACTCCATGTTTTTTGATTGGAGCATTTAGTACACTTGCATTCTAAGTAAATACTGATAGGTAATGTATTTACTGTCATCTTGTTAATTGTTTCATGGTAGCTTTGATAGTTCTTTTCTGTTCCTTTCTTCTCTTGCTCTCCTCTCATGGTTTGCTAGCTTTTTTTTAGTGATATACTTATATTTCTTTTTCTTTACTTTTTGTATATCTGTTACCAGTTTGTAATTTGTGGTTACTATTAGGTTTATATATAACATCTTATGCACTCAGCAGTCTATATTAAGTTGGTGGTCACTGAAATTTGACCTCATTCTTTACTCCTCACCACTCCCCATGTTTTAGGCATATGGTATTACATTTTATATCTTTTGTTAGTCCCCTGGCTGATTTTTATAGGTACACTTATTTTTACTGCTTTAATGCTTCTTATTTTTCTTACTACTCCTACTTATGGTTGATCTTTCCTTTCCACTCAGAGTCCCCTTTAACATTTCTTGTAGGGCTAGCGTAGTGGTGATAAATTCCTTTAATTAGGGAATTTTTTATCTCTCCTTCTGATTCATAGCCCTGCTGGATACAGTATTCTTTTTTTTTTTTTTTAAAGATTTTATTTATTTATTTGACAGAAAGAGATCACAAGTAAGCGGAGAGGCAGGCAGAGAGAGAGGAAGGGAAGCAGCCTCCCTGCTGAACAGAGAGAGAGCCTGGAGTGGGGCTCGACCCCAGGACCCTGGGATCATGACCTGAGCCGAAGGCAGAGGCTCCAACCCACTGAGCCACCCAGGCACCCCTACAAATATTATTTACTCTTTGCATTTCTCTTCACTCTTTTCTACATTTCTGTTTCCATCCAAGATAATGCCCCTTCTGCCTGGAGTACTTCCTTTAGTATGGCTTTTAGTGCAGGTCAGCTGGTGACAAATTTTGCATCTCTGTTTGGAAATGTCTTCACATCATTTTCACTTTTGAAGGCTATTGTTACTGGGTACAGAATTCTGAGCTTTATTTTCTTAAAACACTTAAAATATACCAGGCCACTATCTTTTGGCTTCCATCACTTCTGTCAAGAAGTCAGTTGTCAGTCTTTGTCACTGCTCCTTTAGCACTGTTTCTTCCCCCCTTTGACTATTTTTAAGAAGTTTCTTTTTCTTTCATTTGGAGCATTGTTTATCTGGTGTGGCTTTCTTTGTATACAGCCCATTTTAGGTTAAAAATGGTTCATGAACCTATGACTTGATGTGTTGGTCCTTATCTCTTAAAATGCTGCTTTTCCCTCATTGTCCTTCCTTTCTTCTTAAACTTCTATTACACACATTTAAGAACCTTTCATCCTTTCCTGTATGTCATGTTTATTTCTGTATTTCCCCATTTTTTTTTTTTTTTTTTTTTTGCTCTCTGTGTTGGATATTTCTACTAACTTATCTTTCAGTTTACCAATCTTCTCTTCTCCTATGACCAATATGCTGTTAAGCCCATTTTTTGAACTTATAATTCCAACTGCATTTTTTATTTCTAGAATCTCCATTTGCCTCAGTTTTAAATGTGTATTTTCCATTTTTTGATAAAAAAGACATTTTCTTTTTATCTATTATTTCAACATATTAGTTAAAAATATTTTAAGTACATGACTGATAATTCAGCAACTGGGTCATCTATGAGTCTATTGATATTGTCTATTTGTTCTTTTCTCAGTCTCATTTCTTAATATATGAAATTATATATAAACAAATTATAAAACTTTGGATGATGTTTTCTCTCTTAGGAGAGGATTCACCCGATCCTCTCTTAGTAGCCAAATTAAGGAATGAATTGTTTTACTCTAATCATGGACTGCCTCAAAGCTAGTTTTCAGGTTTTATAAAGTCCTGCCTATCAATGATTCACTCCCTTTCCTAGAGTATAGATCTTAAGAGGTCTCATTGAGAGTGCAGGGTATTCATTAGGGTCCCTGTTTAAAGGTGGATCATTACAACTCCAATTTTTCTTTCCTTGGTAATGTGAAACTACAGAAAAATCTAATCTTTTTTTCCTATTTAGCTTCTTAGCATTTTACCCCATGCAGCTTAAGAATTCAGAAAATGTCTTGAGAGAATGCCCTCTAAATTTCAGGGTTATGTCTGGATCATGATCCCTCAAGTCCTGGCAATCCCAAACTCCAACTTTTGTCTCCATAGCTCTATGAGATTCCTGAAAGTTTTGCTGACTTCTTTAATTCTTGAATGTGGCCCTCTACCCAGAACCTTGGTTTCTTGTCCTACAGCAAATATTGACAAATTCCCACTAGGACAAAAAAACATCTCACAGACATAGATTCACCACTCTGCAATTATCTTCTCTCCTAGATCTACACCCCAAGAGCCCAATCTGCCTGGGCAGCTCTCTGATATGCAGCAACATTTTCTTCAGATGTTCTCAGCATAGATATTAGTCTCTCACAAGCTAGTCTAACTTAGCTGGAAGCAAACGTCCCACCTTCATTGTATTTTAAGCCTTGAATAAAATTTCTCGATGTACCTTGTCGTAATTTGTCTACTAATTTGGAACAGATACAAATTCTGTACATGGACTATAAACAACACACACACATTTATATTATAGTTCAGATTTGCATAACATTGTCACGACTGTCAGTATATGACTAATAAGTAAAAAAATACGATTATATATCAATATAAGCCTGAAATCTTTCGAAAATCATTGCTTCCTTGAACATAAAGTATTAGAGTACATGTTTAGTATCTTTTAGATCTCTGTCTGTGTATCCAAGTAGAAATATGTAAAAACACCAATGGGCTGGTGGATTTTGCTATTCATGTTAAACTCTTTAGTTACAGCCTACCACTTTCAAAACAATTCCTAGGAAGACTTATGAGTATTTAATGAAGTAGGAAATCTTTAAAAGCAGTGTTTTAATAAACTGTCAGCAGTGAAACCAGTTTAGTAGCTCTCCCAAGTAGTAAAGGTAAATATAGTTCCAGAAAAATCAACTCAATTATACAAATATATATATATATATATGCATGCTGGATCATGACATAAACTATTTCTGTAATTTGTGGTCAAAAAAATTTGAAAATCACTACTCTACAAAACCATCAATGAGGACTTGATTTCTTTCACAAGGCAGAAAAGATCAACAGATCTGTTATTTATTATTAATAGGTGATAATTTCTTACCTTTTTAGAGCACTTGGCTGTGGTTTTCAGACAGCATTTCTTATGGCAAGCATATTTGCATACTGAAAAACATGGTAAGAATACAGCACTTTAGGAAGTCTGTACATGAAAGACAAGAACTTAGAAAGTTTACAACTTTATTTTGGACATAAATTTTTTTAAACATCTGATACTACTCTAATATATACATACTTGGTAGGGCATTAGAATAAAAAAGGACTTAACCCATTTTATTTAGAAAAATGAAGTTGAAAAACATGCCTAAAATTTCTAACTACTGTCTATGAAAAAAATTTGAATCTTTCAAGACTGCCTGCTCCTCCCCCTGCTCCCACTATATTCCTACAGAATACTTTCTTTCGGGCTTGACTTACAAATTAGTCTTTATGCTCCCCTAATGTGCCTGTTCTACAATCTGTTAATGTGCAAGAAATACCTATTAAGAATCATTCCAATGGGTAAGAAAGGCATTACTGCCAAAGACCCTTACTGAAATGAAAACAAGGTACACATTAAAATAGAAGAGCTCTAAGAAACCAGAACATAAACAATATCAGTTGTGACTGGGAAGACAAAATAAAGAAAATGTTCAGAAGAAAAATTATTCCTTGGAGCAGCAGAGAACATAGTGGCTAGGCAGTTGATAAGTGGGAAGAAGCAGTGAGAGGAGAATACTGAAATATATTTGAACTAAGTCATTTTGCTATACCAGCTCTAGCTCCTGGATATCAACACCTTAATATCCTTCTTGAGCTTCTAAAGTATAACTCGGGTTTTCAAGGCTGAGAGGAAGGGCCTTATCATTCTGCTGATGAAATCACCAGTATAATCACAAAGAAAGTTAGTTAATTTTATTACAAAATCAAACTAAGTCCACCCAAGTCATAAAAAAACAGATTTTTTACATCTTCAGTTTCAAAACACAGAGAAAGTTATGCCAAACCTACAAGATTCAAACTAACATTGAACAGTCAAGTTAATGGCAAACTACTTCCTATTTTGCTCTCACTATAATTTGTTAGACTACTGGTAATAAAACAAAAAAAGAAACCATTGTTGAATGATAGAACAAGTAAACATATCTAGCAATAGTGGTGATTTCACTATGGCAAACATGACATTCATTCTTGTCCTACTGGGCAAACCCTTCCTAATACTTCATTCATTCAATTTTGTCCCACTAGTAAGGAAAACCTCACAGAATTACTGAAAGCACCAGAGTAGATATATGGCATAGTAGTAGCTAAAGGTCCTCTGTAAGCCGGAACCAAGGTGACCTAAAAAGAAAGTCTCAACTCACATTCTAGGACTTATACATTCTAATGAAAAGATTACAATAGAAAAAAGTATCCTTTTGGTTATAATTTAATAATTTTTTCATTAATTCATCCACTCATCTACCCAGTAAAAACTTATCAAAACTTGTAATACCAAAACTGTTCTAGGCACTGGTGATAGAGAAGAAACAATTATTAAGCTTCCTGACCTTATACAGTATACATTCTAGTGGACAGACTGACAACAAGAAAACAAACAAATACTTAATATAGTTTTGGGTAGTGATAGTGCTATGAAGACTATTAAGTTGAGTAAGGGGACAGATAATTAGGGGACCAAATGGCATTTTAGATAGGAGAGTAAGGAAAGAGTTCTCTAAGAGGTAACATTTGAGAGGAGACATAGATTAACTAAATAGTCAAACTAATATCTGGGAGAAGGGCATTTCTGATAAAGTAAGCTGCAAGTACAATGATCAAATACCACCAAAATACCTGATTTGGCTACAGAGAGTAGGTGAAAGAGTATAGTGAGAGGAGGCTAAAGAATCAGGAAGTGTAATTACTCCTTTATGTTAAAAAAGATATGAGCAAACTTAGAAAATAAAAATGTCAAGTGGTTAAAACAACTCCTCAAAGATCACTCATACTGGCTAATAAATACAGTAACAGTATGGTGAGAGGTGTCTTCCCTCAGAGCGGCTCTTCCTCTGGCTTCAGAGAAGCTCAAACTGAGTCCTCAGGTTATCAGATGTGGACAAAAAGCTTCTAGAAGAGTTGCTTAGCTGTAAGTCCAGAGAGCAGAGACAGGATCTTTCTTAGTCACAAGCTTAAAGTGGGACCCTTGGGAACCTGGGGAAGTCAGTTCAGGTCTCTGGACTTTATTTTGTGCTTCAAAAAATGGATATATGGGGATCTCATAAACTACATGGGTTCGGCCAGATGTGACAAGATTTTATAGCAAAAAGAAGGCTCATGGTGAAATGTCTGCAATTGCTACAATGAATTCCTTAAAAAAAAAAAAAAATCACTCATACTTACATTTGCAAACAGAGGCTCGGTCCATTATCCATATCAAAGAAGAACAGTATTCACAGTATGTAGGGATGCTATACTGGGTAGCCTTAAAGATGTGACCATTGTGCTCTTCCACCTGAATGAAAAAAATATAGCTATTTATGTTAAAGCCAACAGAGTAAATGCTGTCCTTAACGTGGCCAGCCAATGGGAAATCCTTCAATCCCTTGTTAAGTCTTCAATGGACACTTATTCCAGGAATAAACATGATCTTCTAAGAAAATAAATAAAAGCAATACATTTGGTCCCTGCTTTCAAAAAGCTAAAATCTTATAGAGAAACAAGAATAACTTGTATAAACATATATAAACATAAGAGAGCTGCCTTATGCGACTCTGAATCAGCATGTAAAATAATAAAAGAAATGGTCCTCAAATAACTTCAGTTTATATGAGTCATATCTATTGATATATACTGTATTAGAAATAAAAACTGAAATTAACTTTAAGTATTTATCCAATTCATTTCACATTAACAGTAAATACATTACATGATAACATAAGTAACATTTTCATGAAAAAAAAAATACTATATGTTTAAATCAAAGTGGTGATGGTATTTATTTATACGTCTGTCATCTCTTTTATGTCTGGCTCAATGAAAGAAACCTAGATTCTCATAGCCACTTCTGCATTCAATCTGTTGGCACTATGTAATTTAGTTTGAAATACATGAAGAAAATCTACCTTCAGACAGACATAAAATTGGAAAATGGACAATTTAATAATAATTTAATAATATAACATCAAAACTCTACAAATGCTAACTTAAAGGTTAACTGAAATATAGAATATAGCATCTAAAACCACACCAAGGAACTCTTCATAAAATAAATTTAAATATAAAATATACTTAAATATAAAATATAAAATCCATTGTTCTCCCAGCTTTATTAAAATGTACAACTTTTTTTTTTAAGATTTTATTTATTTGCCAGAAAGAGAGAGAGAGTACACATAAGCAGGCAGAGTGGCAGGCAGAGGCAGCAAGAGAAGCAGGTTCCCTGCTGAGCGAGGAGCCTGATGTGGGACTCAATTCCAGGACCCTGGGATCATGACCTGAGCCTAAGGCAGTGGCTTAACCAACTGAGCCACCCAGGTGTCCCAAAATGTACAACTTTTACGTTGAAGTAGCATTAAAAAAAATAAAGATAAGCTACAGACTCAGAGAATATCTTTGCAAATTGTTTCTCTGATAAAGGACTTCTACCTAGAATATATGAAGAAGTGTTGTAACTCATTAACAAGAAGATAAACTGATTTAAAAATGGACAAAACAGAGGCACCCGGGTGGCTCAGTAGGTTAAGTGGCTGCCTTCACCTCAGGTCACGTTCTCAGGGTCCTAGAACTGAATCCCGCATTGACCTCCTTCTGCCCCTCCTCCTGCTTGTGGTCTCTCTTTTTCTCTCTCTCAAATAAACAAAAAAAATCTTTTTAAAAAAAATGGACAAAATAGCTAACAGTTTATCAAAGAAGTATAAATGGCCAACAAACACACAAAAAGATGCTCAAAATTATTAGTCATCTGGGAAATGCATGATGAGATAATACTGCATGCCCACTAGAATGCGTATAACGAAAAAGACAACAACATCTATTGGTAAGGATGTGGAGAGACTAGACCCCTCAGATACTGCAGATGGAATTGTAAAATGGTGCACTCACTTGGAAAACAAGTAGTTTCCGAAAATGTTAAACACAGAGTTATCATATGACCAGGAGTTCCACTCTTAGGTTTATAACTAAGAGAACTAACTGAAAACATACGTCTATACAAAATCCTGTACAAGAATGTTTACAGCAGCATTATTCATAATTGTCAAAAAATAGAAATGACCCTAATACCCCAACAAATGATAAAAGGATAAATAAAATGTGGTATATCCATACAATGGGATAGTATTTAAGTGCTTAAAAAAAAACCAAACTACTGATACACATACAACATGGATGAGCCTCAAAAAAATTATACTAAGAAGCCATTAGCAAAAGACTACACATTCTATGATTCCATTGATAGGATTCCATTCTACATTAAAACTATAGAAACAGGTAGTACGTTAGCATTTGCCTAGAACTGGGTGTGGATGGTAAAGGGCAATGACTGCAAACTGGTACCAAAAAATCCTTTTATAATGATGCAAATGTTCTAAAATTGGACTTGGATGATGGTTATGACTGTATAAACTTACTAAAAATCATTGAATTGTATACTCAGAAGGGATAAAATTACATTGGAAGTACATTTACCTTGAACTGTTTAAAGAAACCTTTTCGTCTATCCTGTACTTCAAATGGACATTTTACCTATACATGATTTTATGGTGTTAGGCATTGATGATCTGGAAAATACTGGTTCACTGAGTTATGGAACTGTTTTAAATGTTGACACACTTCATTATATGCTATCAAAAGGTCACATTCTTCCATATTACCACCAATCTCAGAAAATTCTTTACTGGGGGGCGCCTGGGTGGCTCAGTTGGTTAAGTGGCTGCCTTCGGCTCAGGTCATGATCCCAGGGTCCTGGGATCAAGCCCTCCATCGGGCTCTCTGCTCAGCAGGGAACCCGCTTCCCTCTCTCTCTGCCTGCCTCTCTGCCTATTTGTGATCTCTGTCTGTTAAATAAATAAATAAAATCTTAAAAAAAAAAAAAAAAAAGAAAATTCTTTACTGGAAAATTGTCACATTCACAAGTTTTTACAATTCTGATTTTTGCTTGCAAGCTTAAACTTTACAACTGTTAACAAATACTGTTAGGTATTTTCCTTGAAGTGACAAGTCACTTAATTCACTTTCAAAAACATTTGCCAAGTACCAAAGTCTGAATGAGTATAGCCTTTTCAATAAAGTAAAAGTGATATTCTATGAAAAAAGTTGCTAGACACACAGATTGATATAAAAATTTGTACACAAATGTTCATAGCAGCATTACTCCAAATAGTCAAAAAGTGGAAAAACCCCAAAGTCCATAAACTGACCAATGGGTAAATAAAATGTAGTATATCTATACAGTGGAATAATACTTGGTTATAAAAAGGAATGAAATACTACACATGCTACAACATGAGTGAATCCTGAGAACAGTATGCTAAGTGAAAGAAGACACATACAAAAGGCCAATATTTTATGATTTTTTTTTTTTAACCAATATGAAATGTCCATAAAAGGCAAATCCATTGAGACAGAAAGTGATTGGTGGTTTTCAGGACTGGAGGAAAAGAGAATGGGAATGACGCTTAATGAATGCGGACTTTCTTCTGCAGGTGATGAACATGTTCTAGAATTATATAGTGGTGGTAGTTGCCCAATATAGTCAATATACTAAAACCCACCCAAGTATATACTTAAAATGGTTGAAATGAATTTTAGGTCATATGAATTTTGTCACAGTTTTTAAAAATTTTAGAAGTTTTAAACTAGATCAGTTTACAGTTCCATTGTACAAGTGTGTTTTTGTTTTGTTTTGTTTTTCTTTAGAAAACCATTATATACAGCTATACCATACTTCCCATTCCCATATGGAGAAACTACCTTGATTTGTTCAACTCAGTGAAAAAGGAAAATAACGTCATTATTACTATGAAAATAGCCTTAATTTTGCAAAATTCTTGAAAGTATCCCAGAAACTCCTGCATATCACCATGAAAACTACTAGATTGAATAGTTTATATAAGTACAGAAAAAGCAGAGAAGGATATATACCATACTGTCAACTACAATAATTATCTCTGCTGAGATAAAACACCCAGTAATAAATACAGCATGAAATAATGTATGAAAAGCTTTAAAGCCCTTTTAATGAACACAAAAATAGACTTGCACAGATGAAAAGATATAAGATCATAAAGAAGTCAGTTCTCTTTATGTTAATTTATAAATACAAGGTAATCTAAGTACTACTAGATTTCTTCTCATCAAACCAGACAACTGAATTCAAAGTTAATATGGAAAAACAAGTAAAAAATAGCTAGAAAAGATCTGAAAAAGAATATTAGTGGAGGCTGGGGGAGGGCACTTGAGTGGCTTGGTTGGTTAAGCATCTGCCTTTGGCTCAGGTCATGGTCTTTGGTTCCTGGGATGGAGCCCTGTATGGGACTCCCTGCTCAGGGGAGAGTCTGCTTCTCCCTCTCCTGCTACCCCTCCCCCTCAGCTTGAGAGAGAGAAAATCTTTTAAAAAAGGGGACTGGGGAGAAAACTAGGGAGGACCTAGCCAGATAATAAAAGCTCAATAGTTAAAGTAGTGTGGAACTGGCTTATGAATACTCAGATCAATCAACGGAATACGATAAAAAGATCCAAGATAAAGGAGACATCAGAATGCAAAAAGGGTGACATCTCAAAGTAGATAGGTACAGCTGGACTTCTAAATAAATGCTGATGGGTTTGGAAAGAGGTAAAATTAGATTTGTAATTCATATAATACATTAGGATTAACTCCATAAAGATCAGAATTTAAATGTAAAAAATGTGACCATTAAAGTATTGGAAGAAAAAACTGAAAATGTCTTTATAACTTTTAGATGAGGGGAAAGAAAATTTTGAGTCTATGACTCAAAATTCAGAGGCTATGAAAGAAAAGATCGGTTAAGTCTAAATTCATAAAAGAAAAAATTTTCTATAGAGCAAATAATATTAAAAGGTAGCATCGGGAGACAACTGACAAACTGGGGAAACATTTACAACTCCTATCACAGACAAAAAGTAATCTCCCTCATACATGAAGTCCCCAGAAATTAAGACCAAACCCCAACGAAAAACAAGCGATGCACATAAATATATATGTTACAAGAAAAGAAAATGTAAATGGTACTGAAGCATAAGAAGATACTCAAACTCAAGGATAGTAAGAGAAAAGCAAACTACAACTACAGGGAGATACTGTAAGGGCCTATTTAGCCAGAGCGGCCCCACCTCAGTTGAACAGCCATTTTGTTGTTCATGCAGTAAAACTTAAATTGATCCTGCCCTCCCCCCCACCCACCCAAGGGGAACTTACTTAAAAGCAAGTCCCGGAAACCAGTCCCAGGTAACAAAGCCCAAATACAAGGGTGGGTCAGGTCAGGCAGAGATGACAGCTCGAATGCGGGGATGAGTCGGGTCAGGTGGAGATATCCAATCAGCAAAGTGGGCATACTGTCTCCCTAGCTACTAAGGAGTGTGGGCCCTGCCTTTTGGGCACCAATTCTCACCAAGGTGATAGGCTAGTTCAAATGTCTACTATAAGGTAAATTATAATTCAATTGGTCACTTATGTGTGACCTAGCTTGACTGTGCAGCTTTCTCTGTGTGCTACAATCTCATTCGCCACCTGTGTGTGGCCAGGCCCAACCACATGGCCTTTGCTCTATAAAAGTTAGTCTGTGAGGCAGGGAGGGGTCGCCCTCTCTGTAAGGGGCAGCCCCGACCAGTCTGTTTGACGGTCAGTTTGATTCTTGATGCTTGGCGTGAAATAAAGCTTTGCTTGACCTTCGCTTTGTATCAGTCTCGCTCCTTTGACCATGGACCCATTACTGGGGGACCCAACATTGGGTACCCAACAATACAATATTTCTTATCTATCAAACTGGTAAATCTAAAAGTCTAACAACCCACTTTCATAGCTGAAACTGAGAAATGCAATTCCTCCTTCAGGTAGTAAAGGCAGGACCCTCTATTATCTATGACCAGAATTCCAATCCTAGGATTCCCTGCCCATTCTCTCTCATACACACTAGTTATTCTTCATGCCACTATTGTTTGTAATGGAAGAGAAACAACCCGGGGTCCAGAAAGGAGTAGTAGACAGATTTCTAGGCACAACTATCACATTAGTTTTCAATTGTTGTTGTAACAATTTACCATACACTTGGCAGTTTAAAACAACACCCATTCAAAACCTCCCAGTTTTGGAGGCTAGAAGTCAGACACAACTCTCACCAAGCTAAAATCGGTATTGTCAGGGCTATGTGCCGTTCAGGAAGCTCTGGAGAATACTCTATTTCCAATTTCATTCATATTGTTGACAAAATTCAGTTCCATGCAGTTGCAAAATGGAAGTCCCGTTTCCTTGCTGGCTGTTAGCTGGCTGTTGCTGTTCTCAGCCTCTAATAGGCCATTCACATTCCATTGCTAACAGTTCCCTTTTCTCCATCTTCAAAGCTACCAACAGTGGACTGCATCCTTCTCATGCTTCTACTTTCCCTGACTTCTTCTACCTGTGTCTACTGCATCTTTCTTCAACTACATCTCTCTGACTCTTCTGAATTCGTCCTCTGATTTTATTAGGCTCATCTGCACAATCCAGGATAAACTTATGTTAAAAACAGTGAGGTGATTAACAATCTTAATTCCAGCTGCAGTGCCTAGATTAATGTTTGGTTGGATAACTAGGGACAAGAACCTTAAACAGGACTTCTTAAAGATTGTCTACTAGAGACACAGAGTGATTTCCTAAATATATTGCTCAATGATAAAAACAACAAACAAAAGATTATATTATTATATAATACGCTAAATATTGTGTGAGAAAGAATAGAAAATATGCATACTCCTTATTTCTTATACTGAATAAAGAAACATTGGGAAGACAAATAAACAAACAACAATATGTATCTGTAGAGGACAAAGAGGAGAAAAGGCCCATTAGACTTCTTATATACACTTTTCAAAAGATGTTTTAATAATATAAATGTATTATCTATTAGAAAAAAACTCTTCAAAAAGAAATTACTTGTATCCGTATAGACTCACAGATTTTTATTTTATTCAATGAATTATAACCTTTTCCTGTCCTTTATTTCGATGCTCCAACTGTCACAAATTTGTTCAGTGAGAGTCTCTTGCGGCTATAAATTAGAAAGAAAAACTAATCTTTATGGCAAAAATTCAACTAATGAATATGGGATGAATGATGGAATTTTAAAAAACACTATTTGACAACCATCACAGTAATAACTGATTTACTCAAGAATCATCAAGGGATATTAAAACTAGTGGGTGAGAGTTTGAAGGAATATAAGAATATTTGCACAGTCTTGAGTATCTTCCCACAAGATACTCATCAATTACAAAGAAAAATAACAGTAAATTTGCAGGTTTTTTTTTTTTTTTTTTTGAAACACCTCTATGGACATCAAATGTAATGGGACACACATCTCCTGATATCAAACACTGAAAAAACACAACATCTCTTCTGTGGTATTCCATGCCCAAAATGCATAACCTGAATCTAATCATGAATAAATATAGGACAAACTCAAACTGAGGAACAATTTCGAATAACTGGTACATGTTCCTCAACAATGTCAATGCAATGAAACCTAAGACTGAGGAATTGTTCTAGATTAAAACAGCTTAAGAAGGCATGACAACTGAATACAAAAAAGAATATTGGGACAATTGGTGAAATCTGAATAAATCTGAGTGAAGACACATAGGGTTCTTTTACTTCTCCTGCAAATTTTCTGTAACTATAATTATGTCAGAATGAAAAGCAGGCAGGGTAGAGGAGAAGGATGGGAGGGGTACTGGAGAGAAGGGAGAGGAATGGGAAAGAAATGAAAATGAAACAAGAAGAACTGGTCTAGGTCAGTGAGAAGACAAGCAGAGAATAGTGAGAAATAATGCTGGACAAGAGCACAGGGGAGACCATGCAGCACTTTCCAATCACTCATGCATTCATTCATTCATTCAATTAAATATTTATAGATGTTAACCATCTGTTAGGAACTAGAATAAGTAGTTGCTTGTAGAAAAGAATGCTAACAATATCCATTAGATAGAATTTATTTTAATATAGAGTTGCAAAGCTCTAGCTAGTCACATGCCTGTCTATCTAAAGTTTACATGTTGCAGCTTCTTTCGCATCTATGAACAGCCACATGAGTGGTTCTGGACAATGAAACGTGAATATAAGTGGTGTGTGCCATTTGTAGCTCATGCCTAGAGTTATGGGCTCTGTTGCCTTTTCCCTATCCCTGCTGGCTGAGATGCAGACCAAGAGATTGAGACCTGGGGGGCTTGGGTGGCTCAGTGGGTTGAGCCTCTGCCTTCAGCTCAGGTCATGATCTCAGGGTCCTGGGATCAGGCCCCGCATCAGGCTCTCTGCTCGGCAGAGAGCCTGCTTCCTCCTCTCTCTCTGCCTACTTGTGATCTCTGTCTGTCAAATAAATAAATAAATAAAATCTTAAAAAAAAAAAAAGATTAGTGTTGAAAATACATAAAGAACTTACTAAAACTGAACACCTGAAAAACAAATAATCCGGTTAAAAAATGGGTAGAAGATATAAATAGACATTTTTCCAAAGAAGACATGTAGATAACAGACACATGAAAAGGCGCTCATCATCACTGATCATCAGAGAAATAGAAATAGAAATCAAAGCTACAAGGAGATATTACCTCACACCTGTTAAGAATGGCTAAAATGAACAATGCAGGAAATAAGAGGTGCTGGCAAGAATGCACAGAGAGGGGAACCCTCTTACACTGTTGGTGGCAATGGAAACTGGTGCAATCACTCTGGAAAACAGTATGGAGGTTTCTCAAAAAGTTAAAAACAGAGCTACCCAGTGATCCAGCAATTGCACTATACAAAAATAATAATCCATAAGGATACATGCACACCAATGTTATAGGAATCAACCAACAGCCAAATTATGGAAAGAGCCCAAATGTCCATCCATTGATGAACAGGTAAAGAAGATGCAGTTTTTACTCAGCCATAAAAAAGAATGAAATGTTGCCATTTGCAACAATATGGACGGAGCTAGAGGGTATTATGCCAAGCAAAGTAGGTCAGTCAGAGAAAGACAAATATCATATGATTTCACCCACATGCTGAATTTAAGATAAAACAAATGAGCAAAGGAAAAACAAAGAGGAAGAGGAAAACCAAGAAAAAGACTCCTAACTATAGAGAACAAACTGGTGGTTACTGGAGGAGAGGGTGGTGGCAGTTGGACTAAATAGGTGATGGGGATTAAAAAGTGCATTGTGATGAGCACATGGTATTGTATGGGTGTTGAACCACTATACTGTACACCTGAAACTAATGTAATACTGTATGTTAACTAATTGGAATTAAAATATAAACTTAAGTACACAAAAAGAAAAGCCTTCAAGACTTTTTAGAGTCATGCGTCTATGGGGGTATACATGTACATGTATTTGATAAAAGTAATTTAAGAGATTTGATGTATACATAGATCAATGAATAAAAATAGGAAAGTCAAAGTTAAATCCAAATACATGTGGAATCAAGTATATTATAAAAGCAGTATTTCAGTGAAAAAGAAATGTATCCATCAACAGTGTTCAGACAATAGACATGCTTTTAAAAATAAATCAGACTTTGATCCTTTTCTTACTTGAGACTAAAATAGATTCCAGATGATTACTATTTTTAAAGGAAACAAATCAAACAATAAATGTAAGAGTGAAAGGCATGGAAAAAGTACAAGTATTATAATAATAATATAATTATTTGTCTAAGAAAGATAAAAACCTCAAACATAAAAAAAGCAACTGACAAATTTACATTTCTATAGAAAGTCAACTATAAACAAAATTAAAAAAACAATTCCACTCAGAATATCCTAAAAAAGGAAGGAAAATATATATACACTTAAACGCTTATAAAGGCATCAGTTATTTCTGGAATTAAAAAAAAAAAAACTGGTTGCAGTGGTTATCTCTAGGAAGAAGGGCTGGGAAAAGAGGTTTACTTTATAATGAATATCATTATGTTTATATGAATTCCTGAATTAAAAATAAAAACTAGTTAAAAATTTAAGAGATTATGCTGACAAAAGAGAACCAGACCAAGAATAGTATTGATGAATACTAGCAACATCGCCTGTTATTAAAATATACTGTAGGGGTGCCTGGGTGGCTCAGTGGGTTAAAGCCTCTGCCTTCGGCTCAGGTCATGATCCCAGGGTCCTGGGATAGAGCCCCGCATTGGGCTCTCTGCTCAGCAGGGAGCCTGCTTCCCCTTCTCTCTCTGCCTGCCTCTCTGCCTACTTGTGACCTCTGTCAGGTAGGTAAATAAAATCTTTAAAAAAATATATATATTATATATATATATATGTGTGTGTGTATATATATATATATATATATTTTGTAAGCGCCTGGGTGGCTCAGTGGGTTAAGCCTCTGCCTCAGCTCAGGTCATCTCAGGGTCCTGGGATCAAGCCCCTCTTCGGGCTCTCTGCTCAGTAGGGAGCCTGCTTTCCCCCGCTTTCTCTGCCTGCCTCTCTGCCTATTTGTGATCTCTCTTGGTCAAATAAATAAATAAAATCTTTAAAATATATGTATATATAGTAGGGAAGGTTGCACAAACTTCCAGTTATAAAATAATTATGTCAGCATCGGCTGAGCCCTGATTTGTGACCCAGTATGTGGTCTACTCTGGAGATCAAGTCCCATGTGTGCTTGAGAAGAATGAGTGTTCTGTTGTTTTAGGGTGGAATGTTCTGTATGTATCTAAGAGGTCCATCTGGTCCAATGTGTCATTCAATACTCTTGTTCCTTTATTGATTTTCTGCTTGGATGATCTGTCTATTACTGAGAGTGGCATGTTAAGATCCCTTACTGCTAATGTATTCATATCAATATGACTCTTTATCTTGATTAACAGTTGTCTTATGTAGTTGGCTGCTCCTGTATTGGGGGCATAAATATGTACAACTGTTAGATCTTCTTGGTGGACAGACACTTTAAGAGTGATGTAGTGTCCTTCTGTACTCTGACTACAGTCTTTAGTTTAAAATCTAATTTATTTGATATGAGAATCACTACCTCAGCTTTCTTTTGAGGACCACTGGCATGAAAGATGCTTTTCCATCCCTTCGGTTTCAGTCTGGATGTATCCTTAGGTTCAAAATGTGTCTCCTGCAGACAACATATGGACGGGTCCTGTTGTTTTATCCAATCTGCAACCCTGTGCGGTTTTATGGGAGCATTTAGGCCGTTCACATTGAGAATGATTACTGAAAGATACCTTTTTATTGACATCATGTTGCCTGTGAAGTCCTTGTTTGAAATTATTCCCTGCATATTCTCAGACCACAATGCTTTGAAACTGGAACTCAACCACAGGAAAAAGTTTGGAAGGAATCCAAACACTTGGAAGCTAAAGACCACCCTGCTTAAGAATGTTTGGATCAACCAGGAAATCAAAGAAGAACTTAAACAATTCATGGAAACCAATGAGAATGAAGACACTTTGGTCCAAAACCTATAGGATACAGCAAAGGCAGTCCTAGGGGGGAAATACATAGCCATCCAAGCCTCCCTCAAAAAAACTGAAAAATCAAGAATACACCAGCTCTCTTTACACCCTAAAGAACTGGAGAATCAACAACAAATTAAGCCAACCCCACACACAAAAAGGGAAATAATCAAGATTAGAGCAGAGATCTATGAGATAGAAACTAGAGATACAGTAGAACACATCAACCAAACTAGAAGCTGGTTTTTTGAAAGAATAAGATCGATAAACCATTGGCCAAACTAACCCAAAAGAAAAGACAGAGGACCCAAGTTAATAAAATTATGAATGAAAAAGGAGAGATCAGGACTAACACCAAGGAAACAGAAAGAGTCATCAGAAATTATTATCAACAGTTATATGCCAATCAGTTAAGCAACCTAGATGAAATGGATGCATTCCTAGAAACCTATAAACTTTCAAAGCTGAATCAGGAAGAAATTGACAACTGGAATAGACCAATATCTAGTAACAAGATTGAAGCAGTGATCAAAAACCTCCCAAAAAACAAGAGCCCAGGACCTGATGGATTCCCTAGGGAATTCTACGAAACTTTCAAAGAAGAAACAATACCTATTCTCCTGAAGCTGTTTCAAAAATTGAATCATAAAGAAAACTTCCAGACTCTTTTTATGAAGCCAGCATTACCCTGATCCTCAAACCAGGCAAAGACCTCACCAAAAAGCAGAACTTCAGACCACTATCCCTGATGAATTTGGATGCTAAGATTCTCAACAAGATCCTATGCTAATAGGATCCAAGAGTACATTAAAAAGATTATCCACCATGACCAGGTAAGATTTATCCATGGGATGCAAGGGTGGTTCAACATTTGCAAATCAATCAATGTGATAGAACAGATCAATAAGAGAAGAGAGAACCACATGGTCCTCTCAATTAATGCAGAAAAAGCATTTGACAAGATACAGCATCTGTTCCTGATTAAAACAATTAATATATAGGGATAGAGGGGACATTCCTCAACTTTATAAAATCTATCTATGAAAAACTCACAGTGGTTATCATCCTCAATGAGGAAAAGCTGACAGCCTTCCCTTTGAAATCAGGAATATGACAAGGATGTCCACCCCCACCACTGTTGTTCAACATAGTACTAGAAGTCCTAGCAACAGTAATCAGACAACAAAAAGAAATAAAATGTATTCAAATTGGCAATGAAGACATCAAACTCTCTCTTTGCAGATGACATGATAGTTTACACGGAAAACCCAAAAGAGTCCACCCCCAAACTACTAGAACTCATACAGCAATTCAGTAAGGTGGTAGGATACAAAATCAATGTACAGAAATCAGTTGCTTTCTTATACACTAACAATGAAAATATAGAAAAGGGAAATGAGAGAATCGATTCCATTTACTATAGCACCAAGAACGGTAAGATACCTGGGAATAAACCTAACCAAAGAGGTAAAGGATCTGTACTCGAACTACAAAACACTCATGAAAGAAATTGAAGAAGACACAAAAAGATGGAAAAGCATTCCATACTCATGGATTGGAAAAATAAACATTGTTAAAATGTCTATACTGCCTAGAGCAATCTATACTTTCAATGCCATCCTGACCAAAATTCCACCGGCATTTTTAAAAGAACTGGAACAAACAATCCTAAAACTTGTTTGGAACCAGAAGAGACCCCAAATTGCTAAGGAAATTTTGAAAAACAAAAAACAAAAAACAAAACCAAAAAAAAACCAAAACTGGGGGCATCATGTTGCCTGATTTCAAGCTTTACTACAAAGTTGTGATCACCAAGACAGCATGGTACTGGCACAAAAACAGACACATAGACCAGGGGAACAGTGTAGAGAGCCCAGATAAGGACCCTCAACTCTGTAGTCAAATAATCTTTGACAAAGCAGGAAAAAATATACAGTGGAAAAAAGTCTCTTCAATAAATGGTGCTGGGAAAATTGGACAGCTATGTGTAGAAGAATGAAACTCAACCATTCTCTTACACCATACACAAAGATAAACTCGAAATGGATAAAAGACCTCAATATAAGGCAGGAATCTATCAAAATCCTAGAGGAGAACATAGGCAGTGACTTCTCTGACATCGGCCACAGCAACTTCTTTCAAGATGTATCTCCAGAAGCAAAGGAAACAAAAGCAAAAATGAACTTTTGGGACTTTATCAAGATCAAAAGCTTCTGAACAGCAAAGGAAACAGTCAACAAAACAAAGAGGCAACCCCAGAATGGGAGAAGATATTCATAAATGACACTACAAAGGGCTGATATCCAAGATCTATAAAGAACTCCACAACTCAGTACACACAAAACAGATAATCATGTCAAAAAATGGGCAGAAGATACAACAGATACTTCTCCAAAGAAGACATACAAATGGCTAACAGACCCATGAAAAAATGTTCATCACCATTAGCAATCAGGGAGATTCAAATAAAAACCACATTGAGGGGTGCCTGGGTGGCTCAATGGGTTAAAGCCTCTGTCTTTGGCTCAGGTCATGATCTCAGGGTCCTGGAATCAAGCCCCACATCAGGCTCTCTGCTCAGCAGGGAGCCTGCTTCCCCCTCTTTCTCTGCCTGCCTCTCTGCCTACTTGTGATCTCTGTCAAATAAATAAATAAAATCTTAAAAAAACAACAACACATTGAGATACCACCTTACACCAGTTAAAATGGCCAAAATTAACAAGACTGTAAACAACATGTGTTGGAGAGGATGTGGAGAAAGGGGAACCCTCTTACACTGTTGGTGGGAATGCAAGTTGGTGCAGCCACTTTGGAAAACAGTATGGAGATTCCTTAAGAAATTGAAAACAGAGCTACCCTCTGACCCTGCAATTGTACTACTGGGTATTTACCCCAAAGATAAAGATGTAGTGAAAAGAAGGGCCATCTGTACCCCCATGTTCATAGCAGCAATGGCCACAGTTGCCAAACTGTGGAAAGAATCAAGATGCCCTCCAACGGATGAATGGATAAAGAAGATATGGTCCATATATACAATGCGGTATTATGCCTCCATCAAAAAGGATGAATACCCAACTTTTTTTATCAACATGGACGGGACTAAAAGAGATCATGCTGAGTGAAATAAGTCAAGCAGAGAGATTCAATTATTATATGGTTTCACTTACTTGTGGAGCATAAGGAATAACATGGGAGATGGAGAGGAGAAGTGAGTTGGGGGAAATCGGAGGGGAAGACAAACCATGAGAGACTGTGGACTCTGAGAAACAAAATAAGCGTTCTGGAGGGGAGAAGGGTGGGGGTTGGGTGAGCCTGGTGGTGGGTTATTATGGAAGGCACATATTGCATGGAGCACTAGGTGTGGTACATAAACAAGGAATTTTAGAACACTGAAAAGAAACAAAATAAAATAAAATAAAATAAAATAAAATGAAAAAAAAAAAAAGTCAGGAGGATATAATGTAGAATATGGTGGCTATAGTTAATAATACCATATCACATATTTGAAAGTTGCTAAGAGAGTAGATCTTAAAAGTCCTTATCAGAAGAAAATAATTTTTTATAACTATCTATAGTGATAGATGTTAACTGAACTTATTGTGATCATTTCACAACATATACAAATACTAAATGATCATGCTGTATACCTGAAAGTAATGTTTCATGTCAATTATGCCTCAAATTTAAAAAAGTTAAATAGGGGCGCCTGGGTGGCTCAGTCAGTTAAGCATCTGATTCTTGGTTTTGGCTCAGATCATGATCTCAGGGTCATGAGATAAAGCCCCACATCAGGTTCTGCGTTAAATGCAGAGTCTGCTTGAGATTCTGTCTCTCCTTTCCCTCAGGCCCTCCCCCATCTCTCACAACGGTGCATGCATGCAGTCTCTCTCTCTCTCTCTCTCTCAAATAAATAAATACATCTTTAAAAGAAAAAGTTATATAAAGTGCCTGGTAGTGTTAGTAGTCCTTTTTGTCTTAACAAATTAATCAAATAACCAACTAACTAACTAAAAAAAAAATCAACTCACAGTTCATCCTAGTTTCATAATATGGCCTTGTTCTGTGATGCCTCAATTATTCCCAGATACTAACATTTTACCTCACAGATATTCCTCTATTCAAAAAATTGTAAATCACACACATGCACATTATTTTCTTTTCTTGGAACTCTAATATTAAAGCTGTTTTTATTTAAAGTTGTTTTATTCTGAATGGATCAACAAGTACAAAACAGCTCTTACATTTTTTCCCCAAATGCTTCACTTGCACCTTTGGCAGGAGGGTTTCACCTCCTATCACCAGCCCAGCCCTCTGACGCTGTGTTTTACAGTCTCTCCCCTTCTAAGTTGTTTGGGATACACAATGTCCACTACTGCCACTGAAGTTCTTATTCCAAACCACAATATCCATTCACCTAATATTAGAAATGTTTGATTTGCTATTTGAGAGTTGTCGGATCTCTACAATAAAAATACAGCATTGCTTTAAAAATTATCTTAAAAAAAAAAAAAGTACAAAACAGAATCAACAAAAGATAAGTTTTTCCTTACGTTTGGATTCTGTCTAGTTCCTGTTTATAGAAAATAATCATTGATACTATTTTTATGTGTCTGAGATATTTTGTATGAGTACAGATATAAAAATGCTTTTTATTTTTTAAAAATTTACAAATAGTAGCTTTCTATATAGTGATTAGCTCCTTAACAAAACATCTTGGAGAATGGCTTCTTTTACTTTAGTGTTAAAAGCAGCATCCTATTTCATGAGTGTAATCTAGTTTATTTAACCATTTCCTTGTAAATTTAGGTTGTTTTCAGTGTCTCGCCATTACAAACTCCTCTTCAATTAAAAAGCCTTGTACATTGTAGCATGAACACGTGTGATACATCTACTGGAAAAATTCCTAGATGTAGAATTGCTAGGTCAACATTTTTTGGTTTTGTTTTTAAATATTTCTAAAACTTAAAAATGCATGATTGTTAAAGTGCCTTCTCCAAGAAGGTTATACAAATAAGCCAATTCACAATATTGAGAAAAATCTATATTTATATATCCTTCTAAATTAGGTAACTAATTCATTTTCAGTTTTGCCCATTGATGAGCAAAATAGGAAATCACTGTTCTTTCATTTTAATTTGGCTAACAAGTATAAACATTTATTTGTATATTTCCTAACTTTTCTATGATTTATCTAGTCCCTGAAATAAAATAGCTGTTGAATAAATGAATTGTCCTTACTGTCCTTTTATAAATGTCAGATGCTTTGCTCATTCTTATCTTGAGGTATTGTTCTTTTCTGCACAGACATGAAAAAGACTATTCTTGCAAGGCTTAAAGTGTATAAAGTGCCCAAACACTACCTGTTAATAACAGGCCCTCTACCTTCTCTACCCTTTCCTTAGTATATATATCATCTCATTTAACCGTCATAAAAATCCTCGGTGGTGGGTGGTATTATTCCTATTTTATACATGAGTACACTGAAACTCAGAGACTAAGCTGTCTTCGGTTACTCAATTGGAAAATCCTACTTCAGAGAACAAAAGTAAACAAGGCTAAGGGCTTAGACACAGGCCTATGTTCTTTTGTTGCACTGTGCTATACTGCATTTCACAGATAGAGGGTGTGTGGCAACTCTGAAATGACCAAGTCTGTCAGCACCATTTTTCCAATAGCATTTGCTCACTTTGTGTCTCTGTGTCACATTTCAGTAACTCTCACAATATTTCAAGGTTTTAATTATTACTATACTTCTTAGGGTGATCTGTAATTAGTGATCTCTGATGTTACTATTTTAATTGTTTTGGGGCATCACAAACTGCACCCATCTAAGAGAGCAAAGGCAATCAATAAATGGGTATGTCCTGACTACTCCACTGACCAGTCAGTCTCCTGTTTCTCTCTCACTCCTCAGGCCTCCCTGTTTCCTGACATATAGTAATATGGAAACTGGCTAATTAATAGCCCTAAGCGTTCACATGAAAGAAAGACTCACATGTCTCTAACTTCATTTTTTTTTTTTTTAACATGTCTCTTGCTTTAAATCAAAAGCCAGAAATGATTAAGTTTGGTCAGGAAGGCATGTCAAAAGCCGAGAGAGGCTAAAAGCTAGGCCTTCTGCACCAAACAGTTAGCTAAGCTGTGAATGCAAAGGAAAAATTCTTGAAGGAAACTAAAAGCACTATTCCAGTGAACAAGTAGATGATAAGACAGCGAAACAGCTTTATTGCTGTTACGGAGAAAGTTTCAGTGGTCTGGACAGAAGATCAGACCAGTCATAACATTCCCTTAAGCCAAAACCTAATCCAGAATATGGCCCTAACTCTCTTCAATTTTATGAAGGCTGCGAGAGGTGAGGAAACTGCAGAAGAAAAGTTTGACACTAGCAGAGGTTGGTTCATGAAGTTTAAGGAAAGAAGCCATCTCCATAACATAAAGGAGCAACGTAAAGCAGAAAAGGCTGATGTAGAAGGAAGATCATGTGCTTCTAGACTGACCACAGGTAAGTAAAAGTGCAGTTAAGTAAAATGGTGGAGAAGGGCGACTACGTATATATACTCTTTCCCCTTGGCTAGATACTATCTGTCTAAGCTACTCCTCCTTTGTCAAGAATGAGCAAAAATGTATTTTCTTTTGTAAAACTTCATTTTCCCGGGGCGCCTGGGTGGCTCAGTGGGTTAAGCCGCTGCCTTCGGCTCAGGTCATGATCTCAGGGTCCTGGGATCGAGTCCCTCATCAGGCTCTCTGCTCAGCAGGGAGCCTGCTTCCCTCTCTCTCTCTCTCTCTCTGCCTGCCTCTCCGTCTACTTGTGATCTCTCTCTCTGTCAAATAAATAAATAAAATATTTTAAAAAAAATTTCATTTTCCCTTTCCATAATTTAACAGACTTTGTACTATTTTCTTCTAATGACTTTTTAAAATGCCTGCCTTCACTGGTAAATTATGAGCTTCTCTAGGGAGTAAGTCATCTTCATAATTAGAGATTATTGTAAAATACACAATAAAGATACATAATACAACAGATAAGAACATGGTATAATATTCTAGAATGTCTTTTGAATTAGAAGTAGTTATATTTGGGGGCGCCTGGGTGGCTCAGTGCGTTAAAGCCTCTGCCTTCGGCTCAGGTCATGATCCCAGAGTCCTGGGATCAAGCCCCACATCGGGCTCTCTGCTCTGCAGGAAGCCTGCTTCCTCCTCTCTCTCTCTGCCTGCCTCTCTGCCTACTTGTGATCTCTGTCAAATAAATAAATAAAATCTTTTAAAAAAAAAAGTAGTTATATTTGTAAAATCTTAGTCTTATTTTTTTTTTTTAAGAAAGGAGGGAAAGTTAAAAAGCTCCTATGTCTGAAAAGAGATATTTGTACCTTTTATGAGTAAACATTTTCATGTCTCTACCATTTTAGGAAGCCACCACTGATAACAAGTGACAGAATTCAAGATATTTCTGCCATTGCAAATTTCTGTAAAGACATAAATGATAACCCCTTGGGCATCTGATAAATATTCCTTAAATATATCCACAGAAATATTTTAAAATATACTTCACACTGCTAAAAATTACTTCACGCTAACATAAGAAATGGATTATAACTTACTAAATCAGTTTCTTTTTTCCTTCTTTTCTTTCTTTCTGTTTTTGGTACCTGATGGGAGAGAAATACAGAAACTGTGATATAGCAAAGACAAACATACTTTCTTACTTCTTTGTGAATGCTTAGATTTTTGCTCAACAGGTAATAGTATAAACAGTTTTTTATTGTTCAGAAGAAAATGTCAGTGCTGGCAAGCAAATGTAAGAAAATTTTTGAATTCAGTGAAACATAGTACTCATAAAAGTGATAGAATAAAAGGATACTTTAGGGATTCTTATCTTTTTAAAACATCATTTCTGTTCAGAAGCCGTTCCATATTAATTTAAATGATTATTTTATTTTAGTCATTAACTGAATGATTACTAACTTTTAAGACTGGACTTTCCATATTTTAGCTCTAAAATACTCACCATCCCAGAGCTAAATATACAAAGGTATCACATGGAACACAGAAGGCTCTTTTATACATGACATTTCCTAATAACCACAGTATAGAACAATCCAAACCTAACCTTTAAGATTATAAACAAAGGCAATATATGCCTTCTACAAAATCTTCTGTATAACCTAGATCTAGAACAGAAGAACTTTCGAGAATTAATTTATATCTGACTATTTCAAATGTGAGTTAAAATGGCTTATAAATTTAAACACATATAAATTAAAATAACTGAAAATAAAACAGGACCCAATCAATAAAAAGGATTAATAGTATTCCTGATACCTAATAATTAGATACCTAATTATTTCAACTGGAGTACTGAAAGGAAACATATAACACAGAACTGTGTCTTCTGTAATATGGATTTCATAATAGTTATTTAGTAGGGCTGAAGCAAGAATTAACTAAAATATGCAACACCTAGTATAATTTCTGGTACTCAATAAGTAAATGTTATTATTACAGTTATACAGATTTCCAAAAACACACATTTTCCTAAAACCTAATTCAAGAGGAAATATTATTTGTGTTTCCTTACAAAAAGGCCATCAAAAGATAAAATGAATTACATCTTTTTTTTTTTTTAAAGATTTTATTCATTTATTTGACAGACAGAGATCACAAGTAGGCAGAGAGGCAGGCAGAGGGGGAAACAGGCTCCCAGCTGAGCAGAGAGCCCAAAGTGGGGCTTGATCCCAAGACTCTGGGATCATGACCTGAGCCGAAGGCAGAGGCTTTAACCCACTGAGCCACCCCCAGGCGCCCAATGAATTACATCTTTAACCACAGTTTTTCAAAAGGAAATTCATGTAGTGACCTCTGTCAAAGTGGAGGATATAACGCTGAGGACACAATGTTATATTTTAACTCAGCAAAGAATATATTAATTGCAGAAGGTTTAGATAATATGGTCTGATAAACTTTTAAGAAAGACTCTTAAAATGAATTCTTAACTGAATCCTTTTAAAAATCAAACATATCATATTTACCTTTGTGGGTATACAATCCAAAGTTTTGAATTCATTCATATATTCATCCAAAAACACTTTAAAAGTGTTGACCCAAACTCTGACTGGAGATTCACTCCAATCACGCTGCTCAAGCCTCATGGTCTTTTCCAGAATCTGTTCAAATAGTGCGTAGAGGTCTTTATATCGTATGCTTTTCCCATCATCTACCTAATAAGCAATAAGAGAAGACATGTAAGGTATAAAGAATTTCTCTAAACACAGAAGATTGATTCAACTTGTACTGTGTAGTGTTAAGAACAAAGACTAGGATCCTTTCTAATGGGCGAGCCCATGAGGTCACACTGTATCTGTAAATGGTCACATTGTATCTGTAAATGCCCTCTCTACTGTGGAATGAATGTCTGCAGAATAAAAACTATTAAATTTTAGCAAAATACCTAAGAGTTTAAACAATGTAACAATTTCAGAAAATCCTGGGAACTTCTCCACAAGCCTGGCTTTTAAACTATATTTAGCTATAAAGATTATTTGCATCCCACTTAATTACCTATCACCTCAGAAATGAAACTTTAGATAGTTCCACTCTAAAATTGAAAGAATAAATATTTGAATTCTTGCCTAATAATACATTAGGTAACCATTATTTTATTTTTCCAAAGAAGAATGACATATTCTGAATAACACTGTACTACTTGTAAAGGACTACATGGGATTAATTTTAACTTATTTAAATAAGGTCTGGAATTTTTGTGAGAGAAAAAAGGGGGGGGTTTAACATGACCCAAAAGTGTTATATTTGTTTAGAATTTGTTTCTCCTTCACTTCCTCAAATAAGTTGAACATTTTTGATCTAGGTAGGGTTAGAAAACCACTATTAAGCTCTATTTCATAATTTTGGCTCTTCTTATGTCATTTAAGCGTACTGGAGCACCCAACAACCTGAAGTCCCTAATCTAGAAAATACAGGTATGAAGCAGAGAAAGACATGAACATAATAAGCAGTTGCACAGTATTAGAAAAATACGGCCGACATTATCTCTATGCAAAATTAGTCATTTGCTATAGTCTGATCACTACTCTTATTAGGGTCTTGAAATTCCTATTCTCTCAGACTGCATGGTTTATGTTTTAAAAAAAACAAAAATTCTTATACTGAGAAAGAAAAAGTAGAGGATACACAATAAAGTTCTCCTGATTTCTCTTTCCACAATGAATTATAGACTGAACAAAGAAAAATGAATACAAATTATTTTATAGAATATGAAAATTCATAGATTCTAGAGAGCAAAGCATTAATTAATAAACTTTCTAAAACATGACCAATGTCATATAAAATTGTAAGGTAAATCTGAAAGTGAAATAAACTGATATATAAATCAGTGAACATAAACTGCTCTAATTCCACTGGGGAAAAATGTACAATTCCACACATATGAAAATTAGAAGCTAAAGTCAGAGCTAAAAGGATTATGAGGAGTCAAAATAGTAGAAAGCCATAGAATCACTTTTATAATATGTGAATTTATCACCTTATAAGAAGATTCAACATCGTTAAGAGAGGGAAAAAAAAACTACTCAAGGAAACTGAAGGAAGGTATTAATCTGAGACCAGTCAGTATGCTTTTCCCTACCTATTCCTAAAACAAAAGAAGGAATTTGAGAAATTTCTATTTGAACACAGCCTCCATACTATCTTCTACAGCACAGCCAAATTTTTCATATGTTAATTAGTGAATATCTTCTAATGCATTCCAACTTACCGCCAAGGCAGACGAATAAAAGCTGAAGATATTCTGCCGAAATTCTTTCAAGGCTTTTTTAAATACAACATCCACTAATGTGTCTTTCTTGCTGTCTTCATTATCTAGATCATTCATCTGGGGGCCACAAAAAGAGTTTTTGTACACAATCAATTAAAAAGAGGTGAATACAACAGTGATACTGATTGGTTCTTCAACAATGATGGTCCTGATGGTCCTGAAAGTGCAAGCCCCTGTTATTACGGGACTGAGGTAAAAGCTCGACTAGAGAGTCAACATTTTATTACTACCAGATGATTTCTAAGGTCTTTCTAACACTGGATTATTCTATCATTCTGTTACCAGAGCAAAAACTCCAAGTATGCAATGACAAGCCTCACCTTAGCACATGGAATATAATGTGACAATTATGGTAACATGCAAGTCAACAGTAAAGTGTAAAACCTTAACTCTTGCCCTCCCAGACCGAGTAATGCATATCCTATTAGTTACACCTTTTCCATGAAGAACAGACCATCAAACTTACTGAAGCATATGTAAACTTGATCTATTGGGGTCATATTCTGATAAAAACAAGTATTCCATAGTCAAAGCCACTTATGGGCCTAACTCAGCATGCAGAGTTTACCTTTTTCAGAAGAAATTCATCCATACTTTTTAAATCACTGACACTTGCTATGATCTGGACAGAGTCATTTTGCCAGTGCATAGACTCCAAAGCCACATTGCTGATCTTCACACTTCGCTTCCGCTTTGCCTTTGGAGAAGGTTCTTTGTTCTCTTTAAACTCCTTCCGGCAACTACCAGGCAATTCTGGGCTCAAAGGAGGTGTCGGATGATACTGAACTAATTCTATAATTCAAGATAAAGTATCCAAAGAAAAATTTTTAGTGAAAATATTGAAATCTCCACATTCTTCTTTTTAAGTTCCTTTATTAAGTCACTGAAGGAAAAATATGTAACCAAAAAGCAAAGTAACACTAATGTTTGTGGTCAGGCAGTTAAACAATAAATACAGACCGCACAGTTGTACAGAAAATGTATTTTTAAATTACCACTTTTCAATGGAAAATGCTATTATGTCTTCCACGGGGCTAAGATCTGATACTGAAAACCTGGGTGGAGGTATCTTAAAGAACTGAAGCCTGCATCTCAAATACCTCAGTCCCAAAGGAAAAAAAAGGAAGAATATACGTAACCACCCTAGCACATTAAATGCTGACCATTAAGCCAGTCATAGCTTTACTATATTTGTTTGAAAGAATATTCAACTATATATGAATCCAGCAAACCAGTGAAATTTGATAATTATTATTTCATTACTAGGGTCTAAAGCCATAAATCCTTCAGTGATATTATCTATAGTTATCGTGGCAACCTGTCTAGGGAGCTAGGAAAGTCAACTAGCTCACTTCTGGGTCTCTTTGGTATTTAGGATTTTCTTATACATCTCCCAATAACTGTCCGAATTTCTCAAAGCATTCCTGGAATGCGTTACATCTTTGTGTGTAACACTGGAAAGCACAACAAATCATCTCTGTTTACAACAGGGAAATCGATGCATGTAAGTCCATCACAATCTAGAACTACATTGGGCTTGCCAAAGCCCTACCTGGGACTTGATAAACATGTCGGCCTCTTCTCACTTCACATAGCTATTTGTTTCCCCACATGTATTCACCTGTCTAATGCTGTGTCCTCATTCCTTCTAAAAGCTAATTCTGACAATGAAGAAGAAAAGTAGCCTCCTACATGCTAAATGCTACCTCAGGCAGAAAGAAGACAAGCCCAATCTCAGAGGTCGCACCAGAATAAAAATTATAAAGATACAAAATATACATATGTGCAAGTTAGTATCAATTGATTTTAATTCCATTATATAACAAAGGCATAGAAGTATCTAATAATTTAATTTAGCAAAGTAAATATCGTTATAATAAAAGAAATAATGGTTACTAAAGAAATTATAACACTGTTTCAGTATTAAAAACAAGGGATAACTTAATAAATTACTACCCAAAGATGAATAAGAAGCTACAATCTCTCTCTCTCTCTCTCTCTCTCTCTCTATATATATATATATATATCTCCTTATAAAGCAACACACAATGAAGTCTACTAATAATACGAGCTTCAGCTAAAGAGCTTCATGCTTCCTTCTTAAAAATAACCATGGAGAACAGAACTGTGAAAAATGAAAAATTTAGAATGATTACTATAAACCAGATTAGATATAGGAAATTGATCCTCTTAGTAATGCAATGGTAAGGATTTCCCAAATTTCCAAACTGAACTTGTAGTATTCACTTAATTTACTATTGATTTTTAACCCTATCAGTTTGCCAACTCATAGATGCAAAGCCACAAAAGACACAAAAACAGGGCTCTAACTATAGGTCTACCATTTTTTTCTCTGACACATGGGTGCCTCTGCTTTGGCTCATTCATTCCTATGTGAAACTTGTTAATCTTATTCTCCTTGCCCCTTTGTGTTATCCTAGGTATGAGAAGTTTTGTTTATTTATTGTAACTGGACCTGTTCTATCTTTCCTTTAGAGATAACTTTCTTCCTAGATCTACTTTTTATCTTATTCACCTACCTACTGGTATTTCACCCACTCATTACCACACACCCACCTCTGGTATTTATCCATCCCATTACTGTTGAAGATAGCTGGCATCTTTGCATAACGATTAAAAACTCTCATACATGCTTGTGCAAAGGGTTGAGGAAAATGGCATAATCACCTAATGCTGGAATTACTGGAATCCTTAGAGCATTAGTAATTCTAGCATTGAGAAAGGCCAGTTTTCTCAATAGATGAACTAACTATTGGGTATGTTCAAGTGCGTTATGATTGATGACCCCCAAATTAAAATGACAGCTACAATTATAAAGTCAGTATAGTATAGCAAATACTTGATACATAGTAGGTACTTAAAATATAGCACAGTGGTTAAGAATGTGGCCTCTGGAGCTAGGTTACCTAACTTCACATCTCAGCTCTGCCAACTACTGTGTGTAAGGAGATAACTTCTCTATGCTTCAGCTTTCTCATCTATAAACTGGGAATAATAATCATACCAACCCCCCAAAATTGTAATGAAAAATTAATACATACAACATGCTTAGTACAGAGTCTTGCACATGCTAAGCACTTAGCTGCTATTATCTTAATTTTTACTAATAATACATATTTGTTAAGTGAATGAATGACAGCTAAATTTTTACACATTAGAAAACTGAGACTAACTGAAGATTCACTATCATTCTTAAAGTTGTTGCTTCACCATTTTGCACCACACTTCCTTGGAACTTCTACACAATGTAATTTTATAATTATCTTTTATTTAAGGAGAGATTTTACAACTCTGATCCTATTTCATTACACTATCTGGCCAACAGGATTGCCACTGCAAACACTAGAGGAATAAGAAAGAGTGAACAGAAAGAGTGAATAAATTATAAAGACAATCTCCATTCTTTGTCCATTTTTACCATCTGGAAACTGATGAGATAGAATCGTATCTGAGCCAGCAAAGAATCCCAAAACCTCTGACTGGGTGGCAGCTTTCATTCGGGTAGTCTTCTTCTCCCCTTGTTTCCCTTTGGCCCAGAATCTCATCTTAGCTCTCTGAGGTCTATTTTTAAAAATAAAGGTAAAAATGGAAATTAGTATGTTGCAGTGACAATATTTGTACATCACTTTGAGCTATATAAAGACCTTTCATATGTGTTACTTCATTTAACCTTCACACTTAAGTTTAATCATATTTAATTTTCAAATTCACGTTTAAATTTCAATCTGGAAGGGAGACGGTTTTCTCGTCTTGAATACAAGAAATAGTAAGTCCCAGAGATGGTAAATAATTCCCCAAAATAAAATGGCTAAAAACCAGTGAAACTAGAATTCCAACTCAGGTTTTCTGATTCCTAAACTGCTATCTTTTCACTCTTGTCCTCTTTCCAGCTTGGACTTTGCATATAAACAACTTAATAACAAAGAAAATACTTTTTAAAACATCACTGATAGCCTATCACTCTAATACATATTTGTTTACCTTTTTGGGGAGGAGTAATTTCCTTCCATTCTTTATCCTTAAGTATGCCCATTCTTATATCACTGTAATCACGATGAAGATATAATTTTAAATCTTCCCACTTACAATTGTAACGGTTTTAATTTGACTATTTTATATTTAGAGGTTATCAATATTATTTATTAACAAAGGCCACCATTTATTTGAGTCGTTATTTTGCTCCAGACACAAGTGCTTACATTGGCTTACCTTAATTTATTTATAAAAACAAGTTTACTTTCAAACTACTATAACCATTATATACCTGGAAGCTTAAACATTAGGTAACTTTCCCAAAATTACAGAGTGAGTGACAAAGCTGAAAATGCCTAACTACTTTGCTATACGGCCTCATTTTTAGTGTTTATATACTCTCTCCCAATAAAGAAACCAAAAAACCACCTTAAGATAATAATGACAGGGCGCCTGGGTGGCTCAGTGGGTTAAAGCCTCTGCCTTCGGCTCAGGTCATGATCCCAGGGTCCTGGGATCGAGCCCCGCATCAGGCTCTCTGCTCAGCAAGGAGCCTGCTTCCTCCTCTCTCTCTGCCTATTGTGATCTCTGTCAAATAAATAAATAAAAATCTAAAAAAAAAAAAAAAAAAAGATAATAATGACAGTTCACATAACTGACCATATATCATGTATCCTAACCCTATACTAGGAGCTTATTTGTCCATTTGTTTTTTTCTTTGTATATGCACTCAGTCAGATCAAAGAAAACATGAGCATCTACCAGGAGCCAGGCACTATCCCTTTATACCTTATTTTCATGCCTACTATGGTAAATAGCTTTTATTATTCTTATTTTTACACATGAGCAAACTGAAGCTTGGATGGCTGATAAAGCTGGAAGGTAAAATCAGGTCTGATTTTGAAACCCACATCCTTTTTTCCATCATTCTTTTTAAGCCTATTACTACACTTACACATCTTAAGAGTATAAAGAAAAGTTATTCTACAAGGGTTACTACAAATGACAGCATCCTTCTGCCATTCTCATTCCTTTTCTTTTTTTTTTTTTTTTAAGATTTTGTTTATTTATTTGACAGAGAGAGACACAGCAAGAGAGGGAGAGAACACAAGCAGGGGAGAGTGGGAGAGGAAGAAGCAGGCTTCCTGCTGAGCAGGGAGCCCAACGTGAGGCTCAATCCCAGGACCCTGGGATCACAACCTGAGCCAAAGGCAGACGTTTAACCACTGAGCCACCCAGACACCCGTCATTCCTTTTCTGCTCCCTGGAGGCAAGCCTGATGAATTGATTTAACTGACTTTTAAATATTTACCATACTTACATTGCTGTCATACTTGCAAATACAAGTAATGATTAAGCATGTTCCAAGACTTCTGTTCTCCACCCTCCAAAAAAACGGGTGTACCCCCAAAAGAATCAAATGATAATTTGAGTTATCTCAATATATAGTATTTTCTTACAGTTAGTCACTATTTTATTATGCAAATAATAATCACAACTGAGGCATGCAGTTCCCTGCATCATGTGTTTTTTTCTAGAGTTAATAAGTGTTTTGCTTTACATTTGCTCATTTATCTACATACAATTCACCTTGAAATGTTTCCCTACTTGTGTGCATCTCCTTTCAACATGTTCAAACAAAATAGGGACTCCATTTCTTTAAGAAATCTCTCCCAGAGCTTTCCAGCCTGCTCCAACAGGCATGGTTTCCCTCAGTGCTGGTTATACAACCATCACTTGAAAAGCTACTTTCCATCATCATGGGAATTCCTTTTGTCTCTATTGTTTTATAATAAAATGTCTTTTAGTATGGGTCTGTCTCCATCCATTATATTGGGCAATCACTGGGCCCTTTGAATCTGGAAACTCATGTCCTTCAGTTCTATAAAACTTATTTGAATTACCTTATTAATGATCTGTCCTCCTTGTTTTCTTTGTTCTTTCTGGATCTCCCATTAGTGGCTCACTGGATCTCCTGAACTGCTACTCTTATCTTTTTGTATTTAAATTCCAGTTAACATACAGTGTAATATTAGTTTCAGGTGTACAATATGGTGATTCAACACTTCCATACAACACCTGTTGCTCATCACAAGTGCACGCCTTCATCCCCATCACCTATTTCAACCATCCCCTACCCACCTCCCCTCTGGGACCCAACAGTTTTCTATAATTAAGAGTCTGTTTCTTAGTTTGTCTCTCTTCCTCTCTTTCTCCCCTTTGCTCATTTGTTTTCTTTCTTAAATTCAATATATGAGTCACATTTGTCTTTCTTGGACTCATTTTGCTTATTAGCACAGTATCTTCTAGCTCCATCCACATCATTGCAAATGGCAGGATTTCATTCTTTTTTTGATGGCTGAGTAATATTCCACTATAAACACACACACATACATACATATCACATCTTCTTTATCCATTTGTCAGTCTATGGACACTTAGGCTGTTTCCATAATTTGGCTATTGTAGATAATGCTGCTGTAAACATCAGGGTGTATGTATCCCTTCAAATCAATATTTTAGTAACCTTTGGGTAAATACCCAGTAGTGCAAATGCTGGGTTGTAGGGTAGTTCTATTTTTAACTTTCTTGATACTGTTTTCCAGAGTAGTTCCACCAGTCTCCATTTTCACTAGCAGTGTAAGAGGGTCCCCCCTTCTCTACATTCTCGGCAATACCTGTTGCTTCCTATGTTGTTGATTTTAGCCTTTCTGACAGGTGTTAAGATATCTCACTGTAGCTTGATTTATATTTCCCTGTGATCAGTGATGTTGAGAATCTTTTCATGTATCTGTTGGCCATCTCTATGTCTTCTTTGGAAAAATGTCTATTCATGTCTCCTGCCCATTTTTCAACTGGATTATTCATTTTTTGACTGTTGAGTTTTATAAGTTCTTTATATATTTTAGATACTAACTCTTCATCAGATATGTAATTTTCAAGTACCTTATCTCAGAGAGAACTAACAAATTCAGTGAAGTCAAGGGATATAAGATGTACAGAAATCTGTTGCATTTCTATATACCAGTAATGAAGCAGCAGAAAGAGAAATTAAGGAATCAATCCCATTTCCAGTTGCACCTAAAACAATAAGCTACCTAGGAATAAACTTAATCAAAGAGGTGAAAGATCTCTATTCTGAAACTATAAAAAGAACTTATGAAAAAAAAACTGAAGATGACACAAAGACATTCCATGCTCATGGATGGGAAGATCAAATATTATTAAATGTCTATACTACCTAAATCAATTTTCGTATCTTTTCTTGTCTCTTCCATCTCTTATCTTTTTGCTCAACCTTCTAAGGTATGTCCTCAACTTTCTTTTCAACTATTCTAGTTGTTTCTTCATGCTATCATACTTTTAATTAAGACCCTTTAATTAAGACTCTTTTTATAATGAATGTTTTTCTTTCATGCAGTTATATTTATTTATGCAGAAGGTCTGTTGATTAGTTTCACTTGTCTGTCTGGAAGTTTTCCTTCCCCTGCATAGTTCATTTCTTCCAAGTTGTAATATATCCATTAGTTTTAGTTTCTTTTGTAAGGTGTTTCTTCAAATGTGGTAAAAGTAGGGTTAAAAAACAAAACAAAACACTGTTTGGAAATTCAAGTATGCATTGGTGGAGCTTCCAAACTCGTTTTCCTTGTATGATTTTCTGGCTAGTCCATTTTGTAGGGAGAACCCTTGATACAAATATCTCTAGGTCTTCCCTTGGGGGTTGTACAAAAGTCCCAAAGACTTTTTGAACCAACTGCCTAGGGAAACATGAAATGTGGAAACTGAGTGGAAGAAAAAATTAGGGGAATCTTAACATTCAGTATGTAAACATTAATTAAATCTCCTTATTTCAAATATGTACCCAAATCCTCGAATGTATCAGAGAACCTCCAAGAACAGAGATCTTCTATTTTATCCTTTTCAGAGAATAAATCTCTAGGTTTCTGCTAGGATTGGGGAAGATCAGTCAGCCAGATGTTTCTTACTCAGGTTTACCCAGTTGGTTTAGGATTCAGCTTTCTTCTACCTATTAAGACATTTAAAATTTGTCTATTTACTTTTTGGAGTCCACAGTTTTATTACAGTTGTCTCCAATTGTCTGTTTGTTGTTTGCTCTACATAAGTTTTGTCATTTTAGCAATTCTGGAGGAGGAAGTAGAAATTAAATTCATATATTTAATCTGCTATCTCCAGACATTTATCTTTTGTGCTATGGTGTATCTTTCTCCCAAAAGTTGATCTCTAGCATAATCTGGTCTGGATTTGCATTATCATGGATTATGCCTCTACAGACATTGAGGAAATGGCCTTTAATAGGTCCAGAAAGATTTCAGCTTCATCTTCAAGTGTTCAGTGAGGGTTCAACTGCCTTATATAACACAATAACAGACAGAGATATTTACCTGACAAATAATAACTCCATATACTCTCTTGAAGGGAACAGTATTATTTCCTGAAAGTCTTTTTTCCAGTTCCATTTGTAAAACATTTAACTCAGAACAGAATACAAATCCAAAGCTGGGAAATATTTTCACTCTCATTTGATTCAATCTCTATTCTCTTACAACAAAAAACCACAAGTGATACAATGATTTAAAGACTTTACCCAAATCACACTGCTAAATACATGGAAAGATAAAGCGCATCATGTAAATCTGAATTATCATGTGCTGGTCATAGAGTAGGTACTTAATATTTGTTGAAAAATGAATTTCAAATGATACCTTATATCCGAATCTGAAGCTTTCTGCCTCACTGCCAATTTTGTAATCTCTCCTTGAGACATAGTCTTATGAAGCTTTGCTTCTTCATCAACTGAAGAAAATCGCTGTGACGTCTGTAATAATTACATATATGAAAGACTTTAAAGCCAAGTAACCATATAATACTGTAATTAAAACTCAAGTTACAGAATGAAAATTACATCTATTAAAAATACATAAAACTACGTTCATATTGTTCAGCCACAATAAAATAAAAGAACCTACTAAAAATTTTATTAACTTCCTAGAATAATCTGATATAAAGAGAACTTGGGTCAATGAAATGCTGAACAGGACCTACCAGAGTTCACGTTTTCTTACAACTTAACAATATCAAGTGGAAAGGTAAGAAAAAAGGTCAAAGCCACCTAAACATACAGACAAAAGATCCAGAATCTGATAAATCTAGAATATGAAGTATAGTCTTTCATGCGTCCTTTTATGTGTCCCTACAGGTAGTAATTACTTTTATGATCTAACTTGCTACTGTAGACTTTTATTATACCTAGTCAAGGATTTAAGAAAGGAAAAAAAAACACAAAGGATCAAACATTATCATCACTAATGGTCTAAACTATAAACAACTTACATGACTTTATCAAACTGGGAACTGAATTTCAATGGGCAATTCTTGTTCCATTTATTTACAATGTGCCCCTTTAAGGAAAATCCCATTCAGAAGAGAAAATTTCTTGTTACCTATTCAAATCCTTTCCTAATATTTCATTTTTCTATAATTATAGTATCTTTTCTTTAGCCTTTTAATCTGCTGCAACAGGGACCAGTTTTATCCTCATGCCTGAAACAACCAAAACCAAAACCAAAACAGAAACCCAGACAAAATAGTAAGAACTAACAGTTATCAAGATGATGGGCAATTATTCTCAGGAGATGGGAAACAAAAGAAGTGAGTCCTTCATCTGCCCCAGCTTAGTACCTTGAGACAGTTTCCAAACTGTGACACAGAGAGAGGGTTCCAGGAGAACCCTGGCAGACTCTCTGAGCTGAACACATCAAGTTCAAAGTCCAGAGAGACTGAGACTGAGAGAGAGAGAGAGAGAGAGAGAGAGAGAGAGAACTGAAGAGGAAAGAGATACACAAATAAAAAGCTGTGGAGATCTTCAGAGGGTATTTAGCTGAGTACTAATCAACACTTCTATGTCAGAAAACTACCCAAAGGTCAGGCAAAGGACCACCTGAAAGGATTAAAGGTAATAGTGCCCAGCACTTACCAAAAACCAGTAACGGTCCTGTGCCCAAGTCAGAACATATAACTTTATGATTCCCAGGGTACTGGGTGAAGTATATAGCAGGATCTTGCCTCAGTAGTCAAGAATAAGTGATAGTCAAAAATAAGCCCTAGGTGAAAAACTGCTCTGTTTGGACCTAACAAATCTTAAGTTTAATTCAATAAAAACTGTATATAAAGTATAAAAAATGATTTTATTTACATATAAATATTAAAATGATTACTGCAGACTGATTAACAGATCTCTTCCCATTGTTTCTTTCTTTCTCCCCACCCTACCCTCCCACCTTTCTTCTTCTTCTTCTTCTTCTTCTTCTTCTTCGGTGGTGAGAGCACCTGAAATCTACTCTCTTAGAAAATTTCCAGCATTCAATACAATGAGACTAACAAATCCTTAGGAGCAAACTCCTTCCATAATCAAGCTCTGAAATATTACTGGAACGTAACAGTCTCAAGAATATTAATCAGATACAAATGTATCCACAGTACCCAACAAGACAAAATCTACAATGTCAGGCATCCAATAATAAATAAGGAGGCATGCAAAGAAATAACAATATATTACTGACAAGGAGGAGAAAAAGTCAATCCATTTATAGTGACTCAAAACTGACACAAATATTGAGCACTAGGAGATCAGAGAACTAACTAAAGGGAAAGAACTTAAAATTGCATGTGATTCAAGCTGACATATTTTTAAAGGCACTGCTTCTGAGGAAAATGAAGGTAAAAAGGAACAAAGGGGTGCCTTTTACAGATTGAGTAGTGAAGAAAAGAAGCAGAAGAGGAATATTTAGAATCTAACAAGGCAAAACAGAAGCAAAAAATGGAGGACACAACATTGCCTCCAACACACATGCACACATATAACTAACAGACTCCAAACAGGATGCCTGCAAAAAACCTTTTCATTTTTACACTGACAAAAGAGGAAGCTCTTGAAATCAAGTTACTTATAAACTATCCCAAATGCACAACATGAATAAAGACAAAATCTACACAAGCTACAATAAGAAAACAAAGAAAATTAGAACCAAAACAACTTAGATGATAACCCATCTCCCACCAAACATACAGAAACCAAGCATGAAGCAGGAACTGTAAAGTAAAAATGAATTAAATAACCTCATATACATGAAACACCACAATGAATCAAAAATTCAAAAATTAAAAATAGAAATGAGCTCCCCCCACCTCAATAAAAACCAGGAAGCAATGAAGGTAGTTGAATGAACTCACGAAAGAAATAAAAAGATAGTGAAGAATAACTTAGAAGATGCCCAAGGGAGAAAAAATGCAAATGCAGATTTAAAAGGCAGAAAGATAATAAACAAATAAAGATAATAAAGAATAGAAAGTATAAAGAAATGAGTAAAAAAGAATCAGAAAGAACATGGTTGAGATGGAAGACAGAAAAAGAAGAAAAAAACTTATTTATAATTGGATTCCCTAAACAAGAAAAACAAAATAATGGGACACAGTATTTAAAACTGCAATCTATGAAAGTGTTTCAAACATAAGGCAAAACCAGAATTGATATATATGAGAATATGCAAAAGAATATGTAAAATTGTATGTGCTGACAAATTATAAATAAAAGCCTAAAAAAAGAAGGGAGAGGGAAAGTAAAGACAAGAATAATTCATCAATAGTTGTGTCAAAATAGGTGAGAATTTAAAAATATTATTATAAATGACTAACTTGAGAATAACTGGTTAAATTAAAATACAGTAAATTAAGGCATTTTTAAAAGTCATCTACAAACCAACAGAAAAAGAAACCCCCATATCAAAAGAAATTTTAAAAAGTGAAACAGCGGGGCGCCTGGGTGGCTCAGTGGGTTAAGCCGCTGCCTTCGGCTCAGGTCATGATCTCAGGGTCCTGGGATCGAGTCCCACATCGGGCTCTCTGCTCAGCAAGAAGCCTGCTTCCTCCTCTCTCTCTCTCTCTGCCTGCCTCTCCGTCTACTTGTGATCTCTCTCTGTCAAATAAATAAATAAAAATCTTAAAAAATAAAAATAAAAAAAAAATAAAAAGTGAAACAGCAAAAAAGTAACATAAACACAGCAAATTTAACATAACACAAAATAATAACATAAGATTATTAAGAAAGATAATTGAGACTGCATCTATCAGTTATATAAATAAATAGGAATAGGTTTAACTCATCTATAAGGCATCTGTAAGGCAAAAAATTTGGCTCACAAAGTAGGAACCAACTATACTGCATACAAACACACATCTAAAACAAAAGGATCCAGAAAGGCTAAAAAAAAAAAAAGGACGAGAAAAAGTATTCCAGGCAAATGGAAATAATTAAGAAAGCACAGACTGTGATATTACGATTTAAGTAAAATTCAAGCAAAAGCACTTAATATAACAAAGCCACAATTCAGAAAGAAGAGTAAACTATAAAACATTCTCTATACAATACTGATCAAATGGTACAAAAAATAGTAAGGATACAGAAGACAACATAATCACTAAGGAAGAGATTATGGTTATATACTGAAATTTTACATTCTGAATACAGAATATACCTACTTAAAAAATGCACATGGTACTTTCTCAGAAACTGACCACATATTATTAACAAAGAAAATGATGAGGAAATTTGATCATTATAAATCATTATAAATACTCTTTCATCATAACACAGTTAAACCAGAAATTTTAAAAAGTTAAAAAATAAAAATGTCCTTCCTCTGAAAACAAAAAGATTTTTATTGAACAAGGTTTGGACAAAAAATAATATAAACTGAAATTACCGATTTTCTCAAAAAATAATTAAAAACTTAATACACATTGGAATAAACAAGATACAACTAAAGTAATGGTCAGTAGAAAATTCAGCCTTAAAAACCTGTATCAATAAAAATAACTTAAATAAATGAATTAAATTCCCCCACTTAAAAGGTAGAAAAATAAGAAATTTAGAAATAAGAATTTAGAAAAATAAGAAATTAAAAATAAGGAAATTTTTTAAAAATAAGGAAATAAATAACAAAGGTAAAAGCAAAATTCAGTGGAGAATGGGGGTAGGGGAAACTAGGGATAATAAATAAATCAAAATCCTATTATTTTGGAAAAAAGTAAAAACAGAGACAAGTGATTAGCTAACCTAAAGAAAAAAAGGAAAAAACACAAATTTACAAAATATGAAATGACAGAAGGGAAATAACCACTGAAACAGAATTTTTAAAGAACATAAGACTAATTTCCAGACTTCAATGCAAATACATCTGAAATTTAGATGAAATTAATAATTCCATAAGAAAAAACTATTTACCAAAATTGGCTCTATTAGACAGAAAGCTTACAAGACTAATTTCTCTATAAGAAATACAGTTAATTATCAAGGAATTATGCCACAAAAAAAGTCCCAGATGGTTTCACGGGGAAATTCTACCAAAGCTTTAAGTGCAGAGAGTTGTGATGCTATAAACCAACCCTAACCTTTTGGGGAACAATAAAACACATATAAATATCAAGTGTAGGGGCACCTGGGTGGCTCTGTCAGTTAAGCACCTGACTTCAGCTCAGGTCATAATCTCAGAGTCCTGGTTCAAGCCCTATGTTGAACTCCCCGCTCAGCAGAGTCTGCTTGTCTCTCTCCTTCTGCCTCTCTCTGCTTGTGCTCTCTCTCCCTCTCTCAAATAAATAAATAAAATCTTTTTAAAAGAAATTAATTAATAATAAATAAATAGATAGATAAATACTAAGTGTATGCAACAGTATAGCTGCTACATTGGGACTACCAATACAAACCTTTTATGTCATAAACTCTGTTCAATATCAACCAGATTTCCAATTTGCAAGAACCATCTCAAAATTACCGGTACAGATTCTAAAATTCTATAAACATCCTCTTCTGGCTTCCCCTTCCTGAGAAATTCCTAAAACCTAGTCAAAGTAGATTTTCCTTTACTTTATGTAAAACAAGCTAAAAAAACTTAAGTCTTGTTCAATCAACAGGTTTTTTGGGCAGTTTTTTGTGGAGTGAGCAGTGGAGAGAAGGAAAATTCAACACTGATAAGGATTGGAGAATATTTCAGATAATAACAAACACAAACAGGAACATAAGAAGTGACAGCAGTTTGGGAATAAAATGAGAAATTTTTCATACTGGAGATAAAGAAGACAAATTTTGGAGAGCTACTTGGGAGTCATGCCCATGGAGATGATTGTCCAAGGATAAAAGAGGAAACTATAATGTTACCTATACCAGTTCTACTAATAAGGAAAAGAAATGATGTGACTAACTCACTTACCATCCAAAATACTGAGAGACTAAAAAGCTATATGAAAACCACCTTAAAAATATTACGTGGCAGAACATGTCATTATTCTTGAGTAAAAGCCAACAGAGTGGATGGAGGAACTGAGTGAGAGCAGCATTTGGAGACTGAAGTTATTCAAATGGCAGAATTAAAGGCAGAAAGTTAAAACAAAATACCAAAGTCATAAGGAAGGAAGCTACTACTCTTGTCTCTACTCCTCCTATCAGGTAACAACCAATTAATGACTGATAAATCCAGGAAGTAATGCTTAGGGAATCCTCTTCAGGTAATTCATATAGGACTGTCTTTATCCCATTAGATCAGTTATTTCACAAATGGAAAGGTCGGATGGCTTCTTCCAAAACTGAGTAACACTCTTTTTAGCAAATGTCAGAGTGACAGGATCACTTTGTCCAGAAAAAAACAGAAACAAAAATAAAAACACACACACACACACACACACACACACACACAAAACTAAGTTTTTAAAAATCCATGTGCCTAGAAAATCAAGTGTATTTAAAATTCTAGAGATATTTGGATTTTTTGACAATTCAGTAAATCCCATTTACAATCAATCAGTCTTTACAATATCAGAGAACATTAGAACATGGCAAATTTTCAAGATAAACAAATAGAAACACTTTAAACTGTTCCTACCCTTTCCACCCCCATCCCCAATAAGTATCTATCAGCATATTCTAGAAAGCAAAGCTTCTTCATGCAAGTGTCCACCAGAAACAAACACCACCACCTGTTCCTAAAATAGCTAGTGACGAAACAGAAGGACAGCAAGAGAGCTGGAGAAGAGACTATATTCACTGTGCAGGGAGGCAGAGTGCTCTACAACTACGGGCATGCGGTGACCGTCAAGCAGGTGAACAGAATCACAGGCAGAGGCTACCAGCTAGAACCCTTTAAGGGGCAGAATGCTCCAAGCAGAAAGCCCAACTTCTGGTTCACCTCATTAAGAGTTTTCACAGTGAGGAAGAATTCTACCACCAAAAGGACTAAGGTTTGTAACAAAGAAAACTCTCAGGAACAAAACAGCAATTACAAATGTTAAGTTCTTCCATGAATGAAAAATCTATGTATACTTTAGAGAATAATTTAAGTATGCTCCCTATCTACACTAAAAAAGCAATACTTTTCATTAAATTAGTTTTCCATAATATAATTTCATCTTTAACTACTAATCCTATGGTAGAATATGTTTCATTATTTATAACTCAAAAACAGGGCACTTCCAAAATGGAGTTATTTTAACCTACACTTTGGCTCTAATTACATATCTTAATGGATATACAGATTATTTCCAATCTTTACAGTCCTAGAGTTTAGCTCAAATAATTCATTTATCTAATTAGAGAACCTGTCATACATTTTCTGTTTTTATTTTTTCTTTTTCTTAGAATATCAATATTATCATTTAAAAACGATATTTCTAACAGAAGATAAAGACAATAAAGATATTCTAGAAATTGGCAGAAAGTTTAATTCTTTGGTCCTATTTAAACTGTTTAACAAACAGTTTAAAACAGTTCAAAGATAATATGCTTAATGACAAAAGAAGACAAACCGAGAACTTTCCTACCATAATGAAGATACTAAAGAAGAACGTTAGAAATCCAACTTCAGGATATGAATGGAAATAAAATGCATATATCACTCCACTTGATCAATGATAATGTTTGTATATGTAGTATAAATTAGACATACAGAGTCCTTATATTGTGTATTTTTCAGGACAATTCCAAAAATCAAACATTTTATATCCATAAATACATTCACACTTGCCAAACTATATATTCCTAATTTTGGTTGCAATATGATCATAAAGTTATATTCTTAGTCAAATATTATGACTAAGTGCAGCCTTATTCAAATATAACTCCAATGTTGTAATTTTTGATCAATATAAATTCATAATACATACAGCCTTCTACCTGGGTAGGTTGGTCCAAGAAAACATTTTTGGCATGGCTCATTAAAATTTTTTTAAATTCATGTTTATTTTCTAGTACTAAAAATGGGGGAGACAAAGCAAGCTTAAAGGCAAAAACAAAAAAACAAAAAAAGGAAAAGATATTACCATTTCAGTTAAAAGCAACTAGATTATTTAACATGTAGCCTATTCACTAGACAAAGGATCAATGAGCAAACTATGGCCAAAATATCAAATACAGCCCGCTGCCTGTTTTTGTAAATAGTTTTATTGGAACAAAGCCTTGCCCATTTGTTTTCTTATGTCTATGGCTGTTTTCGCTCTACAGTGGCAAGTTAAATAGTTGCAACAGAAACTAAAGGACCCACAAAATCTAAAACATTTACTATCTGGTCCTTTACAGAAAAAAGTGTGAGGGCCCCTACTCTAGACCTTTTAAGATAGAACAGAAAATCTCTACCTTAGTGCTAACTTAAATAACCTTAATTTTCCCTAATTTATGATTTGACATACACTGTTAAAGTGCCCTTTATCTGAGTCCTAATAAATTAAAGTTTAGCTTTGTTGCTGTGTTCACTGAGGTTTCCCATGTACAAACCACTATACGAGGAAGAAGCTGTGAAGGTTAGCTTTAGATTAGCAAAGGCTATTCACTATTCCCATCAGATTTGTTTGTGCCTATTTTTCTTATATTGCTGTAAAATTACCATTTCGGAGTCACTGTGAGAGGCCTGACCCAGGCTGGGTGCAAGCCCTAGCTCAGAGTGAGAAGCTTGGTCAAGGGAGAGAAGGGGCTCAATAATGTCATCGTAATCATCTTCCTCTGTATCCCCCTCCCCATCGGCAAAAGTACCTCTAGTCAAGAAATCGGAGCGCGTCCGCGCCATTCGAGCTTTCTTTTTATGGGCCGGTCTGGCAACCTGCTTGACCAAATGATAAAACAAATAACATAACAATGTTTTGTTTTGGTTTTTTGGGAGATGATGCCAATGAAAGACAGAGAGGTCATGAATTTCTTGAAACATCCCTCCACCCAGCTTGCAGTGTCCTTTCTACAAGAAGTGACAGAGATAACCAAAAGCAATCTATATACATTACTCTGGACAAAGGACAAAATGGAAGCCAAATCTACACTGTTCTCTATAGCCAAGGAAATCAGCTTTCACTGCCGTGATGTATCACCAAAGCCACTTGCATAAATTGCCTTCTTTTTGTAAGCAACATCTATTTTGTAAACATAATCTGGGATTTTAGTCAACATTCCTTCCCTGAAGTACACCTCCCTAAGTTTATAACAGACTTAACTCATGGCTTCTTTCGAATAAACACTTGGGAGTAACTGCATAAATGAGGTGTTTTACCTAGAATAATAATTTCCAAAACAGGTGCATCTATTTTGCATAAAAGATAGATAAAGTTAAATACTTACCTCTCCTTTGCCCGGCCCAGTTAACTTCACAGGTTTCCAATTTGGTTCATCTTGTTTACAGAGTTGAGGATTTCCACTGTTTAAGGCTTCCTTGTTGACACTAAGGATAATAAATAACAGGATTATAATTCAATTCTTAGCAGACATCCCATGGCAGCAGTCTTAAAGTACAGCATGAAATATAGCCTAACAAGACAAATCAAAGAATTCTAGCAAATTACATTAAATACTTCCAGACTTTATTCAATTCCCAAAACAACATATCCGTTTTTTTTCTGCTTACCTTATTAATAGTATTATCAAGAACTGACATATGTGACTGGATTACTAGAGGCCTGTTCCTGATAATCACTGGGTATATTCCACTATGACCTATGTTTAAGACTAGTAGCAGCAGAATTAGCTCAGGAAAACAAATGGATTTGATGGTAAGGGAAAACGTCACATCCCCAAATCTTATAGTCTTAGAAGGGACCTTTTATTCTAATCATTATAAAATACCTGATAAGTAGCTATCAAGTGATATAGGTCCCATTACTTTGTTTTATACTGAGATGGTTCCAATTGGCTAGCAAATCTTCTGACACCTCTCTTCAGCTTTCATCTACTATATTAGTTTTAAAACTTTGTTATACAGAACAAAATCAAAACTAGCAAGATAACAAATTGTTATCAAGTTAAAGGAGGTATGCCATACAGAGATATTACCTAGTGGAAACTTAATTTTGCTTGAATAACCACACAATGTGACTATTTTATCATTAAATTCTATGTAGAAATGGATATCTGATGAAACTGTGAATCGAAACCAAAACTTCCATGGTCCCAATTACCTATATTAACTCAGTAGCATGAGTTATATGTTATAGTTATATCAATAACATACTGCTAATCTCTCCTTAGCAGAACTATAAGCTCACTAAGAATCATACCTTACCTTTTAGCATACTGCTGGGTTTAAAGTAGACACTAACTTGTTATACAAGTTAGCAGACTAATGGCTCTGTCATTCAAAATCTTCCACTGAATTTTTACAAATGAAGACCTAGGGGCTGTAAGAGGTTATCCTGTCCTTCGCTCTATGCAACGACTCCTAAAACAAACCTAAATAGATGGCAGTCTTTGCTAGCTAACGTCTTCTCAGAGATCTCCCTTTTTGACCAAGGTATGATTAAGCCTAGCAATCCCAGGCTATCCTAAAAGATTCCCTTTTATTAAAATCTCTTACCCAGCTGAGCCTATCTGCTTTGTTCTAAAGAGAAGGAAATAACAGGACCTTTGACGGTACCTGACAACCCTCGCCAAATTTTAAACTCACAGCATTTTCTTTAGATTTCTCCATGATTTCTCTTTTGTTCTCCTTCATTAAACAGATGAAGACCACTATACACTTATCTGTGGCATAGAAAGAACACTAACACTAACATTACTTCCTAATCATGAAACTCAACAGTGATTCCTAATCATGAAACTCAAGTTCTATTCCCTGCAATTTCTTAGTATGCGACCTTGAACAAGTCATTTCACCTCTGCAGGCTTCAGTGATCTCATTTATAATATGTGCGAGCTGGAAAAAATAACTGAGAAACACCAACATTTACGATTCTATAAAATGCAACAAGAAGATTTTAAGTATGAATGTTACATAAGCTTTGACATAACCTAATATATAATAATTTTGAAGATAAGTAGATCTTAATGGGGTAAAAGCAAACTAGATCAAGTAGCCCTAAGACTGTTTATCTTGGAAAATGATAAAAGACGTTTGCAAGAATTCACAAAAATATTAATGTTTTTGAAATCTGTAAGTATGCCTTCTATAGAACACATTCATGGATCCAACAGCTACACATACACATACAACACAAACACATACCTCCCATCACTAAACTTCATCAGAATCATAGGAAATAATACTTTTAACACTCTGATGGGCTTATATATGCTACATAAGGTCTTTGAATTTTGGGGCAATCTCTAGGTTAATGGGCAAGCATAGGATCTCAAGCTGTCATTTAGTCCAACTGCATCTCATAACACCATACAAAAATCCCTGATGGAAAATATCAATGATCTCTTGCTTGTATTTACAAAGGGTCTATAAACTCTGTACATAATTTTAAAGACTGAAAGATTAAAAGCTCAAACTATAAGAGAGAAAAGGTTATTTTCCACAGTAAATGTGAAATTTAATTTTTTATCTCTAAGATATATACCCTCCTTTTACTTAAACATTGACATTTTCCCATAAGAACTGAGAGAATCCACTGTATACAAAGACTTAATACAAATTTCTTAAATTTTATCATCTTTGCTTTTATGTTCCGCCTAAAAAGTGCTTTTCTCATGGTGACCACTGGTTAAGAAAACTTAAAAGTATAAAGAACTTCCACTTATATAAGCCATCTGTTTAAGTAGTTTAACTCTTAGAAAGTAGAATGACAGTTGCTAGGAGCTTCGAGTAAGGAGAAAGGAGTATAACTGTTTGATGGGTAATAAGAGTTTCTTTTGCAATATGAAAAAGTTCTAGAGATCCACTGCACAACAATATGCATATAGTTAACACTACTGTCTTGTACAATTAAGAATGGTTAAGATGGTAAATTAAATTTTTTGTGTTTTTTTTTACCACACAAAAATAGTATGAAATACTTAAGACCATAAATAGGCTAAATGCCGGGACAAAGTACATTAACTTTAAAGCCTGATACTAGGGGCGCCTGGGTGGCTCAGCGGCTTACGCTGCTTTCGGCTCAGGTCATGATCTCAGGGCCCTGGGATTGAGCCCCACATCGGGCTCTCTGCTCGGCAAGGAGCCTGCTTCCTCCTCTCTCTCTGCCTGCCTCTCTGCCTGCTTGTGATCTCTGTCTGTCAAATAAATAAATTAAAAAAAAAAAATAAAGCCTGATACTAGTAAGATTGGACTTGCCACACCCCAGAGATCTAGAGCAACCAGCATTTGCTAAATGCCTACTGTGTTTACAGGCACTGTACTGCCCTTCACAAATGCTTTCTCACTTAATGAGGAGGAACCAAAAAACTCTATCTGTGCTTATTAGTCAAAGATTTCTATGGTATAATTATATTCAATTTCAGGTAGCTGCTAGAGTCAACGATTAGGGAATTTTTTTTTTTTTAAACACAGAGAAAATGGCTAATTTCAGTAGCACCCATACAAACAGTTGAAGTAGATTAAGGAACCTTAATAAAATTCTCCAAAAAGTTTCCCATTAATATACATAAAATAAATAAGCATTTCACTTACAGGGAAATACTCATATTGTCCTTTGGTGTGAAGAAAATAACCCTAGTATTTCCATCTCTGGAGGAGTCATCAGATTTGTGGCTATAAGACTGAGTAGGTCTGTGGTGTTCTCTTTTTGAAATACGATTATTAGAGAGTTTACTGGCTACATTCAGTTGGGTGCATATTCTGTCTGTCTTGGATAATTCCTTGGTAGTAGCAGACTGGCATGGGCCTCCTTTCTTTTCAAAGAACAAGGTGACAGGTCGGTCCTTCTGGGGTGGGTGAGCAGAAGGGCTATCTTTTGGAAGAAGAGCTGCATCTTTTACTGTTACTGATGGAGGCCCTACTACATTGGGCTCTTCCTTATTTAGGGTATTCAGAATAAGGAGGGAGGATGGCCTCTCTGCTCTTTGCTCTGATGGATGGAAAGATGGTGTCAGGAAGGACTCCCCAGTTCTTGGCTTTTCAATCGTCTTGAAGGCTTTACGCTCCTTCTCTAAAATACCTGTCTGCTGACGAATCTGTTGCATCATCTCTCTTTCATTCTGCTGCTGCAACTGCTTTTGCCTTTCTTCCTTCTCAATGTTTAGCTTTTCTAACTTCTTCAGCACAGTATTAGAAGAATCTGTATTCAAAGATGTAACAACTTGATTTTCTCCTGGAAAGTGGTACATTCTGGCTTCCCTGTTGATATCCGAAGTGAGAGCTGAAAGTGTTTCTTCAGTTTCTAATAGCTTGTTTCTCTGGATACTTGTATCTAGTTGGGAACTTGTTTTCAGTGGGTCTTGTTGAGGGATATAAAAAAACGTAGGCAAACTATTTGAAATAAAGGGGTCTCTCAGCTGTGGCTTACAGGTAATAGATTCAGAACTGCAAACCAGTTTTTCCTTCATAGTCCCATTCTTCAAATAGACTGAGTCAGAGGATGCCCCCTTTTCAATCAAAGTATAGTTAGTCTCACCTGAGGCACTGACGGCATTGTTCTGCGAATCAAATTTTGGACTGCTAGATATTTTAGGTGACTGAAGCTGCAAGTCTCCTTCATCTAAAGTTATGGATTCCAGTTTGCTCTTCTGGCTTTCCTCACAACTCAGAAGTTCCAAGCTTCCCTGAGAGCTTTCACTGTCAGGTGTACCATGTAAAGACTGAAGGGCTTCCGGCATCAGTTCTGTAGACCATCTACGTTCCTCGGAGGGAGATACGCCACCAAGAGAACGAACTTTCAACAATTCTAAACTAAATATAGCCTGCTCTAATTCTCTCATTCTCCGACTTTCTCTTTTGGCCCGACCTACTTTTTTTTGGTGGAGATCCTCCAAGGACTTAGGTCTCTCTCTGACAATCACTTCTTCCTGCAAGTCTGCACCACTGTGGCTTCTGGCTCTCTCCTGTCGCTTGTTTGGGGACTCTTTCAAGCAGTCTGTTGAACTTTCCTGGCTAATTCGATTACTCTCTATCACAGACTTACATTCCTCTATAGCTTTAACTCTGTTATCAAAGGAACAATCCTCCCATTCTGAAGGGTCTGAACCCTGGATTTCCAGAGCTCCAGAAGGCTCAGTATTTGCCAATCCAAGTTCTAGTTTTGTTTCTTTCAGTCTTTGTTCTTTTAAAATTTTAAACCTATAGAAAACAGGGGAAAATGGGTTAGAGGTTATCTTCTACTTACTATTGGAGAAAATACATTTTACTGAGAATTTAAGAAACATATGGAAAGTTCCAGATTTTTCTTCTTAAGCTAACTTGGATGCACATTTCATAATTCCATTTCTATGAGTGAGATTATATTTTATTAAGATTATTAATTAATTAATTAAGATTATTAAGTGCATTATTTCTAATACAACATTCTAGTCAAAACATAAATTAACACAGAAGTAAAGCTCTCATTAAAAAATATCTTTAAGATAAACCTTAAAATGAAATTAAAGTTTCTAAAGGTAAAAACAATTGAATATTGCCAATTTTTAAAGATTCAACTGAATGTAAAAGTTAACTCTTAGCAGTTATAACCATAGACCATGTAGGTTTTCAATCCAATTTAATTCAATAAACATCTACTTGGCTTCTATTATAGACCACACAATGTGGGTTAAAACTGCTAGGAGTATAACGGCCTACTAGAGAAGACAAAATTATACATAACCAATTCTAATACAAGTTAGGCAAGTGTTGGAGCAGAGACATAAAATACTTCAAAAGAAAGAAGGAGTAACTATCATAGCAACAAAGATTACCTTTGTCTTGCTCTGAATCCTCTACAAATTGATTGCAAAAGGATGATTTTGTTTCTTTGTTCTTGATACCTCTTACTTTCCCTGTAGCCTTTCCATCTTGCCTGAATGCAGACAGCAGCCATATGTCTCTGTCTATAATATTCCTTCCATCTCTGCTGGATGATGATAGTTGCAGTCCGGAGCTCCAAATACCTCTGCCTCTCTAAGTGAGCACGCCAGGAGGCCTGGAGCAGAGTGGCTGCACTAGCCATAACTAAAACATCCTTTTGCACAGCTACATTTCTGACTTGCTTCTGATTTAGGTAATTCCTCCAGAATCGCTGTGGGGAAAACAAAAAAAACTGCTGTCTTATCTTATGCCATATTTTCACAGAAAAAAAAAAATATTACGTCACAATTAAAGGTTAAGTGGCTAGAGTTAAGTGGCACATAATTAAAGTGGGGGGAAAAAAAGTTTTCCTTTTCCAGATACGCCTGGCTAAAACAACTCTTCTAGAAAATACAACCTCAATGAAGTTAATTACAGAACTTAAAATAATTTAAAAATTTTTGATGCTTTAACAAATTACATTATCTTCTCATGCTACGGTTTGCCAATATTAATGGATTTAAGGTCAACATGCACATGATTCAAAGATTAAGATTCTAAAGATTTTCTTACATAAACAAAAAAGGCCTATGGAGGAGAACAGTTATATAAATCAATGAGAGAGAAAATAAGACAGAAAAATACGAAATAAGATACCTATCTTCCAAGATGAGTACAGAGCAACAACAATGTATATGTAACTCTCATATTCTCAGGAAACTATCAAACAAATATAACTATGTCATCAAAAATTAAGGCATATAACTTCTTTGTCCCAACCATACCTTGTAAGATATTATAGCTAAAATTCAATTTAATTTAAACTCAACTTTATCAGTATTTATCAATAGTCTATTATTATATACCTATTATTATAATACGTAATCTGTTGGGTGAAATGAAAATTTCAAAAATGAACAGGAGTGGTGCCTGGGTGGCTCTGTAGGTTAAGCATCAAACTCTTGGTTTCAGCTCAGGTCATGATTTCATGGTCATGAGATCAAACACTGTGTCAGGCTCTGCACTCAGCAGGGAGTCTGCTTGAGATTCTCTTTCTACCGTCTCCCTCTGCCCCTCCCCCTGTGCATTCTCTCTCTCTCTCTCTCAAATACATAAATAAACATGAATGTTTAAAAAAGATGAATAGGACACATTCTCATCTCTGAAGTTTATATTCTTATTCAAATGTTTCACAGTAAAATTCTGATTACTAAAATAAAGGCCAGGCCACATTAACTAGCAAATCTCATGGGAGGAATCCTTTGCTTCCAACCTGGATAATGATGGATGCCTGTCTCAGATGGAGAAAATGCTGCCTACACAGCAGAACCCTGAACCATCGCTGCAACAATACGATCCTGCGGAGCACCTCTTGGTGAAGCAGATCTTGTAGGTGCTGTCGTTCCTGTTCCTTTAGGAACACCTACCAAAAAGAAGAAAGATGAGGAATACAGCTTAAGAAGAAATGAGAAATATATTGCATGAATCATCCTTTCTGTGGTAAGCTTCTTTAGAGAAGAATACAATGGTAGACATGAAAAGCAGTACTAATAAACATTTCTATCCATTTATCTAAAGAAGTCATTCTCAAATTAAAATAGAGACATTAAAATATAGAAGGGAAAATGGAAAAATGGACATGATTATAAAATTCCCAGTCTTACAGATTGTGATATATTATTCCCTTGGGAAATTCACTGCCCTCATGAGACAATGTACCACTGATAACGTCATTTTTCCTATTTTCAAGGATATTAGTTAGGGTGCGGGGAGAAAAGTTGAGAAACACAGTTCTTGAAGTTTGATGATAATATGAATAAATCAATAACAATAGTCTTTTTGAAACCCAGTATGCATCAAGAGTTTCTTGCTACCCAAGGCTATTAACCAGTTTATTTACTCTTTCATTCCATTAATAAATCTTTGGGGTATAGGATAAAGCAAATATAACTTAGACATAGACCCTCTGGAAATACGATTTGCACTTTACCCTTAAAAGCAGGTGGACAGAAACAACTGTATATATTTAAGGTATACAGTGGGTTATTTTGATATATGTATCCACTGTAATTATCACAAACTAATTAACATACCCATCACCTTCCATGTCTGTCAAAAATTTTAAACTATTTTAAAAAAAGAAGAGATAGGTATTAGATACACAAAAAGGAAAACCATAAACTTTAAGGGCAAAAGACAGAGGTTTCTACCTGAGCAAAACAAGGAGCCGGAAATAACAAATGTACATGTTCAGGGCAGCATATACAGGGTTCATAAAGAAGATAGTAAATGGTATGAAGTCATGATATGGAGGTTCTTGAAGAGAGAGATGTTTGAATTGAATGGGGAGGTTATCATGGGATTAGTATTAAGCAGGAAGCCAACATAAGAGAAAGAGGTATATTAAGATTATGATTTTGATACTATGGGTAGAATGAGGTAAATGGAATGACAAGGACTGAAATTGGATGAGGGATCTGTTTACTGTAAGAGAAATGTAAGTGAGAGCTAAGGAACAAACTAAAATGCAAGTAGTAGAAATGAAGAAAAAGGGAGAGATACTCTGAGAATCATTTGTGAGGAAAAAAAGAAAAAGAACTTTGTAAAAGGATTAAAGTGAAGGCTAGGCCAAATCTCATAACCTAGAAGAAGGATGACAGAGATAAAAGGCAGTTGATAAATTAATGACAGTGGGAAAATCTGGATAAGGTCACTGAGCAAGTTGAGTTGAAGATTTCAGTAGAATACCTGCCTCTGTATAAACTTTAAAATTTAGCAGGCAGGGTGGAGGTCGTGTTTTTGCCTCTGCACAACACAAACCTCTTAAGTTCCAGCTTCATAAAGCTGCTGCCCACCAATATGAAATAGCCTGGTTCTTTCTTTGGTCTCTCCCTGCCTTCCACTTGGGACGGGGGGAGGGCAGCTACAACAGCAGAGCCCCCAAGGAAGTTGCAAACTAACAGTGGAATCTAAAAAATATATCAAATACATAGAAGTGGTTAGTAGAGGTGATTGCCAGGGGCTGGGGTGGAAGATGGGTGAAATAGGGAGAGGCTGGTAAATGGCTACAAACTTTCCATTTTAACTGAGGTCTGAGGATATAATGCATAACATGGTGACTATAGTTGATGATACTGTATTGTATAACTGAAGTCTGCTAATAGAGTAAAACCAAGCGTTCTCCTACAAAAAAAAAAAAAAAGAGAGAGAATACCTGGGAGGAGATTGTTTTTAGGCAGTTAAAACTATGGGCAGAACTGGAGCACTGGCCAGAAGCTCTTTGGTTGATACGAACGATACTAAGTAAAAATCTTGGTCTAATCAATTTCCCATAATGATATCTGGTACACTAACTTTTTCATAAATATTCTCATGGGGAAAGATTGCCATTATTATTTTAATATAAAAATGTACTCAAATTTGATAAGGACTGTATATATTATATTTACCATGGATTTTCCAACTTGGTAATTATCTGAATTAAGATTTATTTTCCTGAAGAAATCCTGAATGTTAAATTTGGATGGAATAATATTTCGGGGAAGAAGTACATGGAAGTGGCTCACAAAATCCTGAAAAATGAAAAGAAAAATGTTGTAAAATCACAAGAAAATTATATGTAAACATGGTCCTAAAGCAGCTAATTGCCCTTTTATTGATCCTTTCCTCATCTTTTAACAGACTAAAACCAAGAAATTACTTCTTAATTTAAAAAATTACAGTTAATTTGTAAAATGGTGGTGGGGGGGTGGAGAGAAGATAGTGAATTCTACATATTTTGTTATCAAAGGGGAACTGAAGAAGAAAAAAGCAGAAACTAATGGTCCCTCTTGAGAAAGCTAAATTAATGACCAAAGAAAAAGTTATTTAATAACTGAAATTTTTAGCAGAAAAATATGCAAAGGTGTCAGAGTATAATTGAGAACGAAGCTTTCCCTCCCAGAAACAGCAAAGAACCTGCTCAGCTGCTGAAAATCTTCACCATAATTTCTATATACAACAGCTGATGAGAATAACTGTAAGCCCTGTTGGCAGCTTACCATGAGAAAATTTTGCTGAGGGAACTTTGCAGAAAACTAAATGGAATCTTTTGAATTAGTTCTGATTGAACTATTTCAATTACTGGAGTAATCAGTAGGAAGAACTACTGTGTTATGAGTAAACTTAGTACTGGCAAAATTCAGATAAAATGAGAATAGCCAGGAACTGGATTTTATCACAACACAAGTTTAGTAAGATTGCTGCCATTCAATGGAAGTGAGTACTCTCTATCCCTCTTCAATTCTTTATACAAAAGATGGGATGCAAATGAAGAAATAGGAGAAATAAACAAGTGAGTCCCAAATAAAAAATAAGCAAGACACAGGAATAACTTACTTAAGTGTATATAATTTAAATATCACTATAAAAACATAACCTGGAAAGCATATTTGCAGCTGTATCCGGATTGGCGAATTCGAACGGTCTCTAGCATTCCAGTGTACCGAAGCTGTCGAAGCACTAAGGCATCATTGAATCTTAATGGCAGCTAAAACAAAGCAAATGGAAAAAAGATTAAACCAGACGAAGAGAGCTCCAAATTAATGTTTCTCTCATAAGTATGGTTAACTTGCATAAAATTCTTTTTTATGATGGAATTTCATAACATATTTGCTTCTCAGATTTTTAGGAAACACTAAATCAAGCCCATATAAATACCAAAAAGACAGTTAAGTACAGAAATTAGAAGGGCACCTACAGAAAATACAGAACACTGTTTTCATTTAAAAGATTATAGATAGCTCTTTCCTCTACTTACTCTCCTTAAAAAAATGTAAAACCTGGTTTGAAGTAAGTGGAGCTAGAAGCTCTGATTTACAGGACATTTTTACCTTTTCAGCATTAGAGCGAATGCATTTTACAAAATAGGGTTCTGCTTGACCAAGTGTCTCCATCAGCTTACTTAAGGAGGCCTGCAATACAGAGCAATGTATTAAGCATTTTCTCCCATTTCAAACTGGCAGGAAATAATTTACAAATACAAACAATAATGTTGGCAATCTATGCTGAAACAATGGTATACACAGAAAGAGCTTTCTTTCTCAAGAGAATTGTGTATACTCCCATACTGATTAAATTAAGAAGGATGGTAGTTTAATCATAGAGCTGATATTTTGGCAACAGTATAAATTGCAGATATATTACAGAATAACATAAGTCTAGAATAAATTTTTCACTTTTCTTCACATTTCATGAAACCATTTATTCAAATTCATGTGTTCCTAAAACAACTTTGAAAATCTCCAGTAGGGTATCCACTAGCTAGTAGTCCCCCACTTTCAGTGTTCATGCTAGTGATGTCCCCTCTTTCATTCCTGATACTGATAATTTGTACTTTACCTCTTTTTTTTCCTGATTAATCTAGCTAGAGGTTTATAACTTTTTTTTATCTTATCAAAGAACCAACTTTTTGGTTTTGTAATTTTCTCTATTATTTTTGTTTTCAATTTCACTGATTTCTGTTTTTTATCTTTATCATTTCATTCCATCTGCTTGCTTTGGAATTAGTTATATGTTTTTCTTTTGCTAGTTTCCTAAGAGAGAAGCTTATGTTATTGATTTGAGATCTTTTTCCTTTCATTAATAGCATTTAATGTTATCAATGAACCTTGGAGCACTGCTTTAGCTACACTGCACAAACTTTGATATTTCACTTTCATTTAAAATATTTTAAAAATCTCTTTGACTCATGTATTATTTAGATGTCTGCCTTTTATTTTCCAAATATCTGGGGATTATTATCTTTCCTTTATTGATTTCTGGTTTAAATCCACGTTATGGTCAGATAACATATTTTGTTTTTTAGTATTCTATTTATCTATTGGCTTCTCTGTTATATTTCTTCGTAATATTTTTTAGTGGCTGCTCTACAGATTATAATATGGAAACTTAACTTGTCACAGTCTGCTCAGAGTTAGTATTTCATGACTTCAAGTAAAACTTAGAAGCCTTATAACCATATAGATTCCTATTATTACTGTCATATATATTATAGCAACATATACTTTTTTTTTTACTTTTTAAGTGTTCTTTTTTTCTCAGAAATGTTTATTGTAGTATAAAATACATAAAATAAAATGCTTAAATCACAAGTATACAGTTTGACAGATTTTCACAAAAGGAACACATTCTTGTATCCAAAGCCCAACTCAATAATCAAAATATTACCAGAACCTTTGAAGCCCCTCTTTACCCTATCCCATTGAATTTAGCAAGTCGCTATCCCTAAGTTACCTACCTCCACACCTGAACCAAGGGTAACCATTACCCTGACTTCTAAGATGGTAAGTTAGTTTTGCCTGTTCTATGACCGCACATAAAACCCAAGACACACTATGTTCTAGTTTGTATTTGTTGCATTTAATTATATTTTGCACATTTTCAGTGCTATATAGTAGGGATCCTTTATATGACTATGCCACAACTAAATAACTCACTGAAGATGGAAATTTATTTGTTCCAATTTGGGCTATTATGAATAAAGTTGCTATGGGCATTCTTCTACATATCCTTCAACTATTTTCCAAATACCTGCATCAGTTTATATTTCAATAGCAGTGTATCAAAGTTCTGGTTGCTCCACATCCCTGCGAACACTTTGTATAATCAGTCTTTTCTTATTCCAGCCATGCAAGCAAATGTGTATTAATTTGCATTTCTCTGATGACTAATAATGTTGGGCAGGTATTTAATAGGCTCATTGGCTTTGTGGATTACAACTTTTGAGATCAGACAAGTTTTGGCTATTCAAGACTTTTGCCCATTTCAATTAGGGTATCTGTCTTTTTAAAAAATTGATTTGTGGTTCTTCATATATTCCATATACAAGGTCTTTTTAAGTTGTATTGCTAGTATATTTTCATACCTTGCAGCTTGCCTTTTCATTCTCTTAATAGTGAGATTTTAACAATTTTATTGTTTTTTAAATAAAATTGTTTTTAACAATTTTATTGAAATATAATTTAAGTAATATAAAAATATACCCATTATAGTATATATAGCAATGATCTTTAGTAAGCTGATATAACTGTACAAACATCACTACAAGTGAGATGTAAAAATCTTCCATCGGCCCAAAAATTTCCCTCCTGCCCAATGCAACTAATAACTGCTCCTGCTCACAGCCCTAGCAAACCACCAATCAGCCTCCTGCTACTATAAATGAACTATCTTTGCCTTATAATAAGAGGAAAAGACATCTAAAAAGGATTATTTTATCTTTGAAAAAATAATCCTTTTTAGATGTCTTTTCCTCTTATTGTAAGGCTAATATATAAGTATTATAGAAAACTTAAGACATAGATATATGTTCAAAGAATAAAAGTCAGCTTGACAATTATATAATTGTTATTTGATTTATTATGATCACATTTATTGCCAAATGCCCAGTCACAATAAAAGGAAATGGATTTCTATGTATCTAAAACTAAAATAAAACCAGAAAATATCAGCAATCTCATTTAGTTAAATATAAATGGGAGTAGCATGAAGTTTAAAATGTATATAGAAAAAAGATACACATTATGTTAACAGTGACTGTATCTGGGCAGTAGGGCTTAAACGCAGGTTTTATTTATAGTATCAGTTTTCTGCTGCCTGTCTCCTCACACTGAAAACAATGAAGTACTCTCTGGGATATCCACCACCCACACATAAAGGGATGAAAAAGAGAGACAGCTGACTTTTCCACCCCTGTTACTTCTCTCCAAAATGACCACTATAATATGGCTTTTAAGTCATATGTATCATCTTCCATTCAGGTATCTTGAAGATGATCTTGACTTTTCAATGTCATTTTGAATGAAACAGAGTCCTCTAAAGAAAGCCCTTTTTTTAATAAAAAGGTAAAATAAGAAATAACCTGAAACTGGGCACTGATACTGGGAGGCTTTTTCTTCTTGTGCAAATGAAGAAGAGACTTGGTGATGCGATCCTGTAGCGTCAGTCTTGTCAGGTGCTTTAAAGAATTTACCTCTAGCAAGTGCTAAAAAGAAGTGAGAAAAATCATATTCCTCACATAAATTAATCAAAGAACAGGAAAAACAAAGTTATAATCCAGTTTTCATTATCACCTATGTATAATGACTATGGTGAATATGAGAGATTGGATATTCAACATCCATCCATCTTCCTCCTGTTTTCCTGCAGAAGCTTTCCAACTAAAAAGAAAACTGCATTTCTCAAATTCTCTTGCATCTGGCCTCCAGATGCAATTTAAGCTTATCATTTAAAATCCCACATGTGAAACTAGAAAGATATAACTGAACCAGACTTTGATTACGAGCTTCTGTTTCTTCTGACAAGCAGGCACATCAAAGTACTTTAGCTTTTTTGTGATCCCAAAGTCCAGGTACTACCTTTATGAGTTGAGAGGCAGAGTACAGAGAATTTGTGTTGTCACTGAAACTCTGGGTAAATGCACCTTAGCCCTGGAGCCAATAGTTGTAGCTGCTCCTTTCTGATTCCTGGATCATACTACAGGTAGTGTGTGTCTGGAAGCAGCAGCTAGAATGGCAGTTTCCTACTTTCCTAGCTGATTACAGCAGGAGTCAGTTCTGCACTACACTTAGAAACTCCAAGACTTCTAATGATTTTGTAAGTGCCTCTTTGAATTAAGTCCTTTTCTACTTAAAAATATCCACAGTTGGGGCGCCTCAGTGGCTCAGTGGGTTAAGCCTCTGCCTTCGGCTCGGGTCATGATCCAGTGTCCTGGGATCGAGCCCCACATTGGGCTCTCTGCTTGGCGCGGAGCCTGCTTCCCCTTCTCTCTCTGCCTGCCTCTCTGCCTACTTGGATCTCTCTTTCTGTGTCAAATAAATAAATAAAATCTTTAAAAAAAAATCCACAGTTACTATTATTATCTGTAACTGAATCCTGATTCACAGAGACAATAAATTAAATTCAATCCAAAGGCTACGCACATAAACCAGAAATATACAGAGAAAAACAAAACATCAACCCTATCAACCATAATCCCGATACACTAATTACTAATCTTTCAATAATAAGATAGGAGTTATACATAAAGCAACTAAAGAATATAAAATAGGATATTAATGAAGTATTTGAGAGCTTTTGTAGCCATTCACAATTTTTAAAATCATACCATAATTATGGCAGTGAGTCTGGCCATGGAAAGAATGTATCTGTACATATGTACAACTATATAAGGTTATTCAAAAAGTACTAAAAATTTTATTGTATGAGAAGCACAGAACTGAGTTAAAAACATGACAAATTTAAGTCTAAAAATATTAATTTTGACAATATAAACACTTAAAGATATAAACCTTCAAGTGGCAACAAGTATAATACATATTTTAACAAATGCAACTAAATAAAATTTTTCCAACAATGACAAATACTTATTATCTATACATAAGAACTATAAAAATTCCTTTAAAAACTCATCCCACAATTATAAATGAACAAAAGACCTGAAACAGCTGATTCTCAAATAAAGCACAAATGACAAATAACATAATGACAATCATTCGACCTGACTTATAATTAAAAAAAAGAACATTTCTTTTGAAGAGATTTTCTGGGGCACCTGGGTGGCTCAGTCGGTTAAACATCTGCTTTCAGCTCAGATTCTGATCTCAGAGAGATCAAGGCCTGCCATTGGGGCTCCCTGCTCTGTGGAGAATCTGTGCTTCTCCCTCTCTCCTCACCCCTCCCCCCAGCTTATTCTTGCTTTCTCACTTTCAAATAAATAAAACCTTTAAAAAAAAAAACAGATTTTCTGAAAAAAAGAATAGAATTTCTGCATATCAGATTGGCAACATAACAAAGATTAACAAAACCTAGTATTTGCAAAATTGTGAAAAAATAAACATAATTATGCACTGTTCTTAGGAATGTAAATCAGTATAACTTTCCTGATAAACAATTTCACTTATAGGTATTTATTTAAGGAGATTATCAAAGAAGATCTGAAAATTATTTCTGACAATGTACTTCAAAAAACAGTGAAAAACAAGAGATATACAATTATATAGAATTATTTTCATAAAGTCTGCTTTAGCCATACAACTAAATACTACACAGTTCATAAACATACTGTAACCTGAATTTACTGACACGGAAAAATATTTGCAACTACTCTGACAAAATACCATATATCAGGAACAAGACAAAGATATCCACTGCTTTCCTCTTGTCATTTTTATTCAACATAGTACTGGAAGTCCTAGCCCCAGCAGTCAGACAACAAAAACAAAAATGTAAGAGGCAGCCATGTTGGTAAAGAGGAAGTTAAACTGATACTGTTAGCGAATGACATAATATTATACATAAAAAACTCTAAAGACTGACACAAAACTATTAGAAATAATAAGTGAATGCAGTGGTTACAGAATACAAAATTAATATCAAAAATCTGTTGTTTCTATACACTAATAATGAATAGCAGAAAGAGAAATTAAGAAAACAGTTCCATTTACAACTGCACCAAATAGATTAAAATACCTTTGAATAAACTTAATCAAGAAGGTTAAAGACCTGTACTATGAAAACTAAAATACACTGATGAAAGAAACTAAAGATGACAAATAAATGGAAACATATTCCATGCTCAAGAACTGGAAGAGTTAATATTTGTTAGAATGCCTATACTACCAAAGCAATCTATAGATTCAATGCAATCCCTATCAAAATACCAAAAGCATTTTTCACATAAGTAGAAAAATAATCTTACAATTGGTAAGGAACCACAAAAGACCCTGAATAGCCAAAGCAACCTGAAAAATGAAGAACAAAACTGGAGGTATCAAAATCCCAGATTTCAAGATATACTACCAAGCTGTATTAATCAAAACTATGGTATTAATCAAAACAGACATAAAGTCAATGAAACAGAATACAGAGCCCAGAAATAAACCCACACATGATCAATCTGTGACAAAGAAGACAAGAATATACAATGCGGAAAGACTTCTTCAATAAAAGGTATTGGGAAAATTGAACAGCTACATCCAGAAGAATGAAACTGGACCACTTTCTCACACCATACTCAAAAGTAAACTCAAATTTGGATTAAAGACCTAAATGTGAGACCCAAAACCACAAAAACCCTAGAAAAAAACATAAGCAGTAATCCCTCTGAACACCAGCCTTAGCAACATTTTTCTAGATATGTCTCCTTAGGTAAGGGAAACAAAAGCAAAAATAAATACTAGAACTATATCAAAATAAAAAGGCTTTGCACAGTAAAGGAAACCATCAACCAAATGAAAAGGCAACAAAATAAATGGGAGAAGATATCTGCAAATGATATAACCAAGAAGGGGTTAATAAAAATGAAGCAAGTAAGAAATGGGCAGAGAACCAAAGAGACATTTTCCAAAGAAGACATATAGATGGTCAATAGACACAGGAAGAAATGCTCAAAAGCACTCATTATCAAGGAAATACAAATCAAAGCCACAGTGAGATAGCACCTTATACCTATCAGAATGGCTAGCATCAGAAAGACAAGAAATAACAAGTGTTAGTGAGTACGTGGAGAAAAGGAAACCCTCATGCACTATTGGTGGAACCTAAATTGGTACAGCCACTATGAAAAATAGTATGCAGGTTCCTCAAAAAATTAAAAATAGAAATACCGTATGATTCAATAATTCCACTACTCAGTATTTACCCAAAGAAAACGAAAACACTAATTCAGACATATACACACCCCTACGTTTATTGCAACATTATTTACAACAGCCAAGATATGGAAGCAATCCAACAGACACTCAACAAATGAATGGATGAAGAAGAGGTAAGGTATATGTATTCAAACACACACATATACACAATAGGGCTATTACTCAGCCATAAAAAAGAATGAGATCTAGGCATCTGTGACAACATGGATAGATCAAGAGGGTATTATGCTAAGTGAAGTAAGACAGAGAAAGACAAATACCATATGATTTCACTTATATGTGAAATCCAGAAAACAAAATGAATGAACAGACTCATACAGAAAAAAAAAAAAAAAAAAAAAAGTGATAGTTTCCAGAGGGAAGGGGTGAAATAGAGGGGATTAAGAAATACAAACTTCTAGTTATAAAATAAAAAAGTGACATAGATGAAAAGTACAGCATAGGGAATATAGTCAGTAACATTATAATAACGTTGTTGGTGACAGGTGGTGAGCACTGAGTAACGAAGAGAATCAATGAATCAACATGTTGTAAACTGAAACTAGTACAACACTGTATATAAATTATACGTCAATAAAAATAAATAGAGAAATAGAAGAGATTCCTGTGACTGATAACTGAATAGAATTTTTTATTTCAGGTGTAGCCAACATGAATATTTTTAAACCATATGAAGTTTAAAGAGAAGTTATTCATTTGAGGAGAGTAAAAAGAATGGTAGAAATAGCTAGACCCAGTGGTGGCATTCAAAATACTAAAAGGCCAATTTCAGAAAGAGCCCAAATGTCCATCAACTGATGAATGGATAAAAAAATATGTATATATATATATATATATAGTGTGTGTGTGTGTATATATATATATATATATATATATATATATATATACACACACGCCACCGGATCATGACCCAAGCCAAAGTCAGATGCCTAACCCACTGAGACACCCAGGCACCCCAGAATTTTTGGCTTTTAATGGGAATGAGAAAGAATGACAAAGAACTTTTAGGAAAACACTAACATGATTCAGCATTTTTTAAAATATATATATATACACACACACAATGATATTACTCAGCCATCAAAAAGATTAAAATCTTGCCATATGCAACAACATGGATAGAGCTAGAATGAAATAAGTCAGAGAAAGACAAATACCATACAATTTCACTCATGTGTAATTTAAGAAACAAAACAGTGTAGGGGAAGAAGAAAAAGGAGGGGGGAGGCAAACCATAAGAGACTATTAACTATAGAGAACAAACTGAGGATTGATGGAGGGAGGTGAGTGGGGGATAGGTATTAAGGAGGGCACTTGTGATGCGCGCTGGGTGTTCTATACAAGTGATGAATCCCTAATTTCTACCCCTGAAACCAAGTTTACACTGCATGTTAACTAACTAGAATTTAAATAAAAACTTGAAACAAAAACAAAAGACTAAAGAGACAGTGAAGGAAAAAGAGACACAAATGAAAAGATAAGATGTTTGATGATAAAGCGGTACCCTTTTTCTTTACATAAAATCTTTTCATGACAAGAGTATAATTACAAACCATGTAACATAAATTTTCTTTGTGCTTCATGGTTTAAAACAGTATCTGCTGGGCACCTGGGTGGCTCAGTTGGTTAAGCGTCTACCTTCAGCTCAGGTCATGGTCCTGGGTCCTGGGATCGAGTCCTGCATTAGGCTACTGATTTTCCCTCTGACCCTCCCCCCTCTCATGCTCTCTTTCATTCTCTCTCTCAAATAAATAAATAAAAATCTTAAAAAAAAAAAAATATCTACCACTACCAGAAACCACATAAGCAGTGTATTACATTTTCTTTGGAAACCTAAGAGGCTTTAAGTAGAAGAAATAATAACCTCATATTTTTTTGTTTGTTCGTTTTTTAAACTAGGGAATCATGAGAATAAACAGTTCTTTCTCAGTTTTGTTTTTAAATTTCGGAATTTATCAAAAAAGTTGACAAGTGACAGATTGCCTTCTTTGGGATGGTACAAGAGAAAGAAAGAGATTTTTCTTCCTTTAGTAAACTTAATACTTTTGCAATGCCATCCAAAAATCTACTATGTAGTTCATGGTAGGAAAATTAAAGCCATGGGCCAAATCTTATCCACTGTTTTTATATGGTTGAAAAAAACACTAAAATAATATTTAATGACATGTGATAAATTATGTGAAATTCAAATTTCAATGTCCAAAAATAAAGATTTACTGGAATATAGTCACATTTACTCAGTTACATATTGTCTATAGCTGCATTTGTGCTACAATAGCACAGTTAAGTAGTTAACAAAGACTAGAGTTCTGTGAGCTTATCTGGACCTTTACAGAAAAACTTGGCTGACTAGTGCTAAAGGATAATAAGTTAGATAAGTACTAATTAGAAATTATTTAAAATCAGGTAAAATTCAAAATTTGACCTTAACCTGGCTTAAGGATACAAGAAAAGGTGTAAAGTTACAATTACTCAACAAAAATTAATATTTATAATTCAGATGCTTTCAAACACTAGAATATGAGATATATCACAAATATTTACCTGAACCACTAAACCTAGCCATTCCCTAACATCCAGTGTTATTTCTAAAATGGATCTAACTAATTACACAAAATTAATCCCTATCTTGGGTACAAATAAGGTATTGCTTATGTTTGATTATTTATAAAGACTGTTTGCATGAGGAATAAAAAATTAAATAGGGTGTAAGGCACAAAGAGAAAAAAGTTTTTCATAATACTCACCTTTGGAAGGCCAGGCCTGGACTTGAAATTTTTGTTTCTCCTATACAGACAAATCATTACATTTGAAAAATAAGAAACTATTAGAAAAAATGACTGTACATATGAATAATTTCCAGTCTCTACTAAAATAATATATTATATATCCATTTCCAAGATATAGATCTTTTATATGAACACACTGACTGATTCAACTAAGCAGCACCTTTGGTAATGAAAAATAAGCAAGGAAAAGAGAACAAGAAAAGAAATGCCTGCTCTGTGATACTGGTATAAACAGATTTAAGCCTGGTAATCAGTAATGTAATGTTGTACATTCAAAACTAAAATTCTGTCTTCTTTTGGACATTAATAAAGTTCCATTTTCTTATATCTATAGAGACTTTGCTTCTGTCATTTTAAGACTTTATTTATTTATTTATTTATTTATTGAAGAATATATGTATTATTTATTTATTTGACAGACAGAGATCACAAGTAGGCAGAGAGGCAGGTAGAGAGAGAGAGGAGGAAGCAGGCTCCCTGCTGAGCAGAGAGCCCGATGTGGGGCTCCATCCCAGGACCTTGGGATCATGACTAAAGCTGAAGGCAGAGGCTTTAACCCACTGAGCCACCCAGGAGCCCCCATTTTAAGACTTTAAATAGATGCCTAATTTCATGGATTTTTACAATATACTTATTAAAAAAAACTTATGACTTTCCCCTTTTAGAAATCAAAAATTCTTGGAACGCCTCAGTGGCTCAGCTGGTTAAGTGTCTGCCTTCGGCTCAGGTCATGATTCCAAGGTCCTGGGATCAGGCCCACATCTGGCTCCCTGCTCAGCAGGGAATCTGCTTGCTTCTCTCTCTGCCTGCCACTCCCACTGCTTGCGCAATCTCTCTCTAACAAATAAGTAAAATCTTTTTAAAAAAATTAAAAATTATTTTTCCTTGTTTATAATTCAATATTATATTTACATCAAGATTTTTTTTTTAACAGATAAAGAAAAGAAAAGAAATAATGCCCAAAGCTTATGAACATGAACTGGGGAGTCAGAAAGGCCTGAGCTTGAATCTAAACTCTACCTAAATCTAAATCCCACTTGGGTAGAATTTTTAGCTTCTCTAAGTCTCAGTTTCATCAATGTGATAACGGAAAATAATGTAGAATGTAATAATGTAAAATGAAGATGATAATACCACCAACCTCTTAAAATTGTTGTGAGGATTAAATGAGTTAATTTACAGGTCTGTAGTATAGCAAGACTTAAACTGATAGCACTGATAAGCATTAACTGAGGGATTAAAGAATCCAATTTAGTCATACATCTAGCTAGCTAGTGGCCCAAAAATAGTGTCTGAAATATGTGGATACAGGGAGCTAATAATTTTTTACTGGTCCACCCTGCATAGTTATATTTATGTCTTCAAACCAGTCCTATACTCAGGTAATGAGGAATGGCAGGCTGGATAAAGGTAATGTATCACTATACATGCTCCCAGTCACCATTTTTTTTCATGGTTCTTTCTAGTTTATTGTTTGGTAGAAAGACAGGCTCTTGAATGTTATATAAACATCTCACAAAGTGCTTCTTCTAAGTTACAAAAAGTCAAAGCCAATTTGATGGAGCCCTAAATCTGACATTCAAATCACCATAATAGAAACAGGGGCTGTTGTACCTAACATTCTGGAAGGCCCAGTCACCATTTTATACGGGATTTTACTGCCCAGTTTCTTAGAACTGTCCAAATTAAAGGACATTTGTGGTTCAAGACTGGGAATCCTAAAAGGAGCTAAAAGTTTTTTTCTCTAGTTGGAGGTAGGGTCTGTCAAAGAATAATAATCATCTCTATGAATATATCCAACCATGATTCTCCTAGTGAGATGAAAACAAACAAACCACCCACCAGCTTCTTAATGCATGAAATTCACGGCTTTAAATACAACTTTTGATCCATTTGTTTTGCTCAAAATTCTACTCATGAAAATGATTCACCATTATCCCTCTTATTTTTCAGCCAGAAATTATAAACTAATCATAAAAAGCAATCCACATTTCTGATCAATACTAACATGAGAATTCCATGGGCTCTCTCCAAGAGTTTGCTGCTAGCTGAATTAGCAAATATCCCATCCTTATCAAGCAAAGAGGTGCTACTCGATAGTCTGCTCTGACGAATCCCAGTTCTGCCATTCCATGCAATATCAAATGTATCTCTGTAAAAATCAAATAAGTACAATTTGCTTTAGTTAACTGAGACATATCTAACATTCTCCAAATTGCTTAAATAAGTAAAACCTGAAACTTTAAACAACTAAAGACAAAATTTAGGAAAAAGCTAAACCAGCATAAAATTATATTACAACAGAGATTACCAATCAATTTGAACTAACCTTTTCTATGGATTCTGGTACATTCAAATACAAATGTATACGTAGATGAGCATATAATATAGCTAGTATCTTTGAATCTATTAAATTATTTACAATCAGTAAGTAATATAAGGTATTATACATAATGTGATATTTTTTGTCTTTGTTAGATTTTAGAACTTCCAAAAACTACTAAAGGAATCTAAAATCCTAATAGGCTGCTCCATTCTATGGAATATTTAATTTCTTTCTGGGAGGTCACACACTCACTCACTAGTATCTACCAAGGTTACTAAGCATCTTCTATGGGCTGAGCACTATTCTAGCTGCTGGAGATAGAGGAGTGAACAAAACAGATAAAATTATCAGTGATTAAAATATGAAGAATTAATAGGGGCTTTCCAGGTAAAATAGCATATTGGCCACATATTTGGATTCCTCCAGAAACCTGTGAATATTTAATAAAATAATTTTTAAGGGAATAAACACCTAATAATAAAAATATATATAATAAGGGACAACAGTAACAGAGTTTTGAAATATGGAAAGCAACCTTTTTTTTTTTTTTTTTTTTTTTTAAGATTTTGTCAGAGAGAGAGCTCAAGTAGAGGGAGAAGCAGGCTTCCCACCAAGCAAGGAGCCCGATTTAGGACTCAATCCCAGCACCATGGGATCATGACCTGAGCGGAAGGCAGACCCTTCACCAACTGAGCCACCCAGAGGTTCCTATAGAAAGCAATCTTAAACTGGCTGTGGAAGAAGACTGAGAAGCCCCCATATTTACAAAACTCCCAAAGACTCCAGGGCTGTTGGCACCAGGTACCTGTGGAAGTGGTGGAAATGTGGGTTAAGAACAAGAGCACTAGTTGAAAGTCAGTTTAAAAGCAGTCAGAACTCCATGCAGCCTGATAACCATTCCTCCTTTATCTAAGCAAGAGGATGAAAGAGAAAGTCCAAGGGCTACACAGCACCAGGCACAACTGGGGTAATTATACTTTACAAAAGTCAAAAAAATACTGAAGATAGGGACTCCTGGGTGGCTTAGTTGGTTAAGTGTCTGCCTTTGGCTTAGATCATGATCCCAGGGTTCTGGGATCGAGTCCCACATCAGGCTCCCTGCTCAGTGGGGAGTCTGCTTCTGCCTTTCTGCTGCTCCCCCTGCTTGTGTTCTGTTTCTGTCTCTCTTTCTCTGACAAATAAATAAATAAAATCTTTTAAAAAAAGAAAATACTGAAAATAGATTGCCAGTCCTCTTACCCTACTGGCTCCAGAATGCTGGCAGCTGGGACTATCTGCTCCAACAAGAAAATTAAAATAAACTTTTGTGTGGAATCTGACCGGTCTAAGAGGAAAGACCCAAAGATATACTGGTATGTTCCAGACATTGGACATTAGACACGCAATTAATCAGATTCCAATTAGTTTACTGTTTCTGTATGAATATGAACAGTTGACCACGGTTCACTAGACATCAGAGGAAAGCCCCTAGCATGAAACAGAGACAAAAACAATCATGACATAAACAACTTGAAGTATAAAAAGATTTTTTAAAGCTATCAGTAATAATTCTAGAGAAGAAAAAAAATATTACATCTATATACTATGAAAAATTTAAAAATTGAGAAAACAGAGAAATGAAAATCTCCAAAAAATTAAAAATGTAACACCAATGAAAATGCAGAATATATCCCCTCATTCAAAAATATTTATTGATTATATGGAACCAGAAAAGACCTCGAATAGCCAAAGCAATATTGAAAAAGAAAGCCAAAGTTGGTGGCATCACAATTCCGGACTTCAAGCTCTATTACAAAGCTGTCATCATCAAGACAGCATGGTACTGGCACAAAAACAGACACATAGATCAATGGAACAGAATAGAGAGCTCAGAAATAGACCCTCAACTTTATGGTCAACTAATCTTCGACAAAGCAGGAAAGAATATCCAATGGAAAAAAGACAGCCTCTTCAACAAATGGTGTTGGGAAAATTGGACAGCCACATGCAGAAAAATGAAATTGGATCATTTCCTTACACCACACACGAAAATAGACTCAAAATGGATGAAGGATCTCAATGTGAGAAAGGAATCCATCAAAATCCTTGAGGAGAACACAGGCAGCAACCTCTTCGACCTCAGCCGCAGCAACATCTTCCTAGGAACATTGCCAAAGGCAAGGGAAGCAAGGGCAAAAATGAACTATTGGGATTTTATCAAGATCAAAAGCTTTTGCACAGCAAAGGAAACAGTTAACAAAACCAAAAGACAACTGACAGAATGGGAGAAGATATTTGAAAACGACATATCAGATAAAGGGCTAGTGTCCAAAATCTATAAAGAACTTAGCAAACTCAACACCCAAAGAACAAATAACCCAATCAAGAAATGGGCAGAGGACATGAACAGACATTTCTGCAAAGAAGACATCCAGATGGCCAACAGACACTTGAAAAAGTGATCCACATCACTCGGCATCAGGGAAATACAAATCAAAACCACAATGAGATACCACCTCACACCAGTCAGAATGGCTAAAATTAACAAGTGAGGAAATGACAGATGCTGGCGAGGATGCGGAGAAAGGGGAACCCTCCTACACTGTTGGTAGGAATGCAAGCTGGTGCAACCACTCTGGAAAACAGCATGGAGGTTCCTCAAAATGTTGGAAATAGAACTACCCTATGACCCAGCAACTGCACTGCTGGGTATTTACCCTAAAGATACAAACGTAGTGATCCGAAGGGGCACGTGCACCCGAATGTTTATAGCAGCAATGTCTACAATAGCCAAACTATGGAAAGAACCTAGATGTCCATCAACAGACGAATGGATAAAGAAGATGTGGTATATATACACAATGGAATACTATGCAGCCATCAAAAGAAATGAAATCTTGCCATTTGCGACGACATGGATGGAACTAGAGGGTATCATGCTTAGCGAAATAAGTCAATCGGAGAAAGACAACTATCATATGATCTCCCTGATATGAGGGAGAGGAGATGCAACATGGGGGGTTAAGGGGGTAGGAGAAGAGTAAATGAAACAAGATGGGATTGGGAGGGAGACAAACCATAAGTGACGCTTAATCTCACAAAACAAACTGAGGGTTAATGGGGGGAGGGGGATTGGGAGGGGGGTGGGATTATGGACATTGGGGAGGGTATGTGCTATGGTGAGTGCTGTGAAGTGTGTAAACCTGGCGATTCACAGACCTGTACCCCTGGGGATAAAAATATATTATATGTTTATAAAAAATAAAATTAAAAAAATATATATTTATTGAGCACCAACTAGTACCAATTTTTTTCTAGCATCTTCAAATTACTTAAATTCAAATAAAAGAAAAAACCAACAAACACATAAGAAATAATTATATGTCGAATAGTAAGTGCTAAGGAGCAATTTTAAACACAGAAGAAGAATAATGCCAGGATGCTAGACTTTAATAGGGAAGTCAGGAGAGGCCCCATGGTAAGACTCCATTTAAACAGAGATGTGAAGGAGATAAAAAAGCAAATCAAGCAGTTATCTGGAAAAAGAGCACTCTTCTCAGAGAGAAGAGCAAACACATAGTTTAGGAGGCAGGAATCTTATTGATGAATGAGATATATTAAATAAATCAGTTGGGACACCTGGGTGGCTCAGTTGGTCAAGCGTCTGCTTTCAGCTCAGGTCATGAACCTGGAGTCCTGGGATGGAGTCCCACATCAGGCTCCCTACTCAGCAGGGAGTCTGCTTCTTGCTCTGCCTGCTGTTCTTTCTCTTTGACAAATAAATAATAAATCAGGAAGGCTGGAATGGGGTAAACAGAGGAAAAATGGTAGACCAAGTCAGAGACAGAGGAGGAAGTCATGTTACTTACCTACGCCCTCTAGGAAATGATAGAATTTTTGGCCTTCTTTTTTTTTTTTAAAGATTTTATTTATTTATTTGAGAGAGAGAGAGCATGAGCAGCTGGGGGTAGGGGGGAGAGAAGGAGAGGGAAGAGCAGACTCCCTACTGAGCAAGGTGCCAACACACCTGACACAGGGCTCCATCCCAGGATCCCCGGATCATGACCCAAGCCAAAGTCAGATGCCTAACCCACTGAGACACCCAGGCACCTCAGAATTTTTGGCTTTTAATGGGAATGAGAAAGAATGACAAAGAACTTTTAGGAAAACACTAACATGATTCAGCATTTTTTAAAAGATTTTATTTGACAGAGAATGAGAGATCACAAGTAGGCAGAGAGGCAGGCAGAGGGGAAGGGGAAAGCAGGCCACCCGCTGAGCAGAGAGCCTGATGCGGTGCTACATCCCAGGACCCTGAGATCATGACCTGAGCTGAAGGCAGAGGCTTAATCCACTGAGCCACCCAGGTGCCTCTGATTCAGCTTTTTTATATTAAAATATATTTTATATTATACATATTTATGCATTCATTTTATTAAAATAATGATCTGGTTGCTATACTGAATTCTGTTTGAGGGGCCAAGGATAAAAGCAGGGAGAGTATTTTAGGAGGCTATTACAGTAATTCATACCACGGCAATAGCACTGGAAGGAATTCGCAACAGTGAGATTGGGGCACCTGGGTGGCTCAGTTGGTTAAGTGACGGCCTTTGGCTCAGGTCATGATCCCAGGGTCCAGGGATCAAGTCCCATATCGGGCTTTCTGCTCATCAGGGAGTCTGCTTCTCCCTCTGACCTTCCCCCTCTCATGCTCTCTCCTTCATTCTCTCTCTCAAATACAAAAGTAAATAAAATCTTTACAAAAACAAAACAAAACAAACAAACAAAAAACAGTGAGATTCTGGGTATCATTTTACAGTACAGCCAATGTAACCTGCTGATGGACCAAATGGGGAATGTATGAGAAAGCAGAAATTAAGGATGACTTCAAGATTTTTCACTAATAACAGATTTAGAGATTTAGGAGAGATTATTTCTTATAAATCAAAACAAAACAAGATGAAAAGTCATAATAAAATAGATGAAGTAGACACAAGACCCAACAAAAGAGTTTCTAGACAGATCCTATAAAACTCTGATACTTAAGTATAGAGAACAGATGTCACAAACAAAGGCTCAAGAATCAGAAAAAGGACATCTATTAAAAAAAAAAAAACATTATGCTTAATGATTAAAAAAAAATCTGCAAGATTTCCCACTAATATCAGGAATAAGACAAGAACGTGACCTCTGGCCACTCTTATTCAACACTACCAAATTTTTTTTTTTTTTTAATTTTCTTTTATTTTCTCAGTGTCCCAAGATTCATTGTTTATCACCATACCCAGTGCTCCATGCAATACGTGCCTTCCTTAATATCCACCACAAGGCTCACCCATCCCCCCACCCAAACCCTCAGTTTGTTTCTCAGGGTCCACAGTCTCTCATGCTTCGTCTTCCCCTCCAATTTCCCCCAATTCACTTTTCCTTTCCTTCTCCTAATGTCCTTCATGTTATTACTTATGCTCCACAAGTAAGTGAAACCATATGATAGTTGACTTTCTCTGCTTGACTTTTTCATTCAGCATTATCTCCTCCAGTCCCGTCCATGTTGATACAAAAGTTGGGTATTCATCCTTTCTGATGGAGGCATAATACTCCATTGTATATATGGACCACATCTTCTTTATCCATTCATCTGTTGAAGGGCACCTTGGCTCTTTCCACAATTTGGCGATTGTGGCCGTTGCTGCAATGAACACTGGGGTACATATGGCCCTTCTTTTCACTACATCTATATCTTTGGGGTAAATACCCAGTAACACTACTGAAATTTCGAATCAGGACAGTAAGTAAGAAAAAAAAAAAAGATATCCAGATCGGAAAAAAAGTAAATTTATATTTATTCATATATGACATGATCTTACATATGGAATACTTGAAGGAATCCACTAAGCAACTATCAAAACTAATAGATTAACCTAAGCAAGGTTTAAAAATTCAATTATATTTCTATATTTTGGGAATGAACAATAGATTATAAAAGCAAAAAACTCACAAAACAGCATGAAAATAATGTAATAGGAGTAAATTTAACAAAAGAAGTGTAAGACTTATACACTAAAAGATGTTGTTAAAAGAATAAAATCTCAAATAAGTGAAAAGATATTCTGATAGTACTTTTCAAATTAATCTATAGATTCAACACAACTCTAGTAAAAACCCCAGCTGCCTTTTTGCAGAAAATAACAAGATAATCCTTAAGTGCAAAAGGAAATGCAAAGAACCCAGAACAGCCAAAACAATGTTGAAAAGAACAAAGCTAGAAGAATTACAGTTCCTGATTTGTACATCTATTAAAAAGCTACAGTACTTAAGACAATATGGTACTGGCATAAGGGTAAAGTTGAGAATCCAGAAACTTCTATTTAGGGTCAACTGAGTTCTGATAAGGCATCAAGATTATTTAACAGGAAAAGGGAGTGTCTTCAACAAATGGTGCTGAGGTGATTGGATATCCAAATGCAAAAGAAGAAAGTTGGAGCTCTCTCAACATATACAAAATCAACTCAAAATCAATCATAGATCTAAATTTAAAACTAAAGCTATAAAACTCTTAGAAGATGAAACCGTAAGCAGTAAACCGTTGTGATTTGGCCTAAATGATTTCTTAAATATAACAAAAGTATAACAAAAAGAAAAATAAGTTAGACTTCTTTAAAATTAAAAATTTTACACTTCAAGCAACACCATAAGAAAAGTGAAAGGACAGGGGCGCCTGGGTGGCTCAGTGGGTTAAAGCCTCTGCCTTCAGCTCGGGTCATGATCCCAAGGTCCTGGGATCAAGCCCCGCATCAGGCTCTCTGCTCAGCAGGGAGCCTGCTTTCTCCTCCTCTCTCTCTTCTCTCTGCCTGCCTCTCTGCCTACTTGTGATCTTGTTCTGTCAAATAAATAAATAAAATTAAAAAAAAGAAAAGAAAAGTGAAAGGACAATTAATAGACTAAAAGAAAGTATTTTCAAGTCCTGTATCTGATAAGGGATCTAGATCTAGAATATATAACTCTTACACCTCAATAATATACTAAAAAAGTAGATTAGTCAGAAATAAAATGAAATCAACTATGGATACATTTAATAACCTAACAAATTAAGCACCATGTTCAGTGAAGAGAACTAATCTCAACGTTATGAAGGAGATTAGGACACATCACCCCAAATTACACTACTTTCACATAAGGGAACTAAGAAGAATCAACGGATACATGAAGAGTCAGTTCTCTCCCTAACCCCTTAACCCCCTAAGAACAGGAGATAAATTTCCCTTTGTGAAAGTGTTCCCCTCTCCCCCATTAGGAAGCAGAGAGCAACTTTTTAGTCATCTGAGATAAGAGAGCAGGAACTGAGATGAGTTTACTTACATAAACCTTACTAAAAAAACCCTCATCTTTCATCAGTTCCCCCACATATTCCCTAGTTACTTCCCCAAATTTTACCATCCCTTAAAGCCCAAACCCTCTTTCTTTTATGAAAAGGGTATATAAGCCCCCAGGTGTTAGACCACTTTGGAGTTTCACTTCTTTTCTCTGAATACTCATGCACATAAAATATTAATAAAAATTACATGCTTTTTCTCCTGTTAATCTGTCTTTTGTAAGTTTAATTCACAGGCCCCCAGCTACTAAACATAAGAAAAGATTTTTCTCCCTAACAGTTTCATCCTACATGATTATATAACATTATCAAAATAATAAAACTAGAAAAATGACGAACACACTAGTGGTTGCTACAGGATAGCACAGGGACACAGGTAAATATAAACAGGCATCATGAATGAGTTTTTGTGATGATGAGAGAGTTCTGTATCTTGATTGTGGCATTAGTTACACAAATATATACATGGGGATACAATTGCAAAAATCTATTATAAAAACACACCTGCAGATTTCTAAAAATGGTGAAAACTGTAGTCTACTTAATATTAATGTGCCAATGTAAATTTCCTGTTTTGATAATGTACTATCATTACTATGTGAGATGTCACTTAGGGAAGCTAAGTGAAGAGAAGGTCCACGGGACTCTATGAATTTTCTCCTTTGTACTACTTTTGAAACTTCCTGCTTTTGAAAAATGGAGAGTAACCCTAAAATATTTTCCCATTAGTTCTTTTTAAACTATGCTTTTCGGATAACCAAGACAGTATCTTTAAAATTTTATATTAACTTTACCTAACTACCTTCTCCATACTCCCCCACCCCCAGCAACCCCCAGTTTGTTTTGTGAGATTAAGTCTCTTATGGTTTGTCTCCCTCCTGATCCCATCTTGTTTCATTTCTTCCTTCCCTACCCCCCAAACCCCCTGCCCTGACTCTCAAATTCCTCATATCAGAGAGATCATATAATAATTGTCTTTTTTCTGATTAACTTATTTCGCTTAGCATAATACCCTCTAGTTCCATCCACATTGTCGCAAATGGCAAGAGTTCATTTCTTTTGATGGCTGCATAGTATTCCATTGTGTATATATACCACATCTTCTTTATCCATTCATCTGTTGATGGACATCTAGGTTCTTTCCATAGTTTGGCTATTGTGGACATTGCTGTTATAAACATTCGGGTGCACGTGCCCCTTCAGATCACTACATTTGTATCTTTTGGTCAATACCCAGTAGTGTGATTGCTGGGTTGTAGGGCAGCTCTATTTTCAACTTTCTGAGGAACCTCCATGCTGTTTTCCAGAGTGCTTGCACCAGCTTGCATTCCCACCAACAGTGTAGAAGAGTTCCCCATCTCTCCGCATCCTCTCCAACATCTGTCATTTCCTGACTTGTTAATTTTAGCCATTCTGACTGGTGTGAGGTAGTGTCTCATTGTAGTTTTGATCTGTGCTTCCCTGATGCTGAGTGATGTGGAGCACTTTTTCATGTGTCTGTTGGCCATCTGGATGTCTTCTTTGCAAAAATGTCTGTTCATGTCTTCTGCCCATTTCTTGATTGGATCATTTGTTCCTTGGGTGTTGAGTTTAAGGAGTTCTTTATAAATCTTGGATATCAGCCCTTTGTCTGTAGTGTCATTTGCAAATATCTTCTCCCATTCTATCAGTTGTCTTTTGGTTTTGTTGACTGTTTCCTTTGCTGTGCAAAAGCTTTTGATCTTGATGAAATCCCAATAGTTCATTGTTGTCCTTGCTTCCCTTGCCTTTGGCGATGTTTCTAGATGCGGCTGAGGTCAAAGAGGTTGTGTCACAGCCCCTTTGTAAAATAGTTTGGCAATTTCTCAAAATGTTAAACAAAACACAGAGATTTAGCCCAGAAATTTCATTCCTAAGTATATACTCACCAGAATGGAAAACATATATCCATACAAACACTTGTACATGAATGTTCAGGGCAACATTATTCTTAATAGCCAAAAGGGGGAAACCTGAGTGTTTGTCAACTGATAAATGTATAAACAAAATAACCACACAATGGAATGTTCTTCTCCTATAAAAAGGAATGAAATACTTGTACATGCTACAATGTGGATTATACTTGAAAATATCATGCTTAACGAGAAAAGTATCACACAAAAGGCCACATATTTTAAGATTCTATTTATGCTAAATTTCCAGAACAGGCATATCTGTAGAGACCAAAAGTATATTAGTATTTCTCTAAAATTGGCAAGAATATGAGGAATGGAGAGAAACTACTGAGTAGGAAGTTTCTTTCTGCAGTGATTAAAATGTTCTAACTTAGATTTGGGAATGATTATCCAACTCTTGAATACACCAAACATCACTCAACTATATATTTTAACTGACTGAAACTTTGTGGTATGTAAATTATATCTCAATAAAGCAATGTAAAACAAGGACTCAGAAATCAGCAAGTTAGAACTAAAATGCAATGTAGCAATTCTTCAAAATTCTGAAGAAAAATTATTTCTGACCAAGAGTTTTATACACAGGCAAATTACCAATCAAGTGTGAGGTTAGAATAAAAGCATGTTTAGTTATGAAGGAACCAAAATATTTTCCTCTCAGCTATCTGTTTAAAATCAGAAGAAATTCAGCCAAATGACAAATTCAGCTTGGGGCTGAAATGGTGATAAATATTAGAAAATTTTAGAAGAAAATCTGGCTAAAGGATTTGGGGCTAGGGAAGAATTTTTAAAAACAAGCTGTAATATGGACAAATCAGAGACAAAAAATATATTTAACTAATTAAATTTAAGAATTTTTGTTCTCCACAATGCACCATTAAATAAAGTGAAAGATAAGCTACAAACTGAGAGAATACATTTGAAACATACAACTGAAATGGGACCAGTACACAAAATTTATAAAGAATACTTTTTAAAGAAAAGATGTGGGCAAACAAACAGCATTTCAAAATCCAGAAATGTCCATAAAATATATAAAAATTGTTCATCATTAATAAGCATGGTAAAGCAAATTATAAGATACCATTTCATAACCATCAGATTATCAAAAGTTAAGAAGTCTGACAATCAGTTGTGCTGGCAAGGAATAAAGCAAAGGGAACTTTCGGCTGTCACTATTAGTGTACATTAGTACAACTACCTTGGAAAACAACTGGGGATTATCTTACGAAACTAACATGCACATATCCTACTGAACTAACAGTCCTACTACTAAGTACATATCCCAGAGATGAAATAATAGGTGAACCAGAAGATTGGTATGAGCATGTTTAAAGAAGCACCATTTGTAATTGTGAAAGAACCACCCACATAGCCACTGAGGGACAAATCTATTATGGTACATTAATGCCATGTAATTATTTTATTGTGATTAACAAACACATAATGGGGCTCCTGGGTGGTTCAGTTGGTTAAGTGTCTGACTTAGGCTTAGGTCATGATCTTGGGGTCCTGGGATCAAGCCCTGGGTCTGCTCCAGGTTTCATGGGGAGTTTGCTTGTCCCTCTTGCCCTTCCCCTTTCCCCCGCTAGTACTCCTTCTCTCTCTCTCAAAAAAATAAATCTTAAAAAAAAAAAACACATAACCTAAAACTTACCATTTTTCTTTTTATTGAGAAATAATTGACACATAACATTTTATTAGTTTCAGGTATACAAAAGAACGACTATTTATATATACTGCAAAATGATCAACAGAATAAATGTAGTTACTATCTATCACCAAACACAGTTACAAATTTTTGTTCTGTGATGAGAACTTTTAAGATCTACTCCCTTAGCAACTTTCAAATATATAATATCGTATTAGTAACAATGGTAATTATAACTACACATTACTTCCCCAGGACTCATTTATCTTAGAACTGGGAATTTGTATCTTTTAACCACCTTCACCCATTTTGCCCATACCCTACCCTAGTCTTGGGCACCACCAATCCGTTCTCTGTCCATTTTATTATTTTTAATATACACCGAGTATACTGGCGTTGAGTACATTCACTGCTCTGCAACCATCACCATTATCCATCTCCAGTGTTAGCCAAAATGAAACTTTGTATTTATTAAACAGTAACTCCTCATTCCCCCATTGCACATAATATTATACAGCAACTAAAAAGAATAAACTACATGCAACAAGATGGATGAATCTTAGATGAATATAGTTGAAGGGGAAAAAAAGTCATAGAAGACAACAGACTACATACCGATATTTCTATAAAACTCAAGAACTGGAAAAGCCAATTTACTGCTTAGAAAAAACATACATTTACTGTAAAAGTTTTTTTAAGTGCACAGTAATGATAAACATAAAATTCTGGGTAGCAGTTACCTAAGGGTAGAGGGGAGGGAGAAATCAGAAAGTAATATAAAGGTCGTTGCAATAATACTAAAATCTTCTGGTGCTGAACTTCGATAGTAGGTTCATTTTGTTGGTATGCTTCCTAATGTTCATGTGTTTTTTGCATATTCTCTTATATCAAATGTTACATTAATGCATTTTAAAGACTGAATAGGAGCTTCCTGCTAAACATGTTTATCAAACTTACCATGTGCTATTTCAAATCCTCTCAGTCTTACCTCTTACTATAGCTAATGCTCCTGCAAACAGTTGACTAGTTACACACATTTAGTCCAGTTTCAGTGATACTACTTATAAAAGCATCAAGAAACAAAAACTAGGCTTGATTTTCTTCATATTTTTTAGCCCACAAAAGTATTAATGAAAATTCTAATTATTTCTTTTATAATTCCTTGAAAACATAAACCAAACATACTTACTGTTGGTTTTTTTCATTTAGAGTATTCATGCCCTGGAGATCAGAAAGAGGTGTTCTGGGATTTTTCCGGGTTATACCTAACAAATAAAAAGCAGACATTTTCAAATCAATGTTAAAAGAAACTAAACATGAAACAATTTTTCTAAGGACAAATAAAATTAATGTACTTCAATGGTAAATATTTGCTAAACATGTCAGAAATGTCTAAATAACAATATAAACCAAGTCCCATGCCTGTTACTTACAAATCTGACTTAGCCAACAATGAACAAAATTAGGGAATTAAATAATAAATCTTTTTATTTCTTCTCTCATTTAAACATTATCAGAAAATGAAAGGTAACTGGGTTGAAGGTCTAGAAATGTATAAGCTCATTATTTTAATATTTAAAAAATTCCTAATGATTCCTTTGCATCATTTTTCAGCAATAAGTATACTGCTAACAAGAACTATAGATTTCAGAGGCCAATTAATCTTACATATAGACACTGAGAATCAAAAATAACAAATTATTTCCTTATTAAGGATTACCAATATTTTTAAGTTATAATTTACTTTAAATCATATGATAAACATAAGGCCATGAATTTTCATAACATCACATACACACAGACATTTAATATAGGTAAGACACACTGGACAGCGAGTCAAAAAATCTATTCAAGATAATAATCCTGTACGTAGAAAATCCTAAGAAACGCACAAAAAACTATTAGGACTAATAAAAGAATTCAGCACAATTATAAGACAGATCAATATTTAAAAATCAATTATATTTCTATCAATAGTAATAAATAATCATAAAATTAGAAACAATTCCATTACTAATAACATCAAAATAACACAAAAATAAACTTTAAAAAGTATAAAGTGTCTACACTGAAAACTACAAAATTCATTAAAAGAAACCTAAATAAATGGAATGTCATCCATAATCATGGATTGGAAAACTTAATTACTGTTATGTTGGTGATGCTCCCTAAATTTATCTACAGATCTATGCAATCTCTATTAAAATTCCAGCATCATTTTTTTTTTACAGAAATGATCCTAAAATTAATATGGAAATACAAAGGACCCAGAATAGTCAGAACAATGTTATAAAAGAAGAACATGGTTACAGGACTCACACTTCCAAATCTGAAACTTACTATAAAGATAGAATAATTGAGACAATACGGTACTGACTTAAAGAAAAACAATGGAAAGGAACTGAGGATACAGAATAGACGTTTACATTTATGATCTAATGAATTCTGACAAAGGTGTCAAGACAGTTCAATGGGAAAAGAATAATCTTTTCAAAAATGGGTGCTGGGAAAACTAAATATCCTCATGTAAAAGAATGAAGTTGGACCAAAAATCAAAATAAGTGCTGAAAGTATAAAACCCTTCAAAGAAAATATGGGTGTAAATCTTACTGACATTGAATTAGGCAGTAAAATTACTTAGGTACGTCACCAAAAGCATAAGCAACCAAAGAAAAAAATGGATAAACTAGACATCATCAAAATTTAAAACTACTGTGCTTCAAAGGATGACAGATCAAGAAAGCAAAAAGATAAATCACAAAACGATAGAAAGTGTTTATAAATCAAATATCTGATAAGGAACTTGAATCCAGAAAATAAAAAGAATTCTAACAAGTAAATAATAAAAAGACAACCTGATTTTAAAATGAACATAAGGTATGAACAGATATTTTTCCAAAGAAGACTCGGCAAAGGGCAAATAAGTTCATGAAATGATACTCAACATCACTAGTCATCAGAGAAATGAAAATCAAAGCTACAATGAGATACCACTTCATACCCACCAGGATGACTATAATCAAAAAGACAGATAATAACTGTCGCCAAGGACATGAAAAAATTGGAACCTTTTGTACACTGCTGAAATGTGAAATGATACAGTCACTTTGGAAAGCACCCTAGCAGTTCATCAAAGAAGGAAACATAATATTACCATATGACCCAGCAATTCTACCCCTAAGTAAATTCCCAGGAGAATGTCCAGTAAACTGTTACTAAAATATATCTTGTGATCAACAAATTCAGTTAGAACTTTTTTTTTTTTTTAAGATTTTGTTTATTTTGACAGAGATCACAAGTAGGCAGAGAGGCAGGCAGAGAGAGGGGGAAAGCAGGCTCTCCACTGAGCAGAGAGCCTGATGCGGGGCTCAATCCCAGGACTTGAGATCATGACCTGAGCCGAAGGCAGAGGCTTATTAACCCACTGAGCCACCCAGGTGCCCCAACTTTATTTTCTTATATACTGAATTCATTGTTGTTGTTTTATTTAATCAGCTCCTTAGTTATGGGCACCAATTATCCCTATGACAAATTATCATTATCTATCCTCCATATCTATTCTTTTCTTCCATGTACTGAAACGTAATCATCCCAGGACTTTCTTCAATATTACTAGTTCAATATTCAGCTATTTTCCACTATTTTTTGAGCTCATACAGATGTAGCTTTATGCCTCTGAATGCTTCAGTAGTTCAATACCTCTTTTCAATATCCTTCTGGTACTTTATAGTCTTAAATTTGTACTACTGTTCTATTCACTGCACATTCTTAAATTCTTCTATACTGTAAAGTACTCACAGGAAATTTTCTTCTCTTTCTTGGAGTATCTTCCCTGCAAACACAATAGGGTGCTTCTTTGAGGGTAATTCTTTTATGAATATTATTTGATTTTCTTATTTCCCTCTGTGTGATGATTTTCAACATCAATTATTAAATACTTTAAACATTAAGAGGGCATTAGGAATAATATACTGAACATTTGTTATTGATTATTCAGAAAATGAAGGCCTGTGCACCTCTCTCCTGATCCCATTCCAACAGCTTCAGATCCTATCATCCCCCACTTTAGGATTTGCATAAAAAAATGACTGTTTTTAAAATAGTTACTATAATGTTCAATGACTTAAAGTAGAAGATGGTCTTATGCCATCTTCTACTATACAGACAGCAAAATTCAAGGGAAAACTGGGACTGTAAAAAGGAACCAAATGAATATTCTGGTACTAAAAACAAAAAATTCACTCTATGGGTTTAAAAGAAGACTTTAAACAGCACAATGAACTTGAAATCAATAAATAAAAATTATCTAATGTGAAGAATAAAGAACAAAAATAAAAGAAAAATGAGCACTGGATGAGGAATCTCTGAGACAACATCAAATATTCTAAAAACATGTAACTGACATCCAGAAAGAAAAGAAATTGCAGCAGAAAAAATTTTGAAACAATGTTAGCCAAAAATTTCCTAGATCTGATGAAAAACAATTGAAGCACAGGTCCAAGAGGCACAGCAAATCCCAAAGAGGCTAAATACAAATCATATCTAGGAAATAATAAATTACTAAAAACCAAAAAAACAAAGAGAAAATGCCCAGCAGCCAGAGGAAAAAAAGGTACATTGGATATGGAAGAATTATAATAGGATGACATCTGAGTTTATCAAAAACATATAATGTCAAAAGAAAATGAAGTATCTTGGGGCGCCTGGGTGGCTCAGTGGTTAAGGCCTCTGCCTTCGGCTTGGGTCATGAACCTGGGTCGTGGGATCAAGCTCCACGTCGGGCTCTCTGCTCAGCAGGGAGCCTGCTTCCCTTCCTCTCTCTCTGCCTGCCTCTCTGCCTACTTGTGATCTCTGTCAGATAAATAAATTAAATCTTTAAAAAATAAAAATTAAAAAAAAAAGAAAAGAAAATGAAGTATCTTTAAAGTACCAAAGTTTGATAGTTTCTAATGCCATTAAAACATGTCTACTTTATAACACAGTAACCAACCACAAGTTTTACCTGAGGAATGAAAATGTATGTACACAAAATGACTTGAACAAGAATGTGTATAGCAGGGCTCCTCCCAAGAGCTCAAAACAGTATATAACCCTTATATCCATCAGGAAACAAATGGATAAACACAAAATTGTATATATAATTTTATATATAATAACCCAGCAACAAATTGTATATGAAACAACACAAATGAATGTGTTTATCATTATATTGCATAAGAGAATCAACACAAAAGAATACATACTGTATGATTCCATTTCTGTAAAATTTTTAGAAAAGGCAAAACTAATTTATAGTAACAGAAATCTTAAGAGTTGCCTAAAGGAGATGGGAAAATGTACCAGAGAGCAGAAATAAAATTTTCTGATACAACTTTATTCAACATTTTATTTTGAATCTGTATTCACAGGATTTAGGTTTTTCTCTTATAAACATCTTACAATTGAGCTTTCTTTTTCTTAATTGGATAACCTGTTTTTTAACTGTTTAGGTTGGTTCATTTTAATTTATTGATACAGTTGTTTCTGTTTTTTTCTTTTTCTTTTATGCCTTGAATCTCCCTAATTACTACATGCTTCTATCCAGACTTCTACTGAATTATTTTCTTTATATTCTGGTTTTGCTTGTTTTGAAAGTTATACTCTCTCCTTTGATTATCCTTGAATTTTTAGCATATCCAAGAATCCTAAACCGAATTCTCTCTTCCCTTTCACTAAAGAGTACAAGAACCTTTCAGTGATTTGATTCTAGTTATCCCCTTCCCATCTCAGAGGTCATTACCCAATACCTATTTCACCTTGTTTTCTTCCCATTAATCAAGCAAATTAAACTTTACTAATAAGTTTTGCAAGGTAACTGTTTATTTAGATTTATACACATATTTATCATTTCTTTATCAGATCTCAAAACTTTCCTGTGAGTTCAGGTTTTGTCGTTCTCACCTAAATCTTTTAATAAAGTTCTATCAGTGTAAATCTGTTCAGATTATTACCTAACTTTATTGCTATTATTCACCTTTGCCTCGTATACCTTTGTAGATCCTTTTATTTTCATCATTTTAAGAATCTTGTAGATATGGGATGCCTGGGTGGCTCAGTCAGTTAAGCATCTACCTTCAGCTCAAGTCCTGATCCCAGGGTCCTGGGATCAAGCCCCACTTCTCCCTCTCTTCCCCGCTCATGTTCTCTCTCACTATCTCTCTCTCTCAATAAATAAAGTCTTAAAAAAAAAAAAGAATCTTTTAGATATTATTTAATTGAACTTCTTAAAAAATTCATTTTGAGAATGTAATTGATGAGGTTAATCTATTTTTATTAATTTTATATAACAGTACTTGTTTCATTGAAAGTAATATTTTAACAACTGATCTATAAAACTATTCGGGTGAACATGTTTTCATTTCTCTCAGGTAAATATCTGGGATTAGTATTAATGGAATACAAGGAAAGGATATGCTCACATTTATAAAAAAAGCTGACAAACTGTTTTCCAAAATAATTGTACTATTTTACACTGCAGTAGAGTATAAAAGAATTCCAATTGCTTCACATCCTCATCATCAGTTAATACTATCAATATTTTTAAGTATTGTCAACTTCTTAAAATTTAGCAATGATACAGGCTTTTAATGTGACCTTATTGTGATTATAATTTGCATTTCCCTAGGGACTAATGAAACTGATCATCTTTCATGAACCTATGGATCATTAGTATATATACTTCTTAAAGCATATGTTTAGGGGCACATGGGTGGCTTAGTCATTAAGTGTCTGCCTTCGGCTCAGCACATGATCCCAGGGTCCTGGGATCGAGCCCCACATTGGGTTCCCTGCACGGCAGGAAGCCTGTTTCTCCTTCTCCCCTTGCTTGTGGTTCCCTCTCTCGCTGTGGCAGGAAGCCTGTTTCTCCTTCTCCCCTTGCTTGTGGTTCCCTCTCTCGCTGTGTGTCTCTCTCTGCCAAATAAATAAATAAAATCTTTTTTTTTCTTTTAAGATTTTATTTATTTAGTCAACAGACAGAGATCACAAGTAGGCAGAGAGGCAAGCAGAGAGAGGGAGAAGCAGGCTCCCCACTGAACAGAGAGCCCGATGCGGGGCTCGATCCCAGGACCCTGAGATCATGACCAGAGCCGAAGGCAGAGGCTTAACCCTCTGAGCCACCCAGGCGCCCCATAAATAAATAAAATCTTTAAAAAAAAAATAAACCACATATTTTAATCTTTAGGCTATTTTTTTTAAGATCTTATTTGAGAGAGAGAGAGTGAGAAAGAGCATGAGAGGGGAGAAAGTCAGAGGAAGAAGCAGACTCCCCATGGAGCTGAGAGCCTGATGTGGGACTCCATCCTGGGGCTATGGGATCACGACCTCAGCCAAAGGCAGTGGCTTAACCAACTTAGCCACCCAGGCACCCTCTTTAAGCTATTTTTAACTGAACTGCTTATCTTATTAACTATAGGAGTTCTTAAAATATTGTTTTCAAGTCCATTATCAGTTACCGGTATCACACAAGTTTTGTTACCTAGGGTGTGGTATGCTTTCAGTTTTCTTAGCAAGATGTTTTTTAAAGTAGAAATTTTCAATTTTGGTGAACTCCACTTATCCTTTTGTTTTTAAACGGTTCATACTCTTACGTCCCATCTAAGAAATCTTTGCCTGTCCCAAGATTACAAAGATTTTCTCTCAGGTTTTCTTCTACAAATTAAATAGTTTTATTTTTTTTTAATTTTTTATTTTTTTAGTTTTACTTTTTAGGAAGAGCTATTTGATCCACTTCGAGTCCAATCTTATAGATAAAATAAGGTCAAAGTCCTCTTCTTATATAAGGCTACCTAGCTGTTCCAATGTCATTTGTTTAAAAGACTATACTCAACCCCAATAGATTATCTCAGCACCTTTGTGGAAAATCAATTGACCAATAAGTACAGATCTTTTCCTGGATTTTTATTTGATTCTATTGATCTCTTGATCTTTATACTAAGAACAGTGTCATGATTATTTTAGTCTTGAAATCATATAAGCTCTCTTTGTTCTTTTTCAAAATTGTTTTGTTATCCTATTCTGTATTTCTATGTAAATCTTAGTTATTAGCTTGTGAATTTCTACCAAAAAAATCTCCTCATTTATTTAGGTATTCTTCAATTCCTCTTAGTTGTATACAGGTCTAACACGTATTTCATTAAAGTTATCCCTACGTGAGGCATGTAGGTGGCTAGGTCAGTTAAGCATATGACTTCTGATTTCGGCTCAGGTCATGATCTCAGGGTTGTGAGATGGAGCCTCCCATCAGACTCTGTGCTGGGCATGGAGCCTGCTTAAGATTCTCTCTCTCGGGGCGCCTGGGTGGCTCAGTGGGTTAGGCCGCTGCCTTCGGCTCAGGTCATGATCCCAGGTCCTGGGTTCGAGCCCCATATCGGGCTTTCTGCTCAGCAGGGAGCCTGCTTCCTCCTCTCTCTCTGCCTGCCTCTCTGCCTACTTGTGATTTCTGTCAAATAATAAAATAAAAATCTAAAAAAAAAAAAAAAAGATTCTCTCTCTCTCCCTCTGCCCCCTGCCAAAATTAATAAATAAAATAAAATAAAAATTATCCCTAAGTATTTCCTGTTACAGTATGTTATATTATTACCCATCACATATTAAATCACTTCAAAACCTAGCACTTAAATATGACAGTTCTCATAATCACAGAGTTTCTACAGAAACAGGTTTCAACTGCTTAGCTGGGTGGTTGAGAAAGGGTCTATCATGAGGTTATAGTCAACCTGTTGGCCAAGGCTGTGGTCATCTCAAGACTAGAATGGAACTGAAGGATTTGCTTTCGAGGTCACTCACATGGTTAGTGGCAAGAATCAGTTCCTAACTGCTGACTACAGGCTTCAGAGGAATTCTCAGCAGGGCTACTCAAATGGCAGCTTACTTTTCCCAGAAACAGTGATCCAAGAGAGAGCTAAGCAAGTGAGAAATTATCTAAGATGGAAACTGCAGACTTTCATAACTCAATTTTGGAATTGACAAACTATCACTTCTGCCATGAGAATACCAGAATATGAGGATAACTGGAGAGTATCTAGGAAGCTGACTGACAAAGATGTATAAATGAAATTCACAAATTTCATTTTCCACATGTTCACGGCTAAAATAACTTAATTTTGTAAATTTACCTGGTATCCTGGGAGATTACTTTCTAGATCAAATAGCATATTTTAAACTCCTTAGCACTTTCTATACAGTTGATCACAATGTCTACATCTTCCTTTTCAATCTATGCACCTTGTATTTCTTTTTGTTGCCTTATAGCACTGTGTCTGACTTTTATTATTATTTTTTTAAAGATTTTTTTTTTATTTATTTGACAGACAGAGATGACAAGTAGGCATAGAGGCAGGCAGAGAGGGGGAGGCAGACTCCCTGATGAGCAGAGAGCCCGATGCGGGGCTCGATCCCAGAACCCTGGGATCACGACCTGAGCTGAAGGCAGAGGCTTTAACCCACTGAGCCACCCAGGCGCCCCTGTGTCTGACTTTTAGTACAGTGTTAAATCTGAGCGGCAAAAGCAGGTATCTTTGCCTTTTCTCAATGTCAGGGAATAGTATTCAATCTTTGATCATTAAGTATGAAGTCTGCTGTAGGATTTTTATGCATATTCTCTATAAACTAGGAGGCTGCCTATTCCTAGGATCCTATAAGTTTTTAAATAGGAATGACTGAAGAATTATGACAAAAATCTTTTTATCCAACTACTGAGATATCATAAGCTTTTTCTTTTTTTCTAGATGGATAATAAAATGAATTACAGGGATGCCTGGGTGGCTCAGTAGGTTAAGAGTCTGCCTTCGGCTCATATCATGATCTCAAGGTCCTGGGATGGAGTCCCACATCAAGCTCCCTGCTCAGCAGGGAGCCTGCTTCTCCCTCTACCTGCTGCTCCCTCTGTTTGTGCTCTATGACAAATAAATAAATAAAATCTTTAAAACAAACATATAGTGGGTTATATTGATTGATTTTCTATTATCAAACAAACCTTTCATTCCTGGAATAAATTCCACTGGTTTTCATGTATTCTCCTTTAATATATTGGTGAATTCAGTTAGCCCTTATTTTGTTAAGGCTTTTTACATCTGTTACTGTGAGGTATGTTGGTCTATAGTTTTAATGTTTTTGTCTGGTTTTGGTATTAGATTAATAATACTGGCCTCGTGATATGATTTGCATAGGGTTCCTTGCTCCTATATTTTCTGGAGAGAAACTGAAGAGAACTGGTTTCTTTCCTTAAATGTCTCTTAAATAAAATTTACCATTGAAGCTATCTGGGCCTGGACTTTTTGGGTTTAGGGGAAGATTTTGCTTATGAATCCATCATTGTTATTAGGTATAGGAGTGATCAAATTTTCTATTTTTCCTTGGGTCAATTTAGATCGGCATTCAAGGAATTTGTCCATTTCCTCTAAGTTGTTGAATTTATTGACACAAGTGTTCATAATCTCTCCTCAATCTTTTGATGGTCTATACCATATGTAACTGTCCACTTGCTCATTCCCGATAAGTATTTGTGTCTTCTCTCATATTTTTAAGATTTTATTTATTTGACAGACAGAGATCACAAGTAGGCAGAGAGGCAGGCAGAGAGAGGAGGAAGCAGGATGTCCGCTGAGCAGAGAGCCTGACGTGGGGCTCGATCCCAGGACCCTGGGATCATGGCCTGAGCCAAAGGCAGAGGCTTTAACCCACTGAGCCACCCAGGCGCCCCTTCTCTCATATTTCTTGATCACAATGGCTAGAACTGCACTACCTAATACAGCAGCCACTGGCGACACATGGCTTTCGAATTTTATTTGACTGAATCAGATCAAAATTTGTTTTCAAATTTTCAATAAATTTCAGGTGCTTAATAGCCATATGTGGTTAATGGCTGCAGTTTTACAGAGTGTAGCTGGAGAACATTTTCATCTTCACAGAAAGTTCTAGTAAACAGAACTGGAGCTTTATCAATTTTATTGCTCTTTTTGAAAAATCAGCTTTTGGTTTTCACTGATTTTCTCTACTGTTGGCCTGCTTTATATTCACAGATTGTAGCTCTTCACTTCTCTCTACTTATTTCGGGTGTAAAGTGCTCTTGCATCTTCATTAGGTAAAAGCATTGATTCTGACTTTTTCTAATATAAAGAATTAAAAGCTATCAATTTTCTTATAAGCACTTCTTTAGTTGCATTATGTAAGTTATTTCCATTTTCATTCAGATCAAAATAGCTTCAAGTTGCCCATATGAATTCTTTAACTCATGAGTTACTTAAACATGGGGTTTACTTTCAAAATATTTGAGTATTTCTCGGGGAGCACCTAGATGGCTCAGCAGAAGAGCAAGTGACCCTTTATCACAGGGTTGTAAATTCAAGGCCCACGTTGAGTGTAGAGATTACTTCAAAAAAGAAAAATTGGAGGACTTCTCAGATAGCTTTCTGTTACTGATTTCTATTTTTAAGTTCCATTTGGGTCAGACTTAAATTCCATTTGGAATTCCACAATGGAATTCTATTAATTGCATTTGGTCAGATTAAATTTTCAATCATTTGTGGGACCATAATGAGGCCTGAGGTCAGGGATATTAAGGCAAGCATTGTCAGCAAGGTGAGAGTATTAAGTTTTATCAAGCCCACAATGCTTCTCTGTCAACTGCTAATCCTTCATCATCTTCATAAACATGTTCTGAGTATAGACTGATCAAAAGTATGGGTCAAATTCAAGTGCGATTCTTCTCTTCTACCCTTTCTCTTTCTCCTACCATCTTACTCCTTTATCTTACCAGGGCTCTTGATCTTTGCAGAAGTGTGACTGAAGGTCATCCTTCCAAGAACCTCAGTTTCTCTCCTCTAATTTCCTCCTTACCAAATCTCAGAGATTAGTTACTAGAGAGAGAAGGTGGGAGCAAAAGAAATGAAAAGGAAGAACCACAATACCTTTTATGTCTTAACTGTGAAGGCCGCACACTGTTACTTCTGCCATATTCCATTTATTAGAAGTGAGTCATTAAGTAGAGCACATGCCTTTTGAAAGGAGGAGTATCAAAGAATTTGTGGATACATTTTATACCACCAGAATATGTCACAGTTTTTACTTTAGTCATACATCTTTTTAAAAGAAATTAAGACAAGGAAAGGAAATATGTATAGTCATTTATTTGTAGACAGATTTATTATTTCTGTTTCTCTATTTCTTCCAATAATTAATGAGTCAGCAAACTAAGTCCCTGGGCCAAATCAAACCTACTGCCTGTTTTTGCATGACCTGATGCTAAGAATGGCTTTTACATTTCTTAAATGGTTGAGGGAAAAAAGAAAAAAATCAATGGAAAAATATTTTTGTGACATGCGAAAATCATATGAAATTTAAATTTCAGTGTCCGTTACAAAGTTTTATTGGAACACAGCCATGCTTATTTATTTACGTATTCCCTAGGCTCCTTTCACAGTAGAATGGAGATGTTTCAACAGAGACCATAAGACCCACAAAGCCTAAAATATTTACTACCTGGCCTTTTGCAGAAAAGTGTACCAGTACTTATTATTCATCCAAGTTACCATCTGATGGTAATTTTAGCCTTTAGTTTAAAGAACTTCTACTATCAAGGTGCCTGGGTGGCTCATCAGTTAAGCATTCGAATCTTGATTTCAGCTCAGGTCATGATCTCAGGGTCATGTGATGGATGGGCTCAGTGCTAAGTGTGGAGCCTGCTTAAGAGTCACTCTTTCTTGGGTGCCTGGGTGGCTCAGTGGGTTAAGCCTCTGCCTTCGGCTCAGGTCATGATCCCAGGGTCTTGGGATCAAGCCTCGGGCTCTCTGCTCAGCAGGGAGTCTGCTTCCCTCTCTCTCTCTGCCTGCCTCTCTGCCTACTTGTGATCTCTGTCAAATAAATAAATAAAACCTTAAAAAAAAAAAAAGTCACTCTTTCTCTCTCTCCCTCTGCCCCTCCTCCCACTGCTCAAACACCTTCTCCCTCTCTAAAAAAAAATTAAATAAAAAAAATAAAGTCGAACTTTCTGATTAAAAAACAAAATTTCCATTATCATTTCTTATAGAATGTAAATTATGGTGACAAATTCTCTCAGATTCCTTTCATCTGAGAACATCTTTATTTCAGGTTCATTTTTAAAGAATATTTTTGCTAATAGTTAGACATTGTAGCAACACTAAATTCTGTTACATTTTTCTGGAAACTGTTGATTTTTCTTCTAACAGGTAATTAACTTGTCTGGACCCAAACTAAAATACAGAAATTTTGCCTGAAAATTGAGTTCTGTTGCGGGGATTGGGGAGGGCAGTGTTTTGTTTGTTTTGGGGGGGAGATTTTAATTATGATTTTTGGATATTTTTCCATCTCTACTGCTTTAATAAGTCAGGTGTTAATCGAATCATTATTCCCCTGTATTGAATGTGCCATATTTTCTTTTGGCTGCTTTCAAGATTTTCTCTTTCTCTTTGACATTTGGCAAACAATGTGCCTGATAATGGTTTTCTTTTTTATTTATTCTACTTGGAAGTCACAAATCTTCTTGGATCTCTAAGTCAGTTTTTTTTTTTTTTTTTTAATCAAACATGAAATGTTTTTGGCCACTATTTCTTCAAGTATTTCTCTGCTTCTTTCTCTCTCCCCTCTATTTATGGGACAAGATAGCAAGACTTCAGTATTTCTCCCACAGGAGCTATGGAGATACAAAAGGCCCTCTGTCAAAAAAGGAGCAAACTTGCAAATCTCACCTACTACAGTTTTATCTTTCAAAGGTCATCTCCTATTTGGTTTGCACTGCTTTGTTTACCAGCTTCCCTGAGTACTCACAGCTGTTAGCCAGGTATGGTTGGCAGAATTTATACTCTAACTTTGTGTTTTAGCCCTTTGGCAGCTTACTCAGTTCCAGGATTTTCCTCCTAAATTCCAAGTTGTTTTGCCAATCCTCAACTTTTGTTCTCTGATACCTCAAGTCAGTATGGTTGTGGTCAGTTGTCTCTGGGGCCATGGGACTTGGGGAGCACCTTGTTTAAAAAGCCACAGATTCACAATTCTTTTCTACTGCTTTACTTACTTCAAAGAATAAACTCTCCTCTGGTTTCTGCTTCTTTTTGGTCTTTCAGTGGGGTTTTTGTTGTTGTTGTTGTTTTGTCTTTTTCCAGTGCTTTCAAATCATTTTGTTATTTTTAAAATTTTTCCAGGTTTTATCATTGTTACCTGTGGAAGGGTTCATTCACCTTGCCAATTATCCATTACCTAAAGTTGGTAGTTCCCTGTATTTTTAAAAACAGTCTCCTAGACCTGAATTTGTAATTTTATATATTATAAAATTTTAATTACTGGTAGTACTATATAGGAAATGTAATAAACTACCTAAAATAATGGAAAAGCTCCAACTTCCATAAATTTGCATGTAAATGTAGATAAATATATCATTTCCTCATGCAGGGGCGCCTGGGTGGCTCAGTCCTTAAGCATCTGCCTTCAGCTCAGGTCATGAGCCAATGTGGGATAGAGTCCCCCATTGGGCTCCCTGCTCAGTGGGAAGCCTGCTTTTCCCTCTCCCACTCCCCTTGCTGTGTTCCCTCTCTTGCTGTCTTTCTCTCTGTCAAATAAATAAATAAAAGCTTTAAAAAAAAAAATTCCTCATGCAGCCTATGCTGTGCTGTACATGGTGCCCTCCTATTCTGAACCCATATCTACTAAGCTGGGATGGACTGAGGGTCATGAAAATCAGCAAAACAAATAAACTACCTGCCACTATTTAAAAGTAAAAAACAATTTAAACTCCCCCAAAAGATCTGTAGGCTCTTTTAAATAATGTCCCATGGATTAAAAGATTTAGGAGAGGAAGATAGGTAACTGAAATGAAGACTTACTGTATACTTTTTAGAAACAGCAATAATTAATAGTAACACGATGTTCTTTTTAAAATGAAATACTTACCATTGTTCTTTCTAAAATAAGAAAACATTTTAAATAGTATTTTTCAAAATGCATTACACATTTTCTTATACAACAGTGAAAGCAGAACTGAAGAACCCACAACATTGCTTTTAGAAATTCTACTTACATTCTCCTTTCACTGATAACTGGATCCTAAAATTTCATGGAATTTCAATCACAAAACAGTGAAATTAACAAAGTAAATCTATGGTGATTTGTAAAAAGCTCAGAATAGGTAAGTAATTTAAGTCCATTATTTGCTGAGTTGGGCTTTGAGTATTTTAAAAGACCTCTTCATCCTCACGATAGCAGTTGCCAAGAAACTATAATCCCACAACAGGCAAAAGGACCCATTTTCATTCAGAATGAGTATAACAAATAGAAAGGAGGAAATGGAGACCAAGGGCATCTTTTCACACTAATTTTATAAAAAAAAAATTAAAAAATTAAAAAAGAATATCCATCGTGATTCTCACTCTTTCTTAAGCCAAAACATTAATGTGATGGCTTTGCTCTAAACCAGAGACAGAAAGGTCTGATAGAACTGCAATCAAATGAAGTGGATTAAACAATGATACACAAAAGCAACACTGCTGATGTTCAAATTCAAGCATAAACAAGCATAAAATCAGCCAAAATTAGAAAGGGGCAGAGGAAACTTTTGGCAGTGTCAGATATGGTAATTAACTAGACTGTGCTAATGATTTCACAAGTGCATATATACGTTAAAACTTATCAAACTCTATGCTTTTGCATGCGATTTTACCTCAATTAGATTTGAATAAAGCTTTTTAAAAAAATTAGCAGGAAAAAAATCATTACTCGATTTGTAACCATCACTCAGCTACTTTAAAGACAAAACCAGAAACCAATTCAGACTCTAAAACCAAGTATAATTAACAACTCAAGGATCACAGGCAAAAAATAGTCATCCAAGTTCAAAGAAGAGGTATATCAACTTTTTCAAAAGAAAGAAGAAATAAGTCTCAATCAATGGAAATATCCTGAGACTTGTCAAAGGATTATGGAGGTCACATTGTCAAGGCAATTTATGTCCCACCCTGGTGCAGAATGCTCTTGGTTTCCATTTCCAAACAGATACGTGATGACACAGAGTTTATCAGGATTTGCAGCCTTACTGTACTTCTCTTCCTTGCACCTCTGCAGAATCTCTAAGCTCCTCTGGTGGACTGGGTGCTGGAGAAAGCTAAAACTATCCATACTTTTCAAAATTGCACATGGCGCTGTATCATCATGCCCTTAGGAAGCAAAAGAAAAACAAAAAAATGGAGAAAAGAAAAAAGATATTATATAAACCCAAACCAATAGAGAATCAAGGACAATGCTGCCAACTATCTTAAGAATATATTTTTAAAAATGTATCAAGTAATATGCATTAAATGTGAATAAATCTTCTAAATTGATTTGAGGAAATCAGACAAAAATAAAAGGAAAATATAAAGGTCTTTTTTAGGTATTCAAAGTATTCCTTTCAGTACTGAAAGTGTTGTGAATTAATATCATACTAAAAATTTCTAATTTAAAAAATTAGGGAAATTTCAAAACAATTTGTATGTTTATTTTTTTAAACAGGCCCATTTTTATCAGGTCTGAAATATAATTAGCATATAGTTGGCAACAATGCAAGGAACAATGATGGAACCCCAAAGAAAAATACACCCAAAACAATTTACCAAAAGTTAAATAATTCTTTCACAAATCTTGCAATTAACCACACTTGTAGGAATTCCAACAAGTGTGTCAATGTTTAAAGAGCAGGAAGAAAAGCACCATAGAGCAGGGAAACCCAGCAGCACTTTGGTATTTATAAATCTGAAAAGAGAGGTGGAAAATGTACCTCACCACCACTTAGTCAAGTGAGACAAAATCAACTATTTGCGGGAAAGGGAAGAGAGTATGTTCAAGGAAGGACCAAAGCCCCAGATTAGTGCTATTGAAGCAGTGAGTCACTCTAACAATAAAGGAGGCTGCGGGGAGGTCAGTACTATTAATATTAGTAATAGATGGATTAAAAGAAAATAGGCATCTCCAGGTTTTTTGTGGGTGGGGGGGAAGGTGTTGAGTATCATTTACTCAAAGAACATCGCTAGAGTTAGGACGTTTAGTTCAAATTTGTGTAGGTGTGCCTTTAAAAAACAAAAGGGAACAGTTTAACAATAGAGACAAAGTGAGCAACACAATGAATCAAGTTTCATTAGTGCATATTTACTGTATAATTAGGAATGAGATACTACCTATGAATAGTTCTCAATGCAGAATCATTTAAAAAGTTAAATAGAGGCAGAGTAGTTCAAAGAGGTTTGCAAAGCAGGGTTTAGTCTAACTAAAATTCCTTGAACTAGATTACTGGATCCAGAGAACAAGCATCCACATTTTAGCTAAAGAGATGGAATCTTGCATCAGATAATAAGATACTTATAAATAGCAATTTTTAAAAATAAAGTAGATTTGAAAATTATTTTCATATCCAATACTGAAAAAGTAAACTAATAAAACACTATTCTCATTCATCCAATGTGGAGAGCACATAGCTGCAAATGTTCAGTATTTCAAAAAGAGACAAATATCAAGTTATCCATCATTTCTTAGTTGAAGAACATCTCAGTAAAAATATTCTATGCCCATTATCAATGATCCACTCCACCATCTTTGATGGGCTGCTTGAAGAAAGAATGCTTAGTTAGGCTCAGACTAGCCTATACTTGTTAGTTGGTGGTGCCAGGAGGTAGGTATCAGTTGAGGGGGACCATCTGAGGGGAAAAAAAAAATGCCTGGAAAGTTCTATTTATACTCTAACCAAACTGTAATTTTAAAAAGTTATCACAAGACTTTCAGGCATCTTGATAATCTGCCAGTCAGAAATAATTTTAAGGAGATTATGGAATTAAAGTGTTCTATGTAAAAGTTTAGGATATTAAATATACTAAATTAGTAAGCAGTTTGAAGAAATCGCTTGACATTACTACAGCCACTGCACTCTTTTGTCTAATAAACTGTGGCAATGACATCTGGATATGGGTAATTTTGTATTTGTGACTATTTTAGGACTTACCATCATACCTTTTTTTTAACGTCTTTCATTCTGCTTTCTACACCTTCTTTTAACTCTACTATTTTAGACTATAATACTATTTCCAAACCTTAAACTGATCTTCCTCTCATTTGCTGTTAACAATGCCCTGTTAAGGTGGTTAAGTTTCCTACGATGGTTTGTAAGTACAGATTCAGGAAGAGTTATTGTCTAAGGAGTCTCATAACTCCTAAAACACTTTCATTTAGTGTTGGTTTATGCTAGTTCCTGGTATAGTTTGTTAATTCCTTACCTTGAGATTATGTACCAAAAATACAAGATAAATTCAGACCCCATATCAATGCATGGTAAAGATGTGAGGCACTGATTTTTTTTTTTTAAGTAGGTTAAGAACAATCTAAGGCCTAAGGTTAGATTGCTAAGGTCCTTTTATTTCTCTGCTCAAGGCTAATGGACAGAATTTTTCAATCTTTTCAGTGACAGAAAAGTCTAAGCTCCCTGAAGGTACTACGTCACATAATGGAACTCAATCCTAGTTATTCATTCAAACCTGAAGCCATGTCTCTGATCCTAAAGTAGATGCTGTAATGCCAGCTTCCAGGCCACACAGCCATTAAAGGTGTATCTCACACATTGCAAACCACCACAATCTCAAGTAAAAATTTGATAAGCTTAAAAAATATTTACATCTATGTAATCCTCAATCAAGATACAGAACATTTGCATTATCTCAGCAAGTTATTTCAACCCCTTCCTATCAATACCACCCATGCCTTTGCAGAAGCTATCATAACTATATTATTTCGCCTGTTCTTAAACTAAATGAAAGCATACACTATGTACCTTTTCATGCCTGGCTTTTTTGCCCAGTATATTTTGTGACTCATTATGATACTCATGAGAATCAGTAATCTGTTCTTTTTTACTCAGAATAATGTTACATGGTAGGAATGTATCACAACATGGTTATCTTTTCTTCCATTGATAGATTTTTGGGTGTTTCTAACTGGGGACTATTAAGAATAAAGATACTATGAACATTCTTGTGTTTTGTGTAGAATAGTTCCATTGAAATATAAACCACATACTATACAATTCACTTATTTAAAGTGTACAATTCTATGGTTTTTAGTATAACTCCTGAAGCTATTGAACTATCACCACAATGAATTTTAGAATACCTTCAACATACTAAAAAGAAACCTTTTTTTTTTTTTTAAAGATTTTATTTATTTATTTATTTGACAGACAGAGATAACAAGTAGACAGAGAGGCAGGCAGAGAGAGAGGAGGAAGCAGGCTCCCGCTGAGCAGAGAGCCCGATGCGGGGCTCGATCCCAGGACCCTGAGATCATGACCTGAGCCGAAGGCAGAGGCTTTAATCCACTGAGCCACCCAGGCGCCCTAAAAAGAAACCTTTTTAATTAACCTTTTTAATTATCCTTCCCCTCATCATTTCCCAGCTTGCCTACTCCAGCCCTAGGCAAACACTAATCTACATTCTACCTCTACAGATTTGCCTATTCTAGACACTTCACATAAATGCAATCATACATTTGTGATTTGTGATACATGCAACAGGTGGCCTGTGTTGTTGAGTTTCCATATATGTCTTATTACATATTATTTTTATTCCTCTATTTAATACTGTCTTCTTTTATATTAAACAGATGTTTTCTAGTATATTCTTATTTTTTGTCATTTATATTACCATATTATTTTTTAGTTATTTTCTTTGCAAATACCAAGAGAATTATAATTAACATCTTATAACAATCAAGTCTGGATTTAAATTGCTTAAGTCCAACGGTATATAAAAATGTTTCTCTTCATTGGGGAGGGTATGTGCTATGGTCAGTGTTGTGAAGTGTGTAAACCTGGTGATTCACAGACCTGTACCCCTGGGGCTAATAATACATTAAATGTTAATAAAAAAAAATGTTTCTCTTCTATAGCTCCATTCTCTTCCTCCTCCTTTATACTGTTACTGTCATACAAATTACACCCTTAAAATGTCATGCCCATCAACAAAGATTTATAATTATTGCTTTGTACAGTTGTCTTTTAAATCAGATTAGAGAAAAAAGTTATAAAATGTAAAAAAAATATATTCATACTATATTTTATACTTCACTCTATAGTTGCCTTTAATGGCGCTTCAAGTGCTTTCAAGTTACTATTTAATTTCCTTTCATTTCAGCCAGAACTCACTGAAGTATTTCTTGTGGGGCAGATCTGATAATACTAGCTCAGGATTTGTTTATCCACAAATGTCTTAATTTCACGGTCACTTTGAAGGGTAGTTTTACTGAATATGGAATTAATTAATTATTTAAATTCAATTAATTAACATACAGTATATTATTAGTTTCAGAGGCAGAATTCAGTGATTCATCAGGCTTCCATAATACCCAGTGATCATTACATCACGTGCCTTCTTTAATGTCCATCACCCAGTTTCTCCATCACCCCACCTTCCTCCCTTCTTCAACCTCAGTTTGTTCCCTATGATCTCTTCTGGTTTGTCTCCCTGTCTGATTTTGTCTTGTTTTATTTTTCCCTTCCTTCCCCTATGATCCTCTGTTTTGTTTCTTAAATTCCACATATCAGCGAGATCATATGATAATTGTCTTTCTCTGATTGACTTATTTCGCTTAGCATAATACCCTCTAGTTCCATCCACATCATTGCAAATGGCAAGATTTCATTATTTTGATGGTTGAATAGTATTCCATTGTGTATATATACCACATCTTCTTCAACCATTCATCTGTCGACGGACATCTGGGTTCCTTCCACTACTGTGGACATTGCTGCTAAAAACATCGGGGTGCAGGTGCCCCTTCAGATCACTGCATTTTTATCTTTGGGGTAAAATACCTAGTAATGCAACTGCTGGGTTGTAGGAGGCTCTATTTTCTTTCTTTTTTTTTTTTAATTTAAGATTTTGTTTATTTATTTGACAGAGAGAGAGACAGTGAGAGAGGGAACACAAGCAGGGGGAGTGGGAGAGGCAGAAGCAGGCTTCCTGCTAAGGAGGGAGTCCAATGCAGGGCTCAATCCCAGGACCCTGGGATTATGACCTGAGTTGAAGGCAGATGCTTAACGACTGAGCCACCCCAGGCACCACTCTATTTTCAACTTTTTTGAGAGACCTCCATATTGTTTTCCAGAGCAGGTACACCAGCTTGCATTCCCACCAACAGTGTAGGACGGTTCCCCTTTCTCCATGTCCTCACCAATATCTTGTCATTTCCTGACTTGTTAATTTCAGCCATTCTGACTGGTATAAGGTAGATAGCAATCTCACTGTGGTTTTGATTTGTGAATACAGAATTCTTGACTCTCTTTTTTCTTTAAGCACTCTGAATATGTCCAGTATTGCCCTCTGGCCTCAATGGTTCCTGATGATGAATCAACTGTCAATCTTGCTAAGGACACTTTGTACATGCATTACTTCTCTCCTGATGCTTTTAATATTTTCTATCTCAGGACAATCTAATTATGATGTATCTAAGTTTGGATCCTTTGTGGGTTGTTGATCTTCTTGGGTATATAGTCTTTTCAGAAAATTTGAAGAGCTTTTGGCCATTATTTCTTGCAACATTTCTTACTACCCCTTTCTCTGTCCTTCTAAACTGCCAGATGCCAGGGTACTTTATTGTGTCCCACAGGTCTAAAAGCTCTGTTCATTCCTATTCATTCTTCTTTCTTTTTTTCTGTTCCTTAGAACAGATAATCTCAACTGATCTATGGTCAAGTTCACTGATTCTGGCCTCGCCTATTCAAATCTGTTGCTGAACTCTTCTAGTGAATTTCTCACACACATATAAATTAATATTTTATATTTAGTGAGACACTGTTCTCATACTTTCCTTTAGTTCTTCAAATATGGCTGCCTTTGAACATATTTAAAATAGCTTAAAGCGGGACGCCTGAGTGGCTCAGTTGGTTAAGCAGCTGCCTTCGGCTCAGGTCATGATCCCAGCGTCCTGGGATCGAGTCCCACATCGGGCTCCTTGTTCTGTGGGGAGCCTGCTTCTCCCTCTGCCTCTGCCTGCCACTCTGTCTGCCTGTGCTCGCTCTCTCTCTCTCTCTGACAAATAAATAAATAAAATCTTAAAAAAAAAAAAATAGCTTAAAGACTTTTATAAGTTCAAGGTCTGGCTTTCCTCAGCAATAGTTTCTATTGATTCCTTTTTTCACACATACAGGTCATTTTCTTTTCTTTTCTTTTCTTAGTGTGTGTGTGTGTGTGTGTGTGTGTGTTTCAGAATTTTGTGTAGAACACCAGATATTTCAAATAATATAACATGGCAACTCTAGAAATCAGAGTCTCCCTTCTTCCCAGGATTTGCTGTTTCACATAATTGTTGCTACTATCCTGAACTAATTCTGCAAAGTCTGTTTGCTGACCAAACAAATCATTACTATTTCTCACTCTAAGTCCCAGCAGGGCCAATATGTAGCTTCACACACACTGCCTACTTAAATAATTCCACTAAGAACACTGCATGGTTTTCTGATCACCATAATACACATTATGCAATTATAACAAATCAATTCTTAAAAAGAATAAACTGAATTTTTATTTAAAAGTCTTAAACTGGGGACGCCTGGGTGGCTCAGGGGGTTAAAGCCTCTGCCTTCGGCTCAGGTCATGATCCCAGAGTCCTGGGATCCAGCCCCGCATCGGGCTCTCTGCTCAGCAGGGAGCCTGCTTCCCTCTCTCTCTCTCTGCCTGCCTCTCTGCCTACCTGTGATCTCTGCCTGTCAAATAAATAAATAAAATCTTTAAAAAAAAAAAAGTCTTAAATTGTGTTCCTTAATCTGGAAGTCTATGAAAATAACAGTCAAAAAGTAGATTTTAATTTGATATTATTTGTGCTTGGATGGCTTGATGAAGAAAAAGAATGTCAGGGAATTCCATAAGAAAATCCAAGATTTTTTAGTTTAGTATCAGGATATTTATTAGCAATTTAGCTAAGAGACACTAAAATTTTTTGTAAATATACTCTCAAAGGAAGTGAAGATATATTGTGCATCTGTAGTCAACATCTTCTTTCTTCCTTAAAAGATTATCTTTGAACTCTTAGTCTCATTCAAAATCTGAACTTGATTACCTTCTGCCTTCCACTTCTACTTAAATAATTCTCCTTCTACTTAAATTCCACTTAAATTCCACTTCTGCTTAAATAATCTCTAATTCCAATATTTCATTTTCACTATGTCTCCATACTATTCATGGTCATTTTAAAAGTTCTGAAACTATTATTTATCCATTTTCACAATTATTCTGTTAGTTTTTGTTTTGTAATGCTATAATGTTCTAAAATTTTATGGCACCCTTTTATCCTAAATCCATGCAGAAGGAGCAAAAATGCTAAATACTGGCACTGATAGTAATATACTGCAATATAATTATTTCCTGTAACAAATCTGCTCAATCAAAATACAAATGAACTATGACTTTTCTTTTTCTTGATAAAAAGTGAAATTTAAAAAGTTTATCCAATGAGACTTCTGGGTTGTTGGTAATATTCTACATCTTAATCTAGGTGATAGTTTCAGGGTGTGTTCACTTTGTGATAATTAACTGAGCTATACATTTTTGGGGGCACAGTTTTCTTCTACATGCAAGTTATAGCCTTAAATAAAAGAGTATTCAAAAAGTTTATTATATGGATGCTCTGTGCTGGCCAGAAAGAAAATTAGACTACAAAAGAAGAAGAATCTAAACATGATCAAAGTAGAAATAACACACTATCATTTTGCTGATCATTAATAACATTTTGTATCTTTGTACCAAAGGATAATAATAAACATACAACCAGCTTTCACAAATAAGATTTTAAATACCAAAAGAACACAAAAACAATGTGATTAATCTTTTTAGAAAGCAATATTTTCAATAGTAAATACAAGAAAAGTTTCTTCTCATAGTCAGTTATATCTTAGTAGAATACACCAATTTTTACAATTTTCAAAACTGGTAAATCCACTATGATAAATAATAATGTATCTTACATTAAAAGAAAAAACTTTTCCTTAGAGCTTTTTACAAAGAAAGCCTCTTAGAGATAATTTTCTAAAAGGTAAAGTAGGTTTAAGATATTCCTTTTATTTTCCAAAAAAACTGTATTTCTCCCTATTTACAAAGGCCAGTTTGTACATATTATATAATCTGAAATACAGAAACTAAGTTCAATTAGCTTTTCCCTCTCATTTCAGAAATACAATCTCCCAAATATAAGTATTCATTTGGAATATGCAAAAGCTGAACTTAAAAGTTTTACTGCTAGTGCACATGCTGAAAATCCATATAAGTAAATCTGGGAGTCCTGAAAGTACAGATGGGTCCTAGTGCGCTTCTACTGAAGCTTTTCTGGACAGAACACTTTATTTTAAATGGCTACATATATATTAGTAAATCCTCACTATGCAGCAATGGTCTATCTAAGGCTAGAGCTACAGTAAGCAAAGTGTGATTTTTTTTTCTTTTTTTCTTTTTCTCTTTTTTACACTGTGATTTTCATTAGGTAACAAATGCTTATGAAGATAAGATGCCTTCATGCAGATTGTGAACTATGGTATTTCATGATTTAAGGGACTATGGTATTTCATGATTTAAGGGGAAGAGACACAGAAAAAGTATCCTGCTCCATTCATTTCTAAATTTCAAAGTAAAATCCAATGAACTGAGTTAAGGGTAGGAAGAAAAGAAAATTAACATTCATAAACAGATTCATCTATTATTACCTGGCTTTACCCCCATAATTCTGAAGACAGTATTTTGGGGAAAAAAAAAAAAACTGCTAATAGTCACAAAATCACAAAAATTTCTTCTCTTCAAAAAGAGAAGAAATGACACTTGACTGATTTCTGAAGTAAGGCTATCTCCTGCCCCCTACCTCCATCCAATATTTTTATCTCCTGATTTATGCTTCCACATTAAATTGTTTCATCTGCATAAAAACTATTGCATAAGAAAATAAAGGTTATCAATATTTAATTTTATATAAGTAAATGGTGAAGTATCATTTCGTTTTTTTGTTTAAAAATTTACCAATGTCTTACTAAAAGTACCTACTGAATATCAGGTGCTTTACATACATTACTCCTCTCAGTATTTATTAATAAAAATATACCAACACATATATATAAACAAACACCATGTATTCACTTAAGTACCAAGTACACTGGAACTAATCAGATCTGAAAATGATGTTAGGATATGGTTAAGAAAACAAAATTATTATGTCTCTACTCCTTAAGAGAGGTAAAAAATTGAAAGATAAGTATGGTAGAATACTAATATCTACTGCTTACCAGTTTTTGTCTGAATGTGTCTTTTCCCAGCTTCCCTGAAAGCAACCATGGCTCTGAAAAAAGCTCTGAGAACTGCCCATCGGAAAACAGCTACGGGATCAATTCCAATCATCCCAGAGATAAATGCATTCTTGCTACTTCTTAGAAGAGCTACAATGTCAGGGCGCATATGATCTGTATTTTTTTCCCGGAAATCCTACACAAAAAAAGTATCAGTGTTATTTTTGAAAAAATTATTAAACCAAGAAGATAATAGGTGACATGTCTGAAAAGTGGTTTACTAAAGACTATAGAAGTGAGTTCTGTTCTAGGTAGCTAACTGGACCAAACACCTTTGATAAAGTCCCAGCCAATCCTAAAACTATTGAATTCTATAATACATTTAGATGACAGTAAATATTCTACAATTTTATTGTAGCTTGTTAAGTAGAGAGCCTCTCTGAAGGGGTAATCACATAAAATTACCAGACAGCTGAATAAAAGAAAGGAGCCAGACATGAGAAGACAAGGAACAGTGTTCCAAACAAAGAGAATACAACACCTATTATGTATAGGTGGTAGGACAAGTTAGTAGACAAACAGTAAGATCAGGAGCTGGAACATTCTGGGCAAGGGTGAGAGTGGTGGAAGATTTGGCAAATAAATAGGTATTGCAAGCCTGAGTTAGGAGTTTGTAGATTTTATTCAAATATAAAAGAAAGCCAATGGAGCTAAATGATATTTTATAAATATCACTGGATGCTGCAGAGGGAATGAATTTATACAAGGAATGGAACACAGGAGACCAGCTATTGAAATAATCCAAACAAAAGGTGATGGTGACTTAAGACTACATTGGTGGTAACAGCATAAAGGGAAAATAGTTACTATATTTGGGATATGTTTTGGAAGTAAGGCAAAGAATTAGCTGGTGTATTATAGCATGGTGAAAGAATGAGGGAATAAGGTTAATACCTATATTTTGGGTTTTAGGAACTAGGTGGAGGTAATATTGATATGGAGAAGTCTAGAGAAAAGAGAAGATTTAGGGAAAGGAAATGAAATCAAAAGATCAGTTTTGTGCAAGTGAAGTTTGAGATGGTGAGGATAATGATAGCAGCAAGTAACATTTATTGAAAGGTAATATGTGTGTGGCACTCTTCTGAGCACTTTACATGTGCTTTCTCATTTAAGCTTATTTCATCCACCTATCAATTGCTTGAGATAGATATTATTATTACTCCTATTTTATACATGAAGAAACTCAGTCATGGAGAAGTTAACTATCCTGGCCCCTATAACACAGTAAGTAGAATAGGGATTCAAAGACAGCCACTCATTATCACTATACCGTATCTGCATACAGACATCAAGAAAGCAGATGAATATATATGCCTAGGAGGCCTACAGAGACTGCAGAAAATATACATATTACCTAAGGACTGTAAATAGACAGTACAAACCACTTGCCGATAGGGGACGGAGGGGATTTAACAGAAGAAAATGGGTTAAAATATCCCACAGAAAGACAAGGAGAATAAAAAGTTTACACTCAGTGGAAGAATGTTCCAGACTGATATGTATAGAGTAGGCATTTGGCTGTAATCACACCCAGATAAAAGGATTAAAAGTTGGTAAGTACATCACTCAGAGTTGGTGCAACTTGACATAACAGCTCTTTAACTCAGAATTCTATGAGGAGCATGTCTAGTATGATGTTTTCCAGAAGGCAGTTTGGACTTCTTTAGGGGTTTCCTTTCCTAGTCTTTGTTCTCCTAAGAACAGGAGAAAAGGAGAAACAGGCCAGGAATCTTGGTCCTTGGCTTGTCCCTTAACACCCTTTGAGCAAAAGTATGTATTATAAAAGTTAGTAAAACTGATAAAAATTTTCAAATCCAAATCACCACCACCACCATCACTGGCTAATACTTACCAAGGGCAAATAAGACGTCAGGCACTAAGTTAAGCACTATACATAACTTATTCAATTCTAACAATTATTTAATAAGGTAGAATAATTACAAACCATAATTTACTGATAAGTAAACAGAAAGATAAAGAAGCTTGCCAAAGGTCAAACATAGTAAGTACTACAGGAACTGAAAATTGTCTGTTTTATACCGAAGACCATTCCATCCTATTAATAACTATACCGTACAAAGTAAAATTCTAGAATTTTTTCCCATGATGGGTGTCAAATGTTGATGGAAACCTTTATTTTCCAAACGTAATGGTCTCATCGGTCTTTAAAGTTCCAGATTTCTAAGTGTATTTCATAAACTAATCACATCATTCTTCTTGAAAATTTTCTCTTGGTTTCTATTAACAATACATTTTGTGATTTACTACTTACCATATTTGAAATTCTTGGGTTTTGGTCTTATGTACTCTTGGAAAAATTTTCACTCAATCATCTTACATCAGGTGATCTCAACCGTAGTAATGGCTTTAAACACTATATATATGACGAGGCCCAATCTGTATTTCCAGCTCAGATCTTTGTTGTTATGTCCGAGACCCATTTCTACACCTTAAAGGTATCTCAAACTTAAAAGCGAATGCATAAGACTAGTATTACTTCAATGTTTGGAAGCATTCGCCAGTGAAACCATACAGGCCTGGAATTTCCTCTATGGGGAAGTTTAAACTGCTGATTCAAATTATGTGATGGGAATAGGCTTCTCAGGTTTTCCTGTATTTCTGGTGTCAGTTTTGATGTGTGATTTTCATGGAATTCTCCATTTTATCTATGCTGTCAAATTTATTGGCAAATATGTTGAGACCCTTCTTAACATCTGTTGAGTATGTAGTTAAGTCCTCTTTTTCTTTTCTGGCATCTATTTTTAAAATCTTTTTTCCTATTATAGATTATTTTCTATTACTTTTTTTCATTTTATTTTATTCTATTACCTTTTATCATTTTCTGTTACCTTTTCAAGGAACAAATATTTGGCTTTGTTAATTTCTCTACTGCATGTCTGTTTTCTATTGCATTAATTTCTAGTCTTCCCTTTATTATTTCCCTCTAATTTGAAGGGGGGTTAATCCGCTGTTCTTTTTTCAGTCTCTTGAAATGGAAGCTTAGATAATTACTTTCAACCATTCTTCCTAATGCATGCATTTAAAATTATAAATCATTGCTTTAAATGCATCCTACCAATTGCTACAGATTCTGCAAATTTTAGTATGTTGCATTTTTATTAATGCTCAGTTTTAAATCAGCACTATAGGAACACATAGATGACTCAAATGGTTAAGTGTCTGCCTTCAGCTCAGGTCATGAGATCAAGCCCCATGTAGGGCTCCTGCCCAGTGGGGAGCCTGCTTCTCTGCTCTTCCCTGCTGCTGTTCACTCTTGCTATCTCTGTCTGTCTCTCTATCTGTCCCTCTCTCTCTCTCTCAAATAAATAAATAAATATAATCTTTAAGTATAAATAAATAATAAAATTAGCATTGTGATTGTGATTTCTTTTTTGACTCATGGGTTACATAGAAGAGTTGTGTTTAAACATTCAAAGACTGTCTAGCTATCCTTATGATATGCCAAGTAGGTCAGTTTTTAATAATGCTATTCAATTTTTTAGTTTTTACTCATTTTGCATCTTATTCTGTTAGCTACTAAAGAGATATATATTAAAATTTACAATTAGATGGATTTTTCCAGTTCTTCTTTTATTCTCCCTTTGGTTTTTGTATAATGAATCCAATCAGTAAGTACATACAACTTTTGATGTTGTGTCTTCCTATCAAACTGGCTCCTTTTATTTTTATGAAATGTGCATCTTTAACTTTATTAATACTTCTTGCTGTAAAATCTACCTTGTCTGCTAATAATTTCTTTTACTTAGGGTTTGGGTGATATAATTTTTTTCATCCTTTTACTTTCTATATATACTTTTTCTCTATATATATTTTTTCCATTCTTTTACTTTCAACCTTTCTAAGGATGATTAATCACAGGCACAAGTGTATATACTGTATGATTCCATTTACCTGAAATGTAATAACAAGTAAAACTAAGGATAAAAAATGAGGGTAGTGGTTACCTCTGTGTCAGGGAGAATGAGCTAGGAAGGGGCATGACAGAAATCTGTACACTTAGGATTTATGCACCTCATTGTATGACTTCATAGCTCAAGTTTTCTTGTTTTTGTTTTAAACTACATTTTCAAAATCTTTTTTTAAAAAAATTGAGATATAACTAACATGTAATGAATAAGGTGTATAATGTGCTGATTTGATACATTTATATACTGCAATAGGACTACCTCTATAGTATTAGCTAACACCTCCATCAGGTCATATAACTATCATTCCTTTTCTGTGGTAAGAACACCTAAAATCTGTTCTCTTAAGAACTCTGAAGACAATGCTATTATCACAATGTTGTTATAATCGCAATGCTGTGCATTAGATCTCCAGAATTTACTCATCTTCTAACTGCAAGTTTGTATCCTTTGCCCAACATTTCCTCAATTCTCCCATCCCACAGCCCCTGGGAACTATCATTCCACTCTGTTATTCTTAATGTTTGTTCTAAAATCTGTTCCTTTCTGTCTCTTCCATCTCAGAAATAACACCTCAAATTCACCCATCAGCTATAGCCAGAAGTCACTTAGCTAGGATACATCAATCAGCTTCTACCAATTATACCTCCAAAATATATCTCATAATCATCTACATCTCCTCCATCTATACCGCCACCCGTGGTTCAGTTTACCTTAACATTTCACCTCAACTATTTTAAAAAGCTCCTAATTTATCTGCCAGCTTCTACTCTCATCCTCTGCTATTCCTTCTCCTCAAAGCAATCAAAGCAATCTCTTAAAAACACAAATCACAGCCTGTTTAAAATCTTTTCGTGGTTCCCCATAATAATTTCAATAAAAACCAGACTCCTTTAACTTGGTCTAAAAGCCATGAAGAATTAATTTGCTATTCATTCTCTAAATTTGTTTCATGCCACTACTTCCCTTGCTCACCATAATCTAGTAACACTGGCCTGTTTTCAATTATTTTAACATATTTATTCTGTATCTCATGGCCTGGAATATTCATCATCCCAGCTCCTCACCAAGGTAACACTTGCTTCAGGTTAACCCTCAAAACTTAAGTTCTCAGAGAGGTATTCATGGATCTCCAAATTCTAATTCCACTATTTCACTACTTTCTTTCCTAGGACTTGTTCATTTATTTATGGCAATATCCCATTTATCTATATTACACACACACACACACACACACACACACACACACAAACACACACACATATATGTATATACTGAGCCAAGAACATGTCTGCCTGGTTCATCACTACATCGTCCCAAACACCAAGCACAGGGTCTGACACATAGTCTGTATTTAACATACAAAGTCAATCAGTGACAAATGAAAGAGTGCTTTTAATTGTGACTTTCACCTCAATACCCAAGAGAAAATATATTGCTCTACTACGCTCCATACCATCACTGCCTTGCCTGGGAAACTACCAAATGACAATCTTAAATATCAAGCGGTTGAAGGGTAACCGGCTCACTAATTACAAAAAAGAAATGGCCACAATTCTGAAGATTCTCCTCCACAAGAGTTAAAAGCTTCAATATATTCATTAGGAGTGCAAGCTCACAAATACCTAATGGTGCATAAAGACATGAAGCCTCTGTTAAGTCTCATGGATGAGAAGAGAAAAAGTAAAACTACATAATGAAATACTTGGTTCAAGATATATTATCTCTATTCTTCAGATTTTAAAAAAAAAAAAATGATTAGAAGGGACTGGGACTGATCCTGAGCTTATCTGTAGGAGGAAACCAACACCAATATCACATAAGACTGTAATATGTTGCAAGGTAGAATCTGAATGTTAGCAGTACCTTTATAAAATGTCTCCGTCTCCAACTGTTACTGATCAAGAGCCTCCATAAACTGCACAGAAGGCAGTGTGACTGGGATGATGATATAGTAGAGAACACTTTCACCCCTAAGGCACATCAATGAGAAATTTACTGACCTTGACCCCATACTTCACTTTCCCAGCGTAATGCTTTATGATGAAAGCAGGCTCCATCACGGCTGGAAACTCAATGTAAGAATTCTCTTCATGCTGATGCTTAAATTTATCTAGCAATGTTTGATTTGTGGCCTGTGGAAAGCTGCATTAAAAACAAAAAACAAAACACTAAAGAAAAATGCAGTTGTTAATACAGTCTCTTTTTTTAATACATTAAAATTACACTGCCATCTAACACATTTATAGCAAATTACAATGAGTTTTCACTTATACCATCTAATCTGATTCTCTTAACAAGCTGAAAAGGGAGTATAAGAAGGACTGGTGTTCTACAGATGAGGGATCAAAAGTCCCAATTTGCCCAAACTCATATTCTCCGAGCAGCAGAACTATGAAAGGAACTCGGGTCTGCAGGTATTTAGCTCAGGTCACACCCTGTGGCACTTCTGTAAAACCAACAGGATAATAAAACTCAAGTGATACTTTGTTTGGGGCCAAGAACTTCCAAACAGAAAATGATCTCTCAATTTGGACAGGTCTTAAATCCATAGTCATTTTCTGTTTTCCTGTTTCTTCAAACATAAATTAAGTAGCAATTTTCTCTCCTGTACCAGTAACTACATAATTTTATATCTATTATTATTTCAAATATGTCTCAATGGTTTATACCCATTGATGAGTATTTCATATCTAGAGATAACTCAAATGATCCCATTAAGAAATAATTACATGATAGCAAATACAGGAATATAAAAGTTTAGGGGCCACCTGGATGGCTCAATTGGGTTAAGCATCTGCCTTCCGCTCAGGTCATGATCCCAGGGGCCTGGGATCGAGACCCTCCTTGGGCTCCCTGTTCAATGTGGAGCCTGCTTCACCCTCTCCTCCCCATTCATGCTCTCTGTCACTATCTCTGTCTCCCTCACTCAAATAAATAAATAAAATCTTTAAAAAATCCAACCCTTGGCTTCAGCTCGGGTCATGATCTCAGGGTTCTGGGATTGAGCCTCACGTCAGCTCTGCGCTCAGTGCAGTCTGCTTGTCCCTCTGTCTCTTCTCCTCCTCCTCCTCTCTCTCAATCTCTCTAATAATAAATATTTTTGTAAAGAAAAGTTCCAAAAAGAAAAAAACCACTAGTGGTTGGGAATAATGGAAAGATTCAAAGAAGATATAGGAGGCAATTATGAACTAAATGTTAAAGGCTGGGTAGGAGTTTCAAATAGAGGAAATATCACTGATGGAAAAAGGAGAAAGCAAGTATCTTTTAGAAAATAGTTTCACTTAATCAGAGTTGAAATAATGAGATAATGAGATAATGTGACATGAGGTTGCAAAGATGCTGAATACAAAATCTGATATGTAGAAATGATTCCAAAATCACAACAAAAATAATTGTGTTTTATGTATTAGGATCAGGAAGGAGAATGGCCTTTGGTGTCAGAGAGTCATAGTTCAGATTACCAGTTCTATATGTGACCTACAGCAAGCTTTAAGAACTAGTTTTCCATAAATGAGTACAATGAGGTATTGCAGTGTTAACAGAATTAAATAACACTAGTAAAAACATCTAACACTAGCTGGCATCCTTATAGGGAGGACATAAATGTTACCTACTTTATAACATTGCCAATATTGCCATCTTCCTATTCAACTTCCTATTCAACTAGGTCTGCTTTTGCATTCAAATACTATCCCTTCCTCAAAACATCATCACCATCCAGCTCTCTCTGTCCATTCCAGAACTCTAAAGCCATTCTAGAATGGACTGTAACTCTTGCAATTGGAAACAGAGAGTACAGCAACAGCCTCCACAGTAGTCTCAGTACTCTAATCTTACCTTGTTTCAAGTCACCAAATCAAAATATCAAAATTTTCCTATAATACTGCTTTAATCATGTGCCTCCCCTACTCAGGAAAATTTATGGTTCACCAAGGCAAAGTGACCAAATCCAAGCTCCTAAGCCTAGACCCAACTCAACCTCTGCAAACTTATGCCTCACCACTTCACAGCAGGACACTTTTCTTCAGGAAGGATACTCATTTCATTGTCCCTAAGTATTCTTCTGAGTAATCGAAGAGCTTGTGATTTATTTTTCTCTTACTTTCAAATGGAGAAAAGAGATTTTCAAAGGAAGACATATATGAGAACAGTTTTTATTCCAAACAAGGGAAAATGGAAAGAAAAGCTCTCCATATGTCCTATATTCAACAAACTCTTGTGGATACACACTACAATATCAAGCATAAGAGCTTGGAACAGAGAAATTATTGTGCACTTCAGAGCTTTTCCATCTAGTGTTCCCCAAAGGGTATCTGCCAGGATAGTCTTAGATTAGTGTTTCCATGCTTCTTTCTGTGTTTCTTTAGCTTTCAAAAATACCAATACCTAGGGGCGCCTGGGTGGCTCAGTGGGTTAAGCTTCTGCCTTCGGCTCAGGTCATGATCCCAGGGTCCTGGGATTGAGCCCCATGTTGGGCTCTCTGCTCAGCAGGGAGCTTGCTTCCCCCTCTCTCTCTGCCTGCCTCTCTGCCTACTTGTGATTTCTGTCAATTAAAAAAAAAAAAAAACTTATAAAAAAAAAAATACCAGTACCTAGACCCCATTCCTGTGATTCTACTGAAGTGATGCTAGGGTGATGATCAGTACTATCTCCACGTTACTCAGGTATTTCTTAGGACCAGACAAGACTAACAAAATGCTGTCCTAAATGAATGCTCTGGTCTTAACTTCATTTTGTTAAAAGAAGACTGGGGTAGAAGTCCGAGATTCTGCATTTCTAAGAAGCTTCAAGGTGCTGCCAGTACTCACATTAAGAGATCATACTTTGAATACTGAAGGAAAGACTGGTAACACTCCTGACATCCTGCTCATACCTAACTTTGCTTATTCTACTCCTTCCTAAATTTCATGCTACATCCTTTACAATCAAGCTTAAATAACTTGCCCAAGGTCAAACTTGCCCAAAGCCAAGAGATAATAGAGACAAGATTAAACAAGACTTCTGATCTCAAACCCATGCACCTAAAGCACTGAATGACATAGGAATGCTGCTAAGGATATATTTCATGTTATATATTCCCTATAGAAAAAAAACAGTTGTTAGAGGAAAACTAGTCTAAGTGGTTCCCAAAATAGCTCTTCCTAAATGTGACTAATTTATTTTCTGTCCAACTTTGGCAGAGAGAAAACATTTCATGCCTTTGTATCTTCTGGGATGTTAAAGCATAGAGCAAAGTGGTCCATTTACCAGAGGAGGTAAAAACAACAGGACTGACACATAAAGTGAAGAAAATAATAATAGAATTTATAAAAAGTCTTCATATAGAATATAGAAGAATATATAGAATATATAAGACTGAATATAAAAGCATAATTGAAGGGACAATTAAGAAGTTACTCAGTCCAGGAGTACCTGGGTGTCTCAGACAGTTAAGTGTCTGCCTGGCACTCAGGTTGTGATCCCAGAGTCCTGGGATCAAGCCCCACATAGGGCTCCCTGTTCACCAGGGAGTCTGCATCTCCCTTTCTCTCTGTCCCTCCCCACCACTCATGCTTGCGCTCTCTCTCAAATAAATAAATAATTAAAATCTTTTAAAAAATGGTTATTCAGTTTAGTCTCCTACCAACAATACCCTGACAAATGATGCAAAAGAATTACTATAATAGGAATTTTTTTTTTAATTCTAACTCTGCCATTTATTATCTTTATAATATTGATACATTGCTTAACCTTCCCACACCTGGGCTTCCTCATCTATATATTTTTTTTATTTTCTACTTTTTTATAAACATATAATGTATTTTTATCCCCAGGGGTACAGGTCTGTGAATCACCAGGTTTACACACCTCATAGCACTCACCATAGCACATACCCTCCCCAATGTCCATAACCCCACCACCCTCTCCTGAACCCCCTCCCCCCAGCAACCCTCAGTATGTTTGTGAGATTAAGAGTCTCTTATGGTCTGTCTCCCTCCCAATCCCATCTTGTTTCATTTATTCCTTTCCTACCCCCTAAGCCCCCCATGTTGCCTCTCTACTTCCTCATATCAGGGAGATCATATGATAATTGTCTCCCTGATTGACTTATTTAGCTCAGCATAATACCCTCTAGTTCCATCCATGTTGTCGCAAATGGCAAGATTTCATTTCTTTTGATGGCTGCATAGTATTCTAGTGTGTGTGTGTGTGTGTGTGTGTGTATACCACATCTTCTTTATCATTCTTCTGTTGATGGACATCTAGGTTCTTTCCATAGTTTGGCTATTGTGGACATTGCTGCTATAAACATTCGGGTGCACGTGCCCCTTTGGATCACTACGTTTGTATCTTTAGGGTAAATATCCAGTAGTGCAATTGCTGGGTCATAGGGTAGCGCTATTTTCAACTTTTTGAGGAACTCCATGCTGTTTTCCAGAGTGGTTGCACCAGCTTGCATTCCTACCAACAGTGTAGGAAGGTTTATAATAGGAAATTTTATTACCTTATAAAATAGCTGCTAATCAGCTCTAATGATTAGAAAGTTCTTTCTTGGGCGCCTGGGTGGCTCAGTGGGTTAAGCCTCTGCCTTCAGCTCAGGTCATGATCTCAGGGTCCTGGGATCGAGGCCCACATCGGGCTCTCTGCTCAGCGGGGAGCCTGCTTTCTCCTCTCTCTCTCTATGCCTGCCTCTCTGCATACTTGTGATCTCTCTCTGTTTCAAATAAATAAATAAAATCTTAAAAAAAAAAAAAAAGAAAAGAAAGTTCTTTCTTACACTGAGCCCAAAAGCTGTCTCACTGTAATTTCTGGCCACATGGCTTCCCCACAAGAACTTCTGGGTAATGACAAAGTTGATATTCTCTTATTGGGCAATATTTATTATGTGAGGTAGCAAATAACCAAGGAAATACAGTCTTTGTATAGTAAGATGTGAATTCAAAATATTTTACATATAAGGAATGACAGGCCAGATAAGAACCCTTTCCTCTATTCATGTTTTAATTATATACTTCACTATCTCAATTGTTGCTCACAACCACCTTAAGATATATAACAAACAGAATTATCATTTTTCATAATCATTTCCTTTTTACATGCAAAAAACTAAGAACGAAAAATATTCAGAGATTGGCTAAAGGTAGCTAATAGAGATGGAATGCAACCCTGAACTTCTGACTCTATAGCCTATTACAGAGAAACATTATAGGACAATACTTCAAAGCACAAGCTAATTAGTCAGAAATGCCTGGAGTATCTGAATCTCAAATCCATCACTTATTACCTATATGATCTTTACTTAAACTTGCTTAAACTTTGTTCTTTTTGTTATCATAAAATACATGATACATATTGGAGAAGCCTACCTTCTCCAACTTCTCCAACATGACCCTAAACCATCAAAGAAACAGAACTACTCAATATTTTGACACCAACCATAATAGTTCTCAACACTGAGTATCAAAATCATCTACGAAGCTTTCCAAAATAAAATACACCAGATTTAAGCTATGTAACTAGTTAAGAGCCACTAACCTTACTATTTTATAAAGGATAATACATGTGTTGGGGCATACAGAGCAATATAAAAAAACTTTTACACAACTTAGTACATAAAATATTTTTGTGTTAATTGCACTTTAATTCATTTAGATTAATGGAAATAGACTGGTGATAGAGTCAGTAGATGTAACTGTTAGCATTCTCCTTTTCAATATATTTTGCATTCTACCATATTATTTTATATTTTTAGGTAGCAATTTCTATATGCCTATGGCATATTAATAGGGTGACACACAACTTACCATACAAACCAGAATATCGGGGAATAAAAGTAGGTATCGTTAATAACTAAACTCGACCACAGACACAAACTTTAGACTGTCCCATTCAAAACTGGTGATGTATGGTCATCCCACCTATGATAGTGAATCCCCAATATTTTCTATCTTACTTCAATGCATATAATATTTATAGTTAGAAATCAATCTAATTCAGTTACTTAATATTTTACTAAAGAGTGACAGAAAACTCACTCTCCATCACTTCAGTTTCTCCAGTTCTAGACTTGCCATCTTATAGGATAATTTAACTATAAATAGTACTTTACAGAGCACTAGAAACACTGTAGAGGATGCTCTATGACGTCTCACTTCTAAAGCTTACATACATGTTTGGTATACTACACAGTGCTAACAAAGGATGTCAAATACTTGGCATGTGTTGCTACTTTCCACCTGCACAACTGTGGCAGACATCACTAATCTAACATGATACTCTTTTCTGCTAAACATGAAAACTACAAACACATCTCATATAAAACTCAATTCAAAAAGAGAGGAACATGCAACAATATAAAATATGCCAACAAATTTAACATCAAAGTAACTCTGTAGAAGAATCTGGAAAAACTCAAGTAAAAATTCAATATTAAGGTTCACCCAATTTTCCTAGAAACATATACACACAATAAAATATACACAAGGGAAACTTTGACTCCTTATTTGAGTATGTAAGAAGAAAATTAAAAGGACATGAAAAGCCCAAATGAAAAGAACCACACTTTTGACTGAAAGGTACTTGCTGAAAGAATCATACTCACTTGCTTTCTTCATCCAAAAGATGGAGCAGACCTGTTGGCTTCTTGCTAATAAGATTTATACAACAGGTATTATCAATATAATCTATATTGTGCCAGCTGATACCTTCAGTTCTATACTCCTCCTAGGAAATAAATTCACAATTTATACATCATGCAGAAAATAATAGGTATATGATAATAAAGACTGAAAAGCTTTTGCCAGGCTTAAAAGAACAAAACTTTTCCCCTTTAGGTCATTAATCTACACAATGGAAGAATGCATAATTTCGGTTATATAAAACCTTAATACAGTATACGTCTATTTTCATCAAAAAGTACATACAATCTGTGGGATTATGGACATTGGGGAGGGTATGTGCTATGGTGAGTGCTGTGAAGTGTGTAAACCTGGCGATTCACAGACCTGTACCCCTGGGGATAAAAAGATATTATATGTTTTAAAAAAATAAAACTTAAAAAAATAAAAAAAATAAAAAAAATAAAAGTACATACAATCAAATTTTTTTGTTACCATGCTATTTGTATGCCACCCAGGTGAAAATTGAGGGCTGGATTTGTTTTAGCCACACTATCTGAGGAACTGCACTAAAGAAAAATATAAAATGAAGAAGCCTAACTTCTCCAACATGACCCTAAACCATCAAAAAGGACTGAGTATTTGTTGGATTATCAATAACGAATTTAATGAAACAGTATCTGGGAAAAGTAAAAGCCATCATCTCCAGTGATCACTGAAATTGGAATATGGAATTCATACATACTGCGTTTGGTAAAATAAAACACTTGGTGGGGGGGGAACCCTTAGAATATGTTTTAAAAAAAAGTTTCAAATCCAAGATTTTAAAAAGTGAAAGCTAAGGCATTGAACAACTATTCAACAACTATTAAGCCCCTATTACAGTTGTTTATTTTTCTGTGTACTGAGAAATAATCTTATATTTATCCTTGTGATGCTTTTAAACTGTTTTTCAAAACAAGGCCCCTGACAATCTAAAAAAGATGTTTCTACATTGCCAGAGTATTTATAGGCACCAAGTAAATACCCCAGTCGGCTGATGTCTTTAGAATGCACTGATAATTTTCATGCAATTCTCTACAAATATGGTGGGGTTTTGCAAATTAGTGATTTTGTGATTTTTATCATTCTTTGGGTATTATTATTATTACTATCATTCTGTAAATAAGACTGGTGTAATATAAACTGTAGTTACTCTAACCAGGAAAAGTGCTCACTTCAGGAGCACATATATTAAAACTGGAAGATTAATTAGCATGGCACCTGTGCAAGGATGACAGGCAAATTTAGGAAAGGTAAATGATTAATTCTTTCCTTTTAATTAGTAAATTCACAAGAAAATAATTGCTATATAAAGGTCACCCCGTGCAGTAGTAAGAACTTTTTTTGTCCTGTTTCTTTTTTTTTTTATTTTTATTTATTTTTTTTTTTTACTAACATATAATGTATTATTTGCCTCAGGGGTACAGGTCTGTGAATCGTCATGTCCTGTTTCTTCTATCTGTAGCATGGTTAACAAGCATATGGATTCTTATAGATGTTAATACAGCAGTCCAAAATCCTTCCCTCATTTCCCCTTCTCAATTACAATTCACACACCCTTGCCAAAATTAACTATTATCCTAACGTCTAATAACACCAGTGAGATTCATCTGTTTATAAATCTAATATAAACAGAGCCATACAACATATGTTCTTTTCTGCCATTTTTTTAACTCAACATTAGTTTCAGAGACATATGCAGGTTATAGAATGCATCTAAAGTTCATCTATTTTTTTAATCCTTTATTTAAATTCAATTTAGCTCATATGTAATGTAGTAATACTCTAGAGGTGGAATTCAGTGATTCATCAGTTGCATAGAACACCCAGTGCTCGTTACATTCAAGTGCCCTCCCTAATGCCCGTGACCCAGTTGCCCCATCCCTGCACTCCCCTCCCCTCCAGCAAACCTCAGTTTGTTTCCTAAAATTAAGCATCTCCTATGGTGTGCCTCCCTCTCATTTTCAACTTCCTCCATTTTTCCTTCCTTACCCCTATGTTCTTCAGTTTTGTTTCTTAAATTCTACATATAAGTGAAATCACACGGCATTTGTCTTTCTCTGACCGACTTACTTTGCTTAGCATCCCTTTTAATTGTTGTAGGGCAGGGGTTGTAGAACATCATATTCACTCATTTATGCTTTATCTATGACTGCTTTCTCAATGTAATAGCAGCATTGAAACTATATTGCCCAAAAGTCTTAAAAGACTTCTTTGTCCGGTCCTTTACAGAAAAAGTATGCCAAATCTATGAAAGAGCATTAGATCTCAAACTTCAACAGACTCACAGAATCTGTTCAACAGATTCAACAGAATCACATAAAGGACTTAATAAAACACAGACCACTGGGCCCCAGGCCCAGAATTTCTGATTAAGTAGGTACAGAGTGGGGCCCAATATTTGCATTTCTAACAAGTTCCTAGGTGATGCTACCAACAGGAACAGGAGAACAGTATTTTGAAAACCCATGCTGTGTATTTAGATGCAAATTATTCAACCACTGCAATGTTACAGGATGGTTATTTCTAATTTTTAGCCATTAAAAATGCCACTATTTACATTTGAGCACACAACTTTTAGTCTGCTTTTATATGCATTTTGAAAGTGAAAACACAGGCTTGTAAACTACACATGTATAACCTCAGCAGATACTGCCAAGCAGCTTGCTAAACATGCACCAATTTATGCAACCACCACCCGTGTATGGGACTTTCCCATGAACGGTATCTCTAATATTTGTATTATCAATTTTTTTCATTTCGTCACTCTCATGAATGCGTAGGAATATCTTACTGTGGTTTTAATTTTAATTCTCTGATGACTCCTAAGTGAAAAATTTTTTCCTGTGTTTACCATCCATCTGGATGTCCTCACATGTCTATGTTCATAATAAAAACTCTGAGGAAAAATCCCTGCCTTCGTCACAGGAGGAAAGCATTCAGTCTATTTCCATTAAGCATGATATTATTTATAGATTTTCTTTTTTTTTTTTTTTTTTAATTTATTTGACAGACAGAGATCACAAGTAGGAAGAGAGGCAGGCAGAGAGAGAGGGGAGGAAGCAGGCTCCCTGCTGAGCAGAGAGCCCGATGCGGGGCTCGATCCCAGGACTCAGGGATCATGACCTGAGCCGAAGGCAGAGGCCTTAACCCACTGAGCCACCCAGGCGCCCCTATTTATAGATTTTCATAAATGCCCTTTAGCAGGAAGTTCCCTTCTATACCTAGTTTGCTGATGATTTTTTAACATGAATGGTTATGTAATTTTATCAAATGCTTCTACTGAAGCATAGCATTCCATACTATGCAATCACCATAAGTTTTTTCCCCGTTTTGTTAATAGATTAATTAAATCAATTGATAATTAAATGTTAACACACACCAGAAAAATACTCCACTTGGTTCTGATATATTATCCTTTTACATATCTTGCTAGATTTAGTTTGCTAATATTTATTTAAAATTTTTTAAATCTATGCTTATGAGTAAATTGACTTTAATTTCCACTTCTAATAATATTCTTAACAGATTTGGGTATCAGTGTTATCTTAGCCCCCTAAAATGCATTATGAATTGTCCCCTTTTGTTCTATTCCACATTAAGAATATATGTCAAACTGATACTAATTCTTTCAATGTTGGCAGATTCACCAATGGAGCCATCTTGGCTTACAACATACTTTATGAAAAGGCTTTTAATTACACATTCAATATTTTTAATAGATATAGGAATCAGATTTTGGAATGTCAGGTTTTTTTTTCATATCATTTCATAAGTGTACTTATGAACATACAGCTGTTTAGTGAATACTATTATCTTTTTAATAGGATCCACAATGATGTCCTCTGTATAACTGTAATTGATTACTTACATCGCTTTCTTTGTTGCTCACTTGGGTGAATTTCTTGAGAGGTCTTATTAGTCATTTCAAAGCATTACTTTAGCTTTGTTAATCTTCTTCCATGGCATATTTGTTTTTACTCTTACTTAATTTCCTCTCTTGTCTTCATTATTTCCTTCTTTATACTTTCCTTTGGCTTAGTTTGCAGATCTTTTTTTCCAATTTGTTCGGCTGGATATTTATATATATCACTGCTACTCTTCAATTTTAAAATCTTCTAACGGCTATAAAATATTCCTCTTAATACACCTATGGTTACATCCCACAAGTTTTAAGATGCAACATGTTCATTCAGTTCAGTGTATTTTCTTCAACCTCTAGACTACGTAGAAGTGTATTAATTAATTTTTACCCATAAAGGTTCTTTCCAGTTATCTTTGACCATTGGTTTCAGGCATAATTTCTTTATGGTATTTAAGTATGTGTCGTTTCAATCCTTGAAATTTGACCCTTGTGTTATGGTCCAGTATACACACAAATCTCATACATTTTGTAAATTTGCAGTTATCTATGTATGTCAAATAAGTATTTGCTGTCTTTTAGGGACGCCTGGGTAGTTCAGTCAGTTAAGGGTCTGTCATTGGCTCAGATCATGATCCCAGGGTCCTGGGATCAAGTCCTGCATCAGGCTCCTTGATCAGCAGGGAGCCTGTTTCTCCTTCTGCCTGCTGCTCCCCCTGTTTGTGTGCTTTCTCTCACTCTGACAAATAAATAAAATCTTTTAAAAAATAAAATAGGGACACCTGAGTGGCTCAGTGGGTTGAGCTTCTGCCTTCAGCTCAGGTCATGGTCTCAGGGTCCTGGGATCAAGCCCCGCATTGGGCTCTCTGCTCAGCGGGGAGCCTGCTTCCCCCCCCCCCTGCCTGCCTCTCTGCCTACTTGTGATCTCTCTCTCTCTCTCTCTCTCTGCCAAATAAATAAATAAGTAAATAATCTTCTAAATAAATAAGTAAAAATCTTTTATATCCACCCACCAAAAAAATTCTTCTATATCCTTATTTGATACAAGTTTGGGCCTAAGGAAACTGGCATTCTAACCTAAAGGCAGGCAGGACTGGGCACCCACAAAAGCACGTTCTGTATCATCTGGGTGCTTTAAATAATCTATACCAGGACCGACTTTTTCTTTTGTCTGCTTATTCTGTTAGCTAGTCAGCAAGATGTGTTAAAATATTCCACTATAATTACATGTTTCTTTTAGTTTTATTTATTTTTGTTTTATATACTTTGAGTCTGTCATCAGGAACCTATAAATTTAGAATCGCATACTTCCTGGTGAATTGACACTTTCATATTATCGAATATTCTTTTTGATCTCTGGCAATGCTATTAATGATATTAATATAGCTATACCAGCTCTTTCTTGGTTCAGGTTTACTAAAGCTTCTTCCATCCTTTTATTTGTAACTTTTTTATATGCTTATATTTAAAGTATCTTTTCTTTTGATGGACATTGCTGCTATAAACATTTAGGTGCACATGCACCTTCAGATCACTACATTTGTATCTTTAGGGTAAATACCCAGTAGTGAGATTGCCTAGGGTAGCTCTATTTTCGACTTTCTGAGGAACCTCCATGCTGTTTTCCACAGTGGCTGCACCAGTTTGCATTCCCACCAATAGTGTAGGAGGGTGTGGCATATATATATATGTGCATATATACACACATATACACAATGGAATACTATGCAGCCATCAAAAGAAATGAAATCTTGCCATTTGCAATGACGTGGATGGAACTAAAGGGAATTTTGCTGAGCAAAATAAGTCAATCAGAGAAAGACAATTATCATATGATCTCTCTGATATGAAGAATTTGAGAGGCAGGGCAGGGGTCTGTGGGGGGTAGGGAAGGAAAAAATGAAAAGATGGATCAGGAGGGAGACAAACCACAAGAGACTCTTAGGAAACAAACTGAGGGTTGTTGCTGGGGGGTAGGGGAAAAAAAGTATCTTTCTTATAAGTAGTAATTTACTTTTGTTTTATATCCAGCCTAACAATATTTCACTTCTACTTGGAGTAATGAGTCCATGTATATTTAACACAATCACTGATATTTTGTGGGATTAAATCAACAATCTTTACTATTTACTATTTGTCCTGCTTTCCTGATACACTTTTATGCTTCTTTCTTGGTTTCTTTTGAACTACTGGAGTTTTTACTTTACTTGTTCCCCGTACTAACTTGACAATTTTTATATTCATTTACTATTTGGTGGTTATCCTAAAATCACAACATGTATCTTTACTTATCAATGTCTAACAGAAAAAAAATCTTCTAGAACTTAACCTTTAATACAAAGATCTTAGAGTATCTTAAATTCCATGTACTATCTTCCTGACTTAAATGCTACTGAACATTCATTTTAGTTCTACATAAACATTAAACCACAAAAGATATTTTTATCTTTGCCTAATTTAGTTAATACTCATTTAGATTCACCACAACCAATGCTCCCTTTTTTTTTTTTTCTTTAAAATGTTCACTGCTCTTTATTCTTTCCTACATCTCTGAGCTGCTGTAGGGATAATTTAGCTACTGCCCAATAACATACTTCAGTTTTAAGGAAAATATTCAATTGTCTTCTGTCATTCACTGCTTGCCCTAAAAGCCCGAGTTCCAATATTATGGTTGCTTCCTTCCTTAAGGGTACTGCTTCCTACTGCCCATCTCCAACTCCCAGATGCTTCTGAGATTTTTTCACTGTCTTTGGTTTACTATATGACTATCTTTGTATTTCAGATGCTTTGAATTCACACAGCCTCTCAAATGTAGGATCTTTTTCTTTTGTGTGTTAAGTTTTGGAAAAATTCTCAACCATTATCTTTTCAAATATAGTATCTACCCTATTCTCTCTTTTCTCACATACATCTTTCCAGAATTTCTCTTACACATATGTTAGACATTTTCACTATGCTCCATATGTCTCTTATACTATTTATATTTTCCTTTTTTCATCAGGCTGGTATTTTCTTGTGGCCTATCTTCCAAATCACTAATCCTCTCTTAAGCTCTATCTAAATGTTTAAAACTATCATTGTGTTCTTAATTTCACTCTACCTTTTAGTTCTAGATTTTCTTAAGCTTGGAATTTCTTTGTAATTCTTTAATAAAAATATTACTTTCAAAAAAATTTCTTCAAACCACTAATATTTTAAAGTTCATTTCTGTTAACATCATTTCCTATGGTACAGTCCTATTGTCTCACTTCTCTTGATTTTTATTCCTGTTGTTTTCTCTCCATGTTTGTCTTTAAAAAAAAAAAAATTCTCAGTTAAAAAACTGAATGCTGGGGATGCTTGGGTGGCTCAGTCAGTTAAGCATCTGCCTTTGGCTCAGGTCATGATCTCAGGGTCCTGGAATCAAGCCCTGCATCAGGCTCCTTGCTCAGTGGGGAGCCTGCTTCTCCCTCTGCCTGCTGCTCCCCTACTTGTGCTCTGACAAATAAATAAAATCTTTAAAAAGAAAGAAAGAAACTGAATGCTAGATCCTGTATATGAAAAATCATACAGATAATTTTAGCACTAGGATGATCTCTTCCTCCACTGGACAGTGAATTTGTTCTTGGCAGGTAGCTAAGAACATCAGGAATTCTACACTCTTTTAACCCCATTGGAAATGAGGAGATTTTAAACTGGGCTTCAGTTCCTAAGATGCCTGATCTATTTCTAGTTTATCTTTATTTCTAAGATGTAACCCTTTAAGGTCTCAAGCAGAAAGCCTATAGGAATTATCAGCGGGTTCTTCCTTGCTCTTGAATCTGGAAAACCCTCTTCATTCTCTCAGATTCACATGCCTGGCTCTTTCAGAATCAGTACCTCTCTATCAGAACAGAGAAATGTCTTTAGCAACAAAGCAGTCCAAAAATGCAGGGCTCCTCTCCCTGGGTTTCCTTCTTGCAGATATAAGGCCTGCAGAATTTCACTTATTTAGATGTACCTTCAAATATATTTTGTTCATTCTTTTTAGGTGTTCTACAAGGTAATTTGGTCAAAATTTCCTAGTCTGACATGCCCCAAAGTGACAGAAACAAACAAACAAACAAAAAAAACCCACACAAAACAAAACAAAATAAAAAAAAACCTCACTAGATAATAAACATCTCAGATAAGATCCCTGTACTCCAAATTTTCTGTCTTCAAGGCCTAGCACAGTGTGTGACACATGACTGTTATTCAATTTAGTGATAAGCCAATGACTTGAAGGATAATTCTGAGCAAGTAAAGGAAAAAAGATAGCAGTATTATAAATAACAACAGTTATTTAAATCAAGTCACAGAAACTTCTTCTGGTCTGTCTCTTATTCCACATTATCTTTACATATACCTGTGATTCAGGACTCAGAATCACACACTCACACTACTTCAACTGGCTTATGTATTATGTCCTTCTCTCCAGGTATTTTACCCTCTCTTCAGTCCACCTTCCACAGTTCAAATACCCTGCTAAATATATTTCAAATTACTCTTCATTTTCTAAAAGAAATATTCCAATCTCCTCTGCATGACATATAAAACCCACAACTATATGACCCAAGGATATTTCATAAACTTATTTCCCTCCTTGTCTCCATTCTTATATCATGTATTTTAGCTATGCTATTTTCAGTTCCTCAAAAGTACCATGCTGTTTTATGCCTCTCAATTTTAAGGATATTGTTACTTTTGTTTAAAAGATTTTCTCCCCATTGACAATCTGTTAAGCTCAATCTTCTATTCAAAACTATATTCCAGAATCACACCCGGGAAATCTTGGTAGACTTGTAGGAAGTTCTAATCAACTTCATCCTTTATATCACTACTTTAACCTTCTATGGCACTTATCATCCTGCAGGGCAAATGATGGGGACATTTCTGGACAAAATTTACTTTAGTATTCAAAATTTTCAATTTGAGAAACAAGGCAGAGAATCATGGGAGAAAGGAAAAAATAAAATGGGACAAAACCAGAGAGGGAGACAAACCATAAGAGACTCTTAATCTCAGGAAACAAACTGAGGGTTGCAAGAGTGGAAGGGGTGTGGGAGGGATGGGGTAGCTGGGTAATGGACATTGGGGAGGATATGTGCTATGGTGAGTGCTGTGAATTGCATAAGACTGATGAATCACATACTGGTACCCCTGAAACAAATAATATATTATGTTAATTTTAAAAAATAATAAAAATAAAAAATTTTTTCAAGATGTTTCCTCCAGAGCATATTTGATAACTTTCTATTTCTACCTTCTTTTTCAAAAAGTTTTATCTACTTAAATGATTTTGTATTCAGTTGAATTTAACAAATACTCATTGTAAACCCATCTCATTCTAGGTACCACTGATATACAAATAAATAAAACAGTTAATATTTAAACTGCCTTAAATCTCTTATTCCCAGCAAATCAATTTTAAGTGAAAAAACATAATGGAGAGAAAGGAAGAATAAAATAGATGAGATGGCAAAGAGGTGTAACATCTCCAAACTTTCTATAAATTATAGCAAAAGCATACCCACTACATTAAATTACAGAAGAGAATACTGAAATTTGAAAGGAAAAACAAGGTGTATCTTATAATCTAGGCCTTCTGATCCATAATTCCAACACAATGCCCTAAATTATGATATTCAGGGTAGCAAATAAAGATCACCCAACCCCCAAGTAGTTCTGAACAGATTTTCCATAAACTGCAAGGTTTTATTTTTTATACATGTTTTAGGCAAAGTATCTCTTATGGCTTCTCAATGTCTAATCAACACTTCTAGAAAAGGTAAAAATAATTTCAGAAATAGTCAGAGAATACCTTTTCTTTGTAAAACACAGCACACAGTCAACAAAATGCATTTCTCCAATCCTCCAGTACATATATTTATATCCATTTGCAAGAGATAAAAAAAATACCAGTTTAGCATGGTCTAGCTAAAAGAACACCAGAATGAGTCAAGTAGACGAAACCCAGACCAGCTTTTGGGTAAAAGCAAAAATTATGGAGCCAGAGTGTTAAGGTCTGAATACTGACTTTAGGTATCATCTGTAAAACTAGAATAAAAATAGCACCTGCCTAATAAAAAGTAAGTACTACATAAATGTTAGCTAATATTATAACAAATAGTATTGCCTATCTTTTAATAGCTCCATCAGAGGGTCTAGCTAAAAAGTTATGTGTTAAACATTTTAAGCATTATCAAGATGGCCAAAACTAGTGCTGCCTGTGCTACTGTTAATCAGTCCTCATAACCCTTTAAGCGAAACTGATGGACTTAGAGGTAGGACAGAGGGCAACAAGCCCCAGTGATAAGAAAGATTTTTTTGTTTGTTTTGTAGACCTGTTTTGATCCTTCTGTTCATTGCATTTCTTCACCATTTCCCTTGAGAGAAATGTTTATATCCTCCTATACAAACTGAAATTGTGCGCTACAATCTCAACTTGTTACTAACTTGAAACTTGGCTTGGAGGAGGAGCCCATGTTTTCACTGACCCTGCATTTACCGTAAGCATTCTCATGGAAACTGATGCCTCACTCCTTCGACTCTAAATCAATCTGAGCTTCTCCCAAGAAATATCTAGTTACCCATTTTGGTCTCTCCACACCAACCTATTCCCCTATATCTGTACTCTAAACTGATTCAAGATCCTACTAAAAACTCCTCTACCCCACAGATAAAGAAGACACCAAAGCAATTAACTGGATTAAGAGACCAAAACAATCAAACAAGCATATTTAGCATTATACACAGTGACCAAAAACATGGTAGCAATTAAAAATCAGCAACAGAAACCCAAACCAAGCTCATGCATCTTTTCATTCAAAGGTGGACTCAAGCAAGCACGTATTTTTGAATCTACCTGAAGTCTAGGGGGGGAAAAAAGGAAACCCCATATCATACGGCTCAAAAACTATGCTCTGATTTTTCATTTGCTAACATGGACATGAAGACTCTAGTATCTTCACGGAAGTGTAAGATTTAAAATGACTCAAAATTTATATATGTATATATGTGTGTGAAGATAAGTGGGTGAAACAAGGAGGGGGGGAAGCATATATGCATTTAAGTACTCACTTGCTCCAATTTAAAAATATGCTGATTGAAGTAGTGTTGTAAACGTTCATTAGCAAAATTAATACAGAACTGTTCAAAGCTGTTATTTTCATAATCTTCAAACCCAAAAATATCAAGAACACCAATGGACAAAGTCTGTAAAACAGGAAAAAATTTATGATGGTTAAAAAATGATCCTCAAATTTATTTCACAAATAATATCCACAATATAGGTAACAAAATGCTCAAAGTTCTTCTACGACAGTGGACAGGAAATTTTGGGGAGCCAGTGTTCAACCAAAATATTCCACAAAATAAAAAAAACCATTTTAGTTTTATGTTTACCTTTTTCTTTTTATCCCAATTATAAAAACACATCCAAAAATTTAACACATGTAATACACTATTTACAAAAATGTTCAAAGCAGAGTTAGTGGCCTGTTATCTCAATCTCAGAAATCCCTAAATTCCAAGAGACAAAGAAATAGAAAGAATCACTTTATGGGGAAGTAAAAAATAACCTAAAGCTAGGTTTTTCTAGGGTATTCCAGGTTATGCAAAGAACACCATGCAAGTTTTCCTATTTTCACTTCTATACCCCCAGAAGAATTCTGCTTTACAAACCAAGCTAAACTAGTATGTTTAATCACCCTTGTGCAAGCCAAGTATGAAACCAGATATCAGAATATGTGGGTTTCTCCAATTTTTAAAACAATCTTTTTAACGATTTATTTATTTTCGAAAAAGAGAGAGTGGGGGAGGGGCAGAGGGATTAATACTCAAGCAGACTTCCTGCTGAGTGTGGAGCCTGACTCAGGGCTTCATCCCAAATCATGAGATCATGACCAGAGCTAAAACCAAGAGTAAGATGCTCAAATGACTGAGCCACCAGGTGCCCCAATTTTTTTTTTTGCCATTTTATTTTATTTATTTATTTTTTTAATCATTTTTTAAAATTTATTTTCAGCATAACAGTATTCATTGTTTTTGTACCACACCCAGTGCTCCATGCAATCCGTGCCCTCTCTAATACCCACCACCTGGTTCCCCCCACCTCCCACCCCCCCAACCTCTTCAAACCCTTCAGATTGTTTTTCAGAGTCCATAGTCTCTCATTGTTCACCTCCCCTTCCAATTTCCCTCAATTCCCTTCTCCTAACTCCCCATGTCCTCCATGCTATTTGTTATGCTCCACAAATAAGTGAAACCATATGATAATTGACTCTCTCTGCTTGACTTATTTCACTCAGCATAATCTCTTCCAGTCCCATCCATATTGCTACAAAAGTTGGGTATTCATCTTTTCTGATGGAGCCACCAGGTGCCCCAATTTTTATTTTTTATTTTCTTTTAAAAATTGTACAAATAGTTCTAAAAAATTGTAACAAAAAACAACAATCCCTTCTTCTTTGTCAGTTTCTGCTCCCTAAAGCCAACACTCAAATCTTTTATCTATTTGGTATAAAACAATACAATATAGCATACAAATGCTTGTTCTTCTATGTCTTGATATTTTGCCTCTACAAACTATATTCTAACTTCTTACTATGGATAATAAGGATTCAGCTCTAATATCACCAAGCCAGCATTCTTCTCACCACCTCACCTCATTCTTAAAATAGTTACATGACAATTTTAGTTAAATGAAAACAATCTTTCTCCACTATTACTAAGAGAGATACTGGGCAATCTAATATAATGAGTAATAAATACTAGGAGTTTTTTTTTTTTTTAAGATTTCTTTATTTGAGAGAGAGAGGGAGAGCACAAGCAGGGAGGAGGTGGAAGGAGAGGGGCAGAGGGAGAGAGAAAGAATCCTCAAGCAGGGCGCCTGGGTGGCTCAGTGGGTTAAGCCTCTGCCTTCGGCTCAGGTCATGATCTCAGGGTCCTGGGATCGAGCCCCGCATCGGGCTCTCTGCTCTCTCAGGGAGCCTGCTTCCTCCTCTCTCTCTGCCTGCCTCTCTGCCTGCTTGTGATCTCTCTGTCAAATAAATAAATTAAAAAAAAAAAATCTTTAAAAAAAAAAAAAAAAAAAAAGAATCCTCAAGCAGAGGGACTGGGGACCATGGAGCCTCAAACAGGGCTCAATCCCAGGACCCCAAGACCAAGACCCAAGCTGACTAAGCCAACCAGGTGCCCCAAGAGAAGATATTTTTTTAACGTCTCCATTAACAGTGTTTTCTTTGGGACACCTGGGTGGCTCAGTCAGTTAAGCCTCTGACTCAGGATTTTGGCTCAGGTCATGATCTCATGGATAACAGGATCTAGCCCCATGTGGGGGCTCTGCACTCAGCTGGGAGTCTGCTTGAGACTCTCTCCCTCTGCCCTTCCCCCTGCTTGCACCTGCACTCTTTCTCTCTCTCAAATAAATAAATCTTTAAAAATAAAAAAAGAGCATTTCCTTTAATTGATTCTGCTAATTCTAAGCCCTTATGAAAACAGTACAAGTAATGACCTTCAAAAATAAGTCCATTTGGTAAATTAGATTTCTATTAAAATTTTCTAACTGTAGGCTTAATCAAACCATAAAAAAATAATATTAGAACCATTTTACATTTAAGACAGGAGGATTAAGTAATAAAGATGACATATTTTAATCACCCTAAAGATGCAGACTATTCCATAAAAAGTTGCTGGGAAAAATGGATTTGAAATTATTTAATTATCTAAAATCTGTCTTATTAAGAAATAAATTCCAGAGGCGCCTGGCTGGCACAATAAGTGGAGCATGTGACTCTTGATCTCAGAGTTGTGAATTCAAGCCCCACACTGAACGTAAGAGATTACTTAAAAACAAAATCTTAAATAAATAAATAAATTCTAATGGGGGGGAAAAACCCAAATAGAAAAAATTAAATTCTAAAAGCATGAGAATAAATGTTTTTACAATCTTGGGCTGAAAGAGGGCTTCCAACATAAGAAAAACAAATAAAACCCAAGAAAATAAAGGAAGAAACAAACAGAGGGTTTTAGAAGGGAGGGGTGGTGGGGGGATGGGTGAGTCTGGTGATGGGTATCAAGGAGGGCACAGATTGCAGTGAGTACTGCAGTTATGCTATACGCAAACAATGAATCATGGAACACTATATCAAAAAGTAATGATATACTGTATGGTGATTAACATAACACAGTATTAAAAAAAGGAAAAGGAAGGGAAAGAATGGCAGAATTAACCGCACAAAAATTTAAAACATATGGGCCCTAAAACACAACATAAACAAATCTTAAAAGTCAAGAGAAAATACATGCAATATTTATCAAACTATGAATCTCTGCAATAACCACAGAACTCCAAGAAAGAAGTAACAAAAAGACAAAATAAACAACATAAAAATAGCAGAATATATAATGAAATGATGAAAAAACATGGGAAATACTTGACTTTTATCTATCACTGAAAAAAAGGACAATAAAATGGGATAGTCCTCTTACTCAGATTAGTAGATGAAAAGACTGATAATATCCAATGTGAGTAAAGGTGTAAGGAAATAGGCATTTTCATACACTACCAGTGGAAGTGCAGTCTTTTCTGAAAAGCAATTTAGCAGTAGCTAACAAAATTCTAAAATGTATATATTCTTAAATCCAGCAATTCATTTTGAGGATTTTATCCTAAAGAAATGTACACAAAGAATATTTGTTACATCATCATTTATAACAATAAAACAAATGTAATATATTTTTATGGGGAAATTTATGGTATACAGGCATACTATATACCACAAAGTTATTAAAAATAATGAGGTCCAGACCTATTTCAAGACATATCAGGCAAAAAAAAAAAAAAAAAAAAAGATACAAGGTAGAAACAATACAGATAACATAATTCTATTTTTAATTTTAAAAGCAATTCTGTATATGTACACCCATAGAAATGTACATAAGAAAAAGGTCTAGAAAGACATATAGAACAACAGTTTCCCTAAATATCAGGGTAATAACATACATAAGAAGGGAAACATCAGGGAATACAGATAAAAGTAATTCTTACTTATTATTCTACATAATTCTGTGTTTTTAAATATCATGTATTAATTATTTTATTTTAAAAATTTCCAGGAAAACTATATAATAATCCAACATATGTCTACCTTTGTATTTTGCTCCAAATCTTTACTATTCAGAAGTGCATGATTAATCCGAAAAACTATCCAGTCAAACAGGGCACTATATAAGGATTTAGCCATGGAATTCCTCACTGTCACAGCCTGAAAAAAAAAAAAGAAAAGGGTTGGAGAACAAATGAAAATGGCACTAACCCAAGATACTATAACAAAGTGTATTTTGCTTTCAACCAATAAAGAGAGCTTACTATCCTGAATTAGAAATTTAATTTTCTCTCAATTTAAATAGCCTATAACTGAAGTTTTCCATACACCCATAATCACTAATCTAGTCTCAACTCTAGGCTAAAAGGTAAGGAAAACAAAATATAGGTCACTCAGTTCAAAACAGTATCTGAAAATTAGGGTATACATTTTACCTAGTAAAGAAGGTGTAATAGGAGATTTACAAACAAATCAAACTTGCCAGCGAAAGTGGGGAAGACTATTCTAGGCAGAGGAATAAATCTGTTGGCAAACAGGAATCAGTTATCTGTGGAATCCTAGCTCGACTCTTAAAAAATAATCATAATACCACCACAGTTACATTCTGGTTGTCTCAAGCTTGTCATCCACCATAACTTCAAGGATTTCTCCATCCCCAGATAGAGTAATAATTCTTTCATTATGGAGTAATAAAATTTCTTTTTTCACCTCACTTCAAGCATTTCCCAGTTTATGGAAACTCTCTATACTATCTGCTTAAAATTTCTATAAATCTGAAATTGTTCTAAAAAATAAAATTTATTAGTTAAAAAAAAAATCAACATTTAGAAAGTACTACAACTGAAAAAAGGAGGGGGACATATTTTAGAGAATTGAGCCCTACCACTTAGAGAATACAAGTCCTAATGACTTATATATTTACTGTCGAGGGATTTATTTTGAAGCTTTAAATTCAGGTACATATTTATATATCTGTCCTAAAGTTTAGAGGAAATAGAGAATAATGATTAAAAGCTAGGCTGTCTTCCAATCCTAGTTCTTCTACTTATTCTAGGTATTGTAATCTTGGCCCAAGATACTTAAACTCTTAAGCTACAGCTTTACATTTGTAAAATGTAGATAATACTAGAATCTACCACACGAATGATGAATTTCTGAATTCCAGTGAATAAAAATACAAAAGCTCCAAGTTTCTAAACCAAAAAATAACTACCTAAACCATTACCTACACAGGAAAGAGAAGATGCTATCAAATTCTCTATCTTCAGCACCAGAAACTTGAATTGGAAAATGTTCACAAATTCTGAGAGAAAAAGGAATGTAACCCTAGAATTCTATATTTATGCAAGTAATCAACAAAATATCTTTAAAACTCAAAAAATCAATCATAAAATATATAGAGAGACCAACTATTCTATTTTTCTCCAGAGGGAAGAATGAATACAAACTGGTCTAGTTCAGCAAAAGTAAAAGATTTTAAAACTAAATACACAAGCATAAGACAAAGAAAACACAGAAAAAGAAATCATAGTAGCATAAAAAATACAAATGGGCTGAATTTTTTAGTCAAAAGACAGATCTTCACATTAAATTAAAAACTATGAGCCACCTATCTGGTTTACATTAACACTATTTTCATAAAGTACCAGTCAGACAGAATCCAGATATACCAAAATATGCCAATATAATACTCATTTACTTCGTTAACTCCCAATATTATATTTTGGCCTCTTTTCTCTGAAATGTGGTCCTATCACAGCTTAATCTCAGTAAACCCAAATACCAATTAACATTTTCCCACCCAAACAAGATCTCACTGTTTCCTATCTCAATGAATGGTATCAATACTCTTAAAGTTGTGTGAGTCAGAAAATTAGGATTTATCCTTAGTATTTCCTTCTTTCTTCTTGCTTCCCAGTAAGCAAACCATTGCCAGATTCTGTTGATTTTACCATCTAAATGTCTCTCTCTCTCTTTTTTTTTAAAGATTTTATTTATTTATTTGACAGAGAGAGATCACGTAGGCAGAGAGGCAGGCAGAGAGAGAGGGGTAAGCAGGCTCCCTGCTGAGCAGAGAGCCCGACACAGGGCTCGATCCCAGGACCCTAAGATCATGACCTGAGCTGAAGGCAGAGGCTTAACTCAATGAGCCACCAGGCACCCCTAAATGTCTCTCTTTTTAAATACACCCATTTCTCCCTATCAATTTGTCACTATTCTAGACAAAGCAGCCAACCTCCCTCTATTCAGGAGTACTACCATGGCCTCTAAACTCATCTTTCCACATTCACACTTGTCCTCTATGTTAGAAGCCTAAGAATGGTCACCAAGATTCCCATTCCCTGGTATATATGTTCTGTATAACCCCCCCATTAAGTGTGGGCAGGACTATAAATATGATGAAATTCATTCCAGTAACTTCTTATCTTACATGACAAAGGGATTTAAAAGATGTAATTATGGCCCAAAATCAGCTGATTTTTTTTAATTCACCAGAGGAAAATTATCCTGGGCTGACTTAATCAGAGAAACCTCTTAAAAGAGACTGAGCCTTTCCATCAGAGAGTCCCTTGCTGGCCTTTGAAGAAGCAAACTGCCATGTTGTGTACTAGACCACAAGCAGCCTCTGCTGAGCACGGGCCTTGACAGTCAACAAGAAATTAGGGCTGTCAATCCTATAACTGCAAGGAACTGAATCCTATCAACAACCTATGAACAAGGAAGAGGATGCTTAGTACCAGATGAGATCAAAGCCTCTTCAGACATCTTGACTTCAGCCTGGTGAAAACCCTGAGCAGAGGACCCAATAAATCTTTGCCCAGATTGATCCATGGAAAGTGTCAGAAAATATTAAGTCACTATGTTTGTTACACATTATAGAAAACCAATACACTCTCCTCTGATTCTTTACACTGATGTGAGAGTGATCCCTTAAAAATAAAAATATAAGACACCTTTTCTGCTTAAAACTTTTTAAGACTCTTCCATTGCTCTTCAGAAAATATTAAAATCCTTAAGGACTGCTCCTTATTTTACCTCTCATGCCTAGAACATTTCTGAACACAAAGAAGATTTTCAAATATTTACTACACGAAATAAATAAATACAGCAAACAGATGTAAACAAAAATAAATGAGGATCTATAAAAATCATCACACAGCAAGTTGAATTTAAAGTTAAAAATGTAAATAAACATAAGGAATTTTTTCTAAAGATTTTATTTATTTGACAGAGAGAGATCACAAGTAGGCAGAGCAGCAAGCAGAGAGAGAGGGGGAAAGCAGGCTCCCTGTGAGCAGAGAGCCTGATGACCCTGAGATCATGACCTAAGCCAAAGGCAGAGGCTTAACCCACTCAGGCACCTACGCGCCCTAGGAATTTTTTTTGTTTTTTTTTTAAGAGATCGGAAGAGGGAAGGGGCAAAGGGAGAGAATCTCAAGCAGGCTCCACGTTGCCCAGCACAGAGCCTGACACGGGCCTTGATCTCACAATTCTGAGATCATGACCTGAGCCAAAACCAAGAGTCGGATACTTAACCGACTGTGCCACCCAGGCACCCCAGGTATTTTATATTTTATAATATTTTAATATTTTCAATATTTGATATTGAAAAAAGTTATGAGGGCGCCTGGGTGGCTCGGTGGGTTAAAGCCTCTGCCTTTGGCCCGGGTCATGGTCCCAGGGTCTGGGATCGAGCCCCGCGTCGGGCTCTCTGCTCAGCAGGGAACCTGCTTACCCCCCTCTCTCTGCCTGCCTTTCTGCCTACTTGTGATCTCTGTCAAATAAATAAATAAAGTCTTTGAAAAAAAAAGTTATGAAAGAAAATATAAAAGTACTGAAAATTTATGTAAAAGAAGGGCAAAACTTTTTAAAAGGTTTGGCTTTTTCTGTTGTTTAGAAAGGAGCGCTCAAATTTGGAGATTATGTCATAAGACTCGGGACATAATGAAGAAATGTAGACTTGATGGCAGTAAAAACCCAAAAAATAGGATAAATGGATCAGTGTGAGCCTAAAAAGCATTCTCTACAGTTCTACACTATTTCCCCACCCCTGTTTCTTCTAATCTCACATTCCTGTCCTATTTTTGTAATAACTGTCATAGTTTGATTTCTCATCACTGTCATTAAATTACACTTCAGAACAGTAGGCTTTTCAATAATTTTCCCATTCATATACACCTGAGTAGTATATAATAATAATAATAATAATAATAATGTCAATGACAGCAATAAATCTCACCTGGAAGCCTCAGTATACAGATGATACTTAAAGCAATGGGACTATGTGAGATAATCTAGCAATCTAGCTAAGGAATACAGAGAAGAAAAGACAAAGACTATGTACCAGAGAACTACATTTTTTAGAGGTCAGGTGGAAAAGAAAGGGCAAACAGAAAGAATTACAAATGAGTATCTAACAATGAGAAAGCTAACCAGATGAGTATGACATTCTGGAATGTAAGAAATTGCCTGAAGAAGAAATAATCAACTCGATCAAACATTGCTCATTTGTAAATCCATCTACTACCTGTTCACCCCATATTAATAATATAAAACAATAATGAACAGATTAAGATCTCAGAAGAAAAATGCATGCCCATTGCTTAAAATCATATTCAACTTTAAGTTTTCAAGTTGATGGAAAATTCATAACTGAATTTCAAGGACCCAGAAAATATTTCAATCAACACTCTGTTGTTGTTATTTTCATTCTGTTAAAAGAAAGAGCACAAATTCAAACTTCTAAAACTGTTCAGAGTACTCTGATCTCAAGAAAATCTATTCATACCTCTGCCAGCTTATATGGCAAGATAAGCTTTTCTCCCACTGTCACAGTCTTCCTTGTAACTAACGCTTCAAATAGCATCTCTTCTTTAACCTAAACAACAGAAAAAAAAATTCAGTGTATAAGATTTATGACAATGAGATGAATTATTTATTGACAATCCAAATAAAGAAAAAATGTCTAATGAGATTAGTAAATATACAATAGAAAAAACAAGGACAATACATTAATCACTTAAATACTGGTCAAGGTGAAAGTCAAACATTCCACTCACCCTATTTCCCACCGCCCCCCCCCAAAAAAGAGAGGGTACGTAAGACAGACGGGTCTTTTTAAAGTTTTCTTTCTGATCATAATGGAGAAACATGTTTCTTTGTGCGAAATACAGAAAATATAGAATAGTGCAAAAAAACATTTTAAGATGATCAACCATAATCCCACAACTAGCAAAGATTAAAAAGTGACAATACTTCTTTAATTCCAGGAACATTACCATGAGTATTTATTTATGTTTCAGATGTTTTATATTTATTTACACATGTTAATTTTAAAATAAAGATGATGCTTCCTTTGTTCTCATTCCCTCTAGAGGTAAATACCATGATGAATTTGATATGTTATCATCTCAGTTTGGGTTTTTATACATATCTTATATATATACATATATATATTAGATATATTTGTAAACACTACATTATACTGTATTATACAGTATACTGCATTATATATATACATATATACATATACATATATATACTGCATTGTAATGTATACATTATACATTATACATTATACTGCCAAGTGTATTTAACTTTTATCTGTTGGAATCATATTGCCCATATGTTTTTGAGATTTAACTACATTGATAATTTAGATCAAGCTTATTTATTTTAACTACTATATAACTTCCCAGTATATAAATTACAGCAGTGTGTAATCTATTCTTCTATATGTAGGCATTTACACTATTTGCCATTGTGCACTATTAGGAAATAAACTGAATATTCTTGCATATGAGTTCAAGAATTTCTCTGAAGTACAAATCTAAAAGTGGAATTACTAGGTTATAGCATATACACTGTCATCTTTAAAGGATATTGCCAAACTACTAAACATAGTTCTCACCAATCTGCTCTCTGGTCAGCCCTGAGCATTCCTATTTCTTCAAACCTTGAATATACTTGTTATTATCGCACTACTGACTTTTGCCATGCTGAGGGTCATGAAATGGTAAAACAAGGGCATTTTATAAAAGCATCCAAACAAATAAAGATATAACACTGATAAAATTTTAAGTAGATAATATGATATGAAGTATATCAAGCAAAAAAGATTCAATTATAAAGGAGAAATTGAGTTACAAAACAACAGTGAAACATTACCCTGTCACCAGCAATTCATGACAGATCAATCATTTTTAAAAATACAGTGATACCGAAATATACCTTCTCATTCACTACTACATGAGTAGCATTCACTACTCAATCTTCAAATTCAAAACAAATTGGAAAAAATTTGAGGAACATTACCTTTACAAACTGCGGTAAAACTAAAAAAAAATAGCCAAAGTTTAAATATAAGACCTCAAGCTTTCGCTATATTTTAAAATATTTGGGGGCGCCTGGGTGGCTCACTGGGGTAAAGCCTCTGCCTTTGGCTCAGGTCATGATTCCAGGGTCCTGGGATCGAGCCCTGCATCGGGCTCCCTGCTTGGCAGAGAACCTGCTTCCCTTCCTCTCTCTCTGCCTGCCTCTCTGCCTACTTGTGATCTCTGTCAAATAAATAAATAAAATCTTAAAAATAAATAAATAAATAAATAAATATTTTGAAAAACAAAAATAATACCAGATTACACAAATATGACAAAACCAAGAAAACTAAGAAAAAACTTACGTGATAAAAAAAACACTGTTATATTGTTGAGGTTAAGCAATTATTATTAAAAGTGAGTATTTAAAAATAAATGATCTATGCAGTAGACTCAAGACATTTTTTTAAAGGAATAAACAAATACAAGCTGGCAACAACGTGGAGCAAAAGTCACTTCCATACACTTGTATAAACTGGTACAACCACTAGAGAGAGTAATCCGTCAATATCAGTATATTTATGTCTGTGTGTATACCAACCCAAACCTATACTCCTTGGACTATACTCTAGAATAATTTTCACACATGTCCACAAAGAGATATGTACAAAATGCCTATCATAGTACTACCAATAAATGAGAAATTACAAATGACCTCAATCCCCACTAAGAAAGATAAATTATGTTTTACTCATATAATGAAATTTTAGAAACAACTAAAAAGAATCATGTAGAATATTTAAATCAGTATTGAAAAATCTCAAAAACACAGTACAGAATGAAAAAGTCAAGTTTAGAATGATACAGTAAAACATTTATGAAACAAGTATGGAAATATATAGAAATCTATATTCTTATATAAACATCTACCTATTTTGAAAATAGAAAAACAAGAATGAGAATGATAAACACCAAATTCATAACAATGTTTACTTCTAGGGTAGCAGAGTACAAAGTGAGCTACAATTACATGCAATATTTTATTACATGAGTGGAGTTGTGAGTACACAGGTGTTTATTATATTGTTTTCTATATATACTGTATACTGAGAATTCATAATTTAACAGAAAAATGAAGAAGGAAATACGTTAAAACAAAAATTAAGACATATTAAGTAAAATGGTAGAACTAATAAATCTAAAAGCCAATTACTTGAATATAAAAAATGAAAGACAATTCTCACTAAATCACAAAAATTAAGAAACACAAACATTAATACAAAGTCAACACCATAGAGAAAAAGATTTTAAACGTTAACACAGTATTTACAAAGAATGCCAAAAAATAAATTGTAAACAATTAATCACATAATTTCCTAGATAAACACAAATCATCAAAATGAACACAAGCCAGACTTGAATCCTTTTTTTTTTTTTAAGATTTTATTTATTTATTTGACAGAGAGAGACAATGAGAGAGAAACACAAGCAGTGGGGAGCTGGAAAGGGAGAAGCAGGTAGGGATCCCGACATGGAGCTCTATCCCAGGATGCTGGGATCATGACCTGAGCCATGGGCAGACATAATGACTCAGCCACCCAGGCGCCCCCAGACTTGAAAATCAAAAAAAAATTAGTTAATACAAAACAAACTTCTGGAAAGACATCAAATATAGTTGATCATAGGGTTGATCTCTCTCAAATCTTTAAGGAACATACTATTCTTTGCTAATGATTCTTCTCTAAATGGCAGAAAAAAATTTGAAAGGATAAAAAACTACCCAACTCCTTTTAAAGAACTGGCTTAATGCTGGCACTAAAACCTAATAATGATCATACACAGATCTACATACAAAACATACTAATATTGCTTATCTTTGATAAACATCCTGAAGAAAATATTACTGAATTCATGATATTTAATCAACTACCTCTATAATTTCCCAATGTCCTTATTTGTACATATATGACTTTTAAAATAAAAAAAATAAGCTTTATTAACACAAAGTAACGAGGAATGAGTTCAATATCTAAGTCTACAATGTTTCTCATACTCATTTAATTGAGAAAATGATATATGTGTTAAAAACCCATTCTTTATATTGTTTCAACAGATGTTAAAAGATATTCAAAATACATAAATCTGTTAAAAACTGAATGATGGTTCAGTTTTTGATAATGATGGTTCTAACAGTTCTAATATACTCCAAAACATGCAACAAAAATATGCTCCACAATTACCCACAATTAATGTACTGGAGCTTGTTCATCTTTCAATAATTTCACAAGTATATATCTCAAATAGAATTCAGTAAACAGAATACTCAAAATATTCCCTGCTGCCTGAGGTAACTACAAAATTATAAAAATAATTGGAAAAATAAAATAATTTCAGAAACATTTGTTCTTAAAAACTAAATCTATATTTATCATTGAACTGAATCACTTTGAGAAGGAGAGGAATTAAATCTTAACTAAAGAGTTTACATTTTAGTTAAACCAGTTATTGCTTATATCTTTGAATTCCATCTCAACAAAAGCCTTAAGGTTGCAATTATTATTACCAATTTTAATCAATAACAGGAAATCATTTTTTTAAATTTTTTACTTAAATTCAATTAACATACAATGTATTATTAGTTTCAAAGGTAGAGGTCAGTGATTCATGAGTCTTCTATAATACCCAGTGTTCATTACATCACATGTCCTCCTAAATGTCCATCACCCAGCTACCCTATTCCGCCACCACCTCCTAGAAACCCTGAGTTTGTTTAGGAAATCATTTTAAAAAATAATTTCTGAGAACTAAATACAAGCAGGATACTATTGTATAGGTCCTATCAGTTACTTGTCTAGCTCCTCAACTTTGAAGATAACTTCTTCCTACGTATTATCAAACCTCCATTCCTACTAGTGCAGACTAAACATAACAAGAAGGAACTTAAGGGGTGCCTGGTTAGCTCAATTAGTGAAGCATCCGACTCTTGATTTCAGCTCAGGTCATGATCTCAGGGTTGTGGAATCAAGCCCCACAATGGGCTTCTTGCTCAGCAGGGAATTTGCTTAAGATTCTCTCTCCCTCTGCCCCACCCCTCCACTCATGTGTTCTCTTTCTCTCAAATAAACAAAATGGTTGATTTTTTTTTAAGATTTTATTTTATTTATTAGACACACAGAGAGAGATCACAAGTAGGCAGAGAGGCAGGCATAGAGAGAGGGGTAAGCAGAGAGCCCGATGCGGGGCTGGATCCCAGGACCCTGAGATCATGACCCGAGCCGAAGGCAGAGGCCCAACCCACTGAACCACCCAGGCGCCCCGGTTTTGTTTTGTTTGTTTTTTTTAAAGAAGGAAGTTAAGAAGCTTAGGTTCAAAAGTAAGATTTGGTATCAAATCATATTTGTTGATATAGTCAAACTTTGACACTGGTAAGCCCATTTCTCAGAACAGGATTTCTCCTTTTTCATCAATACTTGGCTCCTTTTAGAATTACCTGAATTGCTCTTACCAGCTCTAACCAAAGAAGGAATACTGCACCAAGACCAGAAGCCTTGGTACCTGATGAATGCCTGAACTTGTAAGTAAAACCACTAGCTACAATACACTATTATTACCACAATACCAAGTGTTTTTGTTGACTAAAATATCACCTAAAATGCCTGACTGAAATACCAACTGTTCCCTGATCCTCATGACCTTCAAAATTACCACCTTCAGATACCACATTCCATCCACATCCTGGTAGAACTTCTTCCCAGCAAGTGAGTCTAGTTTCAATTTAACGTATCCCCTTCTCCTGCCCTGTCTGCCAGACTAACTCATTTCATTAAAGTTAATAAGCAACACCCAGGCATATGCAAAATAATAAGCACTGTAAGGTTAGATAAATAAAAAAGAAGCATCTATTGCTCTCAAAGAGCACTGTCGCCTTATAAAGGTCACAAACTAGTAAACAATTAACTTTGTGCTACAAAATCAAAATTAAATTATGCTAAGTAGACACAAATGTTCCACCCTGATGGAGTCAGTTTAGATCATTTAATAAGGTTAAACCCTATTAAAGTGGCAAATGAATCAAGATTTGAAAGATAAGTAATACTTTATGGGAAAAAAGCAGGCTACTCATAACTGCAAATAAAATGGAAACAACCAAGATGTCTTTCAATAGGCGAATGAATAAACAAACTATGGTACAGCCACACAATGTCATACTACCCAGCAATAAAGAGAAATGAGCTATCAAGCCACAAAAAGATATGACTGAATCATATATATAATGCATCTAACATACAAAATATGTTTTAATCAACTATTTATGTTATCAATAAGGCGGCTGGTCAACAGTAGCCTATTAAGTTTTGGGGGAGTCAAAAGTTACACCCAGATTTTTGACTGCCCAGGGAGGTTGGTACTCCTAGCCCCTGCATTGTTCAAGGGTCAAGTGAATACTAAAATTGAATAATTAAGTAAATGAACAGAAAAAAGGAGGTAAAGAGCTAAAGAAAAAGATAGCTTCCTCACTGTTAAAAAGGGAGTTTATAGATAAGGAGAGAAGGCTAGAATGATACATGTGATAATGTATTAGTTAGGAACATCAATAGGACCTCATGTTTACCTTTATATAGCTATAGATGCATATATAAAAACATACGTAGTATGTGAATATACACAGGTTAGTAAACACATATATTTTCTTGCTCTGTGAGAGGAGAAGGCCTATAAAAAATGATGCCCCTTTCTAGATGAATCCGACAAGTGAGCTGGGAAAACATTGGAAATCATCACTCCCAGAAGAAAGAATAAGGTAATAAAGATCTTGATTATAGGAAGAAGCATGGGAGGAGATGAAGACCCCTGGCTCTTACTTAGACATGAAGAAACAAATTAGTACCTTTTTCTCTCCACTCATCCAGATACCCCATCTTCAGATAAATAATCTAACCAAAATCTTAGTATGAGAAGAAATCTCAAATACAGAAGGAGAAAAACTATTAATGTCTTAGACTATCAGTCTAAAGTGAAAAACTGATCCTATCCAGCAAATTGAGGGATTGTGGATATCCAGGCCAAAGAGAGGCAGGCAAGAAAAACCAAGCCTTCCAAAGATTCTGGCACAATCGACAGCAAAAATTCCATCTTTTGGAGAAACACCATTAATAAAAAGCCTTAGCCCATTTACACCTAGTCAAATAATGACACAAAATTAAAAGTGAGAAGTTACCCAGTATTTGAGAAATGACAAGTGAAAATATAATCACTTACTTCTAATAATTCTGAGACAATGGGCAGAACTTCAGGATTACAGATATCTATGGAGTCATCCCGGTATGTCTTCTTTTTATAACAGATATTACCCAAATGTAGTATTGCTGAGAGAAGAGAGAAAATCCTGTGAAAATAAAACCATAAATTATAGCTCATTTATGTGCAGTCTCCAAACTTGTTTCACTGCAAAATTCTAATCAAGCAAATTAACCAGTACAAACATATTTAATCTTCATAAAAATAAAAAATATGCTTTTCATTTTCAAAAAAAAAGTAAAAATAAAAAATATGGGAATAATAACTATAATAACTAAATTTCATGTGTACTATGTCAGGCACTGTGCAAAGTGCTTTATAGAACCTTACTTTCAGTACTATACCACTGGACATAGTTGTTTGAAGAGGATTTGCTATTGCCTGAATCTGTACAGTGTTTGAAAGTCCACACATTTCTAAATGCTTTTCATCCTGCCTGGAATGCCCTTTCCCTACATGTCTACTTCAGATCTGCTGAATCAGAATCTTTAAAGGAAAGGCCTTGGAATCTGTATTTTCTTAACCAAGTAGCCTAGATCATTTTTTACGATTAGTTTTATTTAAGAATTGGTTTCCTACATCATACTACAGTGCCCTTGATAAATGCTTTGAAAATAAACAGTATGAGGCCACTGGGGTAAATTACCTAATTTTCAGGCCCCGCCCATAAAACATCTACAACTGGACCCTCCCTTCCACTCTTCCCTTCTGTCTTAGAGGAACACATGACCTTCTTCCCGTCAAACTAAACCCCTTCTTGTGCTTTGCATCCCATGAATTCCAGTTTACTCAGGAACTTTATTATGCCTATTTCTTATCTCCTACCTGATCTAGAAGAACTTTCTATCAAAATGATATCTTCATTTTCTCTTAAACAACCCATCCTAGATTCCACGTCTTCTCCTTACCTTCACAAACAAGCTTATTAAACTGTTAACTTATACTCCTTTTCTTCACTTTGTCATTCCCTATTTACTATCATATCCTGACATCTGACCCCATTAAAATATCTCAGAGAAGTTACCAAGGACCACCAGATAAGAAAAGTGTATTATAAAGAGAAATGAGCTATCAAGCCACAAAAAGACATGACTGAATCATATATATAATGCATCTAACATACAAAATATGTTTTAATCAACTATTTATGTTTTGGTTATCGGTCAACAGCAGCCTATTAAGTTTTGGGGGAGTCAAAAGTTACACCCAGATTTTTGACTGCCCAGAGGGGTTGGTATTCCTAACTTACCTGACCTCTCCAAAGCATTTAATACAGCTGAACACTCCATCTAAAAGCCCTTCTGGGAAACACACACACACACACACACACACACACACACACACACACACACACGCATCTTTGTGTCTTGTCCAACTATTTCCTTATGATAAACCTGTTCTACCTATAAAATTTTAATTATGTGTTTTCTGAAAATTAGGAAGTGTTCTAAATAAAATAAAGACATTGCTTTAGGAACTAAACAGCCATACTTTCAAAGGTCCTGAATCAATATCTAATTGATCAATCTAATTTTTCAAATAATTTAAAATTTTAATTGTTTGAATCATTAACATGACTCAAACAAAATACAAGTCAATTTTAAAGGAATAATTCATAAAAGTACTCTGGGTAAATTAGAGAGGAAACAAGAGTATCAATTGAATCATTACAAAGACTAATGGAAACCAAAGGATATAAAAATGCAAATTCATGGGCCACTTATTAAACACCATATTTAGTAGGAGTTTATATGGTTGTTAATTATATCCTTTCAGAATCTGGGGTTCAACAAATCAGTACGTTAATGTTTTCTCAAACACAAATATGTGATACTTAGTCTCCAACAATAATAAATGTTAAATAAACAATCTAATATACTGTAATAACTCAATACAAAAAAGTTACAAATATGAATAAAAATCCCTATTCACAAAACGTGTAAAATCTTGCATTAAGAAATAAAAACAGTAACAAAAAATCCCTATACTATAAGGCAGGGTATCCTAAAATACTTAAGGTAGACACAATGCACAGTTAAGAAAAATTTCATTAAAAAGGTAGGACATGGGGCCCATGGCTGGCTCAGTAGGAAGAGTGTAGGATTCCTGATTTCGGGGTCACGAGTTCAAACCCCACATTAGGTGTAGAAATTACTTAAATAAATAAGCTTTAAAAAATAAAAAGGGAGGACATGAACAGTACTCAAAGCAAAGAGGTTTCCATTCACATACCAAATTTTAGGATGCCTGCAAAGTGTGTTTAGAAGAATTCTGGGTTAGATCTGAGTGCAGTCAAAAAGACTGTTGTGATTTATTAGAACAGTCAATCATGGTCAAAGGAGAGGGGAATTGCAGTATATATGTTATGTTATCAAAAAAAACTGGCATTATTTCAATGAGTAAAAAAGAGATAAAGATGAGTCCTTCAAGGAATGGGGAAAATACTGGACATTCAGAATGCAATATGATGTTTTAGAGGATCCTATCGGTCTAGCTAAAACACAAAACTTGTGTTAGGGAATATCTGATAATATCTAAAAAATACAGAAAGGTCAAATTACAGGCCAGGTTACCAAATATATTACATATATTTTCCAGTGGTTTCCAATATGGGATACACTGGTATCAGAAAGTATAAAGGACACACAAACCCTTGGATGTATGAGAAATACATTTTATTTCCAACTTATTTTATCTAAAAAAATGAAATTATGTTTCACTATTATTTAATATATAGACAATCAGGTGTGTCACATGAGGTATAGGAGGTATGCTGAAGAAAGAATATAAGTAATGTAGCATGGAGGAACTATAGAGTTACCCTCATTTACTCAGTAACTTTTAGTGAACTGAAGTTTATGTGACCAATTAAATGGGCTTGCATATTTACATTTGGTATTAACTTTTCTTTTTTTCTTTTTAAAGATTTTATTTATTTGTCAGAGAGAGAGAGAGCATGCACACACGCCCAAGCAGGGGAAAATGCAGGAAGAAGAAGCAGGCTCCCCACTGAGCAAGGAGCCTGATATAGAATTCAATCCCAGGACCCTGGGATCATGACCTGAGCCTAAGGCAGTGCTTAACTTAACCAACTGAGCCACCCAGACCTCCCTTAATTTATCTTTCAAAAAAAGTTTGGTAGGAGTGCCTGGGTGGCTCAGTGGGTTAAGCCTCTGCCTTCAGCTCAGGTCATGGTCTCAGGGTCCTGGGATGGATCCCCACATGGGGCTCTCTGCTTACCAGGGAGCCTGCTTCCCGTCCCCCTACTCCCGCCCCCGCCTGCAGCTCTGCCTACTTGTGATCTCTCTCTCTGCCAAATAAATTAAAAAAAAAAAAAAGTTTGGCAAATAATCTGAATTCCAGATTCATAGTAATCACAAACAAGAAAATAGCACAGCTGTTATTCTACTTTTAGTATGACATTAAAAGTTGACAATATAATCAGATCTGAAATAACTAATTCCCTTCCCCCCAAAATAGTTCTGTTACTATTTTTTTCTGGTGATAGTCAAGGTTATTTGTGTCTTTAATTTTATTAATTTTTTTATTATGTTATGTTATGTTAGTAACCATACAGTACTTCATTAGTTTTTGATATACTGTTCCATGATTGTTTGCATATAACACCCAGTGCTCACTGCAATACATGTGCTCTTTCATACCAATCATCAGGCTTTAATTTTAAACAGCTTGTTTTATTTTAAATATAATTTGCTTCATTTTTATCTCAACCTTTTTACATTTCTATTTTGTTTATAATGAAATATGTTTAGCATCCTAAGAGACTCCTCAGGAAACAAACTGAGGATTGCTGGAGGGGAGGAGGTGGGAGGGATGGGGTGGCTGGATGATGGACATTGGGAAGGGTATGTGCTATGGTGAATGCTGTAAATTGTGTAAGCCTGGTGATTCACAGACCTATACCCCTGGGGCAAATAATACATTATATGTTAATAAAATATAAGAATAAATTAATTAAAAAATATATATATGTTTAGCATAATAATACAGACATTAATTTAGAGAGGGAAAATTATATTTTACTGATAGGTATGCATGCCTTAATAAGATTAGAGATCAATGATACAGAAAATAAGAAGCTATAAAAATAGTGTCATAAAGCAAGTTTCTAAGCAAAGTCTATGGACAGATTTCAGGAGCACCATGAACTCCTGCAACTATATGCAAACATTTATGGACACACAGTTTACAGGAAGAAGAGCTCCAACTTTCAAGAGATTCTCAAAGAATTTATAATTAAAAAAGCAATTCAAAGCAAGTCTTTTAGAAAAATAAATTTTCAAATCAATGCTTAACAAGGAAGAAGGAGGTATTAGACTTGGAATATTTGTTAGAAAATTCTTTCAAAGCACCAAGGAAGAGGAACTTGTGAAACACACATTGTAATTTTGTTCTCTACCAAAGGTATAAGAATACAGTAAACAAACTCACTGTCTTCGTGTCTTGGGAAGAAATCCTACCATTTCCATGGCCAGTTGTAAGCGTTCAAAATCATGCCTCAAATCTTCCCCCTCCACCGAGAAGCAATCCTGCTTATTTAAGAAAAACAGGGAAGAAATCAATTATTACCTATTGAAAAGTAAGGTAAGCCACTCAGAAATATAGTAATTCTAGGTAAATATACCTGAGTATAAAAATTAGAGCTGGTGAAATATTTGGAGAATTCTTGTTACAGGTATGCAAACTAAACACATACCTACCAAAATACCAGTAAGTTACTTTTTTCTCCCTTTCACAATCACCAAGGCAAGGATCACAAAGTAACTTAAGATAAAGAGCTAACAATATTATAAAATATTCTGATACCAACTTTGACTTCGAGTGGTGCTCAAGAGTTCTGAAGATCCAAAGCACTCTAAGAGCTCAATTTCACAAACAAATGTTATTATTCAACAAATATTTAATAAATATCTACACTTATTATGCAAGGCACTAGATGCTGAGATACAAAAATAAATTTTAGAAGAGGCAATAATTTAGTTGAGAAATGGAGCCTAGATATATATATAATATAAACATGTTTATCTCAATATTAGATATAATAAAAATAGTTCCTAATGAAATTATATAAACAACATGATTATCAGTAAAAGAAAGTATATGTGAAAATTAAAAATCTGCAAAAAACACACATTAGTTGGTAAAGATAGCTGTAAACTACCAAATAAAATATTTTTAGAGTAACCTTTGCATTTCAGCTCCCAAAAAATTCAAACACATATATAATCTTTATCTTTAAAATAAAAAGTTTTTAAAGCCTTTTACTATATGTTCTCACAATCCCTTATAGGTACATTTTCAAAAACCTCCTCACATGTATAATTTTTTTAATGTCTGACTGTGGAATGTTGCATCAAGTACTCAATAAATGCATTAACTGTTATCTGTTTTATTCACTGCTGATCTCTAGCATCAAATCAGGGCCAAGAAGACAGTATATATAATCACCGAATTACTGAATAAGTACTGAATTAAATGAACCATTCCTTTTTGAGAAAGTACTCATTTTTTTTAAACTATCAAGTATCTAGCATGTAAACCTGCTTTTGACCCTGTAAGAATGAGTTAATGAGTAATGCAGATATATAAGCATAAAATCAGATATTAAACCCAAGGAGATAATAATGTGTATGTATATATAATTATACATTCATTCAGTAGAAAAGAAAACAGGCTCAGAGGTTAAGTAATTCACCTAAATGACAGGGGTGGCAAAATGAAAATCTTTCCAGTTCTAAATCCTCTATCCTCTGTCAGGCAACACCAGTTGCTTGAGTTTATTTAATAGGATAACCCTTAACAGGAATTAAATCAATATACAACATGCAACAAGGAGTCCCTTGTTAAAAGCAATTTTCTCATCACAGTTCCCCTTGGAATCATCTATACAATTCCATTATATATATGATAATATAGGACAAATTACAGAACAGTACCTAACAATCCTCTCTTCTTATAATGTTAAGCCACACAAGTTCTCATCACTCAGAGGGGAAAAAAAGTTTAGTTTGCCCCCAAATATACTCTGAGGAGCTAAGAGGAAAAAACAAACCAAAAGATCCTCAGATTAACTGCTTGCTTTCATTAACTTGTGAGAAAAGGCAACAGAAATTACCCGAAGTTCAAACAATAACAGATTGAAAACACAGTAAATGAGAGGCTGATGAAAGATACAAAGGAAATAAAGGACTATGGCTACAAAATTCTTTAAGGAAAAGATGGATAATGTTGCTATCGATGGTGGCAGCAGCTCTGGGAACATGTACTATATACTTTACTAAATACTAAATACTCTATCAAGCTGTTTAGATGCATTGTCTAACGTAATTCTCACAAAAGTTAAAGACCATTTTTATCTCATCAAATAGATGGTGGAAACAAAAGAATTACGTGACCTGCTCAGGTTCTCAAAAACTAGTAAGTGGATCAGCCAGTATTCAAGTCAGGTCTGTCTGCTTCAGACCCCAAACTCTGAAGCATAACTGAGACTGTCTAAATAACAGCAGATCAGTTCATAATGCCATGACAAGTTCTGTACAGGCAATCAAGTCTTACATTTGCCATATGAGTTTTATCAGTCTCCTACCTACTTCCCAATGAGACTCCGTCACTCGATGTTAACAGGTGAAAGATGGAAGCTTCTCAAGAACAGCAAAACAGTGTAAATTTTTTCTACTAAAATGTATCAAATCTATAAATTTAAATCTCTAAAATTTTCCAAAATGTTAAATCTGAAACCATAAATTACTTGATATATAATGAAAAGGCAATGCAATTAAACCTTGTATGAAGGAAAAAATTTAAGTCCACAATTTCTGATCCTTCTCAACTCTGAAACAGTCTAGTGTTGTAATTAGTGGAGTATGTAATCACACACAGTGAAAATTAAAGTCAGTTATTTAAACCAAGAATTAAAACATGTTTCCAGAAGGAATAATTAATAAATTAGTTCATTAGTTAATTTATAGATAGAGATGAATGCATGTTTTAAGCCTTTACATCTGACCTCACTACAAAGGGAAGAAAAAACATTTTTTGTATCCTTTGATTATAAACTTGTCCTTATAAAATATAAAAAGAAAGCTAAATTTACCTGTTCATTTTATATTACATCATATATGCCCTTAAATCACTCAATTAAAACATAAAATAATCTTATTTATAGGAATTTAAATTCTTAATTTTTGGAAAATTATATAAAGACTAGAGCCTCTATTGCCACTAAAAAACTTTCAAAATGTACATGCATTCATCATGTGAAAAGACTGTTACTGTTAACTGACACAAAAACAGGAAGGCTATACCTTTTTTTAATGAATTTATTTTTTTATTTGACACACAGAGAGAGATAGTGAGAGAGAGAGCACAATCAGGGAAGAGGGAGAAACAGGCTCCCTGCTGAGCAAGGAGCCCCAAATGGGGCTCAATCCCAGGATCATATCCTGAGCCAAAGGCAGCTGCTTAAATGACTGAGCCACCCACGTGCCTCAAGGCTATACCTTTTTAAGATAAATATTACATACTACTTGTAACATGTGAGTAATAAAATCACTGAAAAAAAAAATACACCTCAAAAAAAAAAAACCTGTAGTTCATAAGAATCCATCAGGAATGCAATCAATTTATTGTCAAAATAAATATAGACTAAACGTTAGCAACAACAGAACAAATTTAAAAAAAAAAAATTTTTTTTTAAAAACTGAACTGACTGGTTTTTAAACCACAAACCATACACATACAAAGTCAGTTCAAAGAAATTAAAATTATTTTCTCTTCTTTCCTAGATTCTTTGTATTTCAGCTGATTTTCTTTCTAAGTCATGAAATAAGTACAAATGAGCAAGGTGAGTGAGGGTCCTTTAACAGGAACACAGAATATTTAGGTACTTGTACTGACCGGCTCAGAGTCATAGCAATAATCATCCCAGCTCTGTCTGAGGGGTTTCTTTGTTATCTGAAAGTAAGGCAGATTAGTTAGGTAGAAGTAATGGTTATCATTCTTCTCTAATCATCTCTTAGATGTAAGTATAGCAGCACTGTGCTGCTACCCAAAGAGAGTTATTTTGTACAGCAGCATAAAACAAGAAACAACTAGGTAAACATTCAGATTCTGGGAGATCATATATTATTACAACCAATCCATATTTCCTGTTTTTCAGTGACTCTGAGATTTGTATTAACTGCTCAGTCTCATATTCTACTAATAATGACTACTTTATGGCAACAATATGCATGGTATTGCCACTGACAACAAAAAAAATATCTGGAAGAAGAGTAATAAGCTCGGGACTATCAGCTCATTTATGAGCAATTATTAGTTTTTAAAAAGGAAATATTTAATCATCCAAATATCTCCAAAGCATTTAACAGGGAAAAGAAAAATCTCAGAAGCTAAATCAATGATTTTTTTTAAATATACATAATTTTATATAGTAGAAAAGCCTAGTATTTTATCAAGAAGTGATATTTTAAATAATTTTGAAATTGATATATAAATACAAAATTTTATTAGTTCATATAAATATGTAGTTTTGAAATTAAGAAATACCAATTACATAGCATCCTCTATCTTGGGAAAACTCTAAGATGCTACTTTCATAACCTTAAATACATACTATAGCCTTTGAACCATCATCAAAATGTCAATTTCCTTACAAAACCTTCATAAGGATTTTTTAAGTTACCATAAAGGCATTTATCTCCATGGATATTACAACTTGCCTCAAGTAAAAAAAAAAATATTAAAAGAAAAAATATGACAGTCTGTTATTTAAGTGATCTACTGTCATATCAATTCCATTAATATTGGTTCTAGAATTTTTATTAATGAGAAATAGGAAAATTGGAGAAACCATTGTAATGAAAAACTGCAATTATCCCTTATTATGGAAATTTAGGAGTGAATTTTAGGAGTTTCACAGAAAGATATGATGAATTTCATTTGAACAGGATCATTTGCTAAATTATAAAAACAATCATACTCTAAGTTAGTATCACAATATCATGCAAAGAGGTATATGTATTAGACTTCAAAACATATAAAAGAGGTTTCAAGTAATCCCATGCAAAGGGAAAACATTAATTATTAGTAACACTGAACATGCTCTTGTCTTTAAAAGGTAAACCACTTTGGAAAGACCAGTTCATTTTTCTAAGAAGCAGGTACATATATAAACAGTTTATTTTTCTCTGAAAGAGTCTCACAAAAAGCAAAGGGTACACATATAACTAAACCCTTCCAACTCTTACGGTTAATAATAATTTTTAAATTTGAGAGGCACATCACATAAATTTTTAGACTGCCTGTATGAAAATGCTAGTTAATATCCATTACTGGGTTTGGAGAACAAAGTATTACGAAAAAAACTTTTCTCAAGAAGTAAAATTTAATAATGCCCTACATTTCAAAATACATTTCATGAACTCTCACCTGATTGAGATAATGATATTCTTCTGGTTGTTTAAGATGGAATGCTAATCTTTCTTCTTCACTTGCTCCTGCCAGGAGGTAATAAAATACATGATAGTTCCTGTTGGAAACAAAGAGTATGGCTTTATAATGAACACGATCTACGGTTATCATTTAACAGAAAAAAGAACAAACATTAACTAGTAAAATGTTTCAATTTTGTTTCATTTTTCAATAAAAAAGTGGTAGTAAGTTCAATATTTTAGGTACTATAAAGTAAAATGATGTTTTGGATGCTAAATTCAAAAGAGAGGGGTGAAGGCTGCTATATGGCAAAGTAAGACCTCTGAAAATTCTCTCCTCCATAAGACAAATTAGAAAACAGCAAACTTGTCAGAAACAACTTTTGTCAGAACTCTGAAAATTAACCAAAAGCTTATAGCAATCCAAGGAGTGTTTACATAAGAAAAACAGTTCAATCTCAGTTAAAAATGCAATCTTTGTTGCCTTTTAACTTGCCCCAATCCATCTTCTGTTCACCAAATCCAGGATGGCCTTCAAAACCAATAGGTTACAATCATGATGAACACCAAAAGCCTGGCAGCCATCACAAGAGGGCAGAAGAGGGTTGGAGCTGGTTCAGAACGTCATTCCCTGAGAAACATCACTTGAACTATCTGGTGGTTCCCTGGAAGACGCCATGTTTAAAACTGTCTTTAATGACCTGACTCAGAGTTAAGCCAGTGTGAAAACCTTTTCCCCAGGGGAAGGTATGGAAAATTATTGGCAATTTTTTAATATGTCAGCTACATGAACCAATGGATAAGTGCTGGGGAAACAGTAGGCTAATCAAAAAATTTAAAGGGAAATGTGATCTCCACACAGGTTTTAAAAGCTCCCAATACATTCCTGGGAATCTAGAAGGCCATGTGGATGCATAAGGCTGTGCATGTGCCCAGGGCTTCACACCTTCTCAGCAAAGACCAGAGAAGGTACTGAACTCTCATCTCTGGCTGATCTTGAAGTAACCATCCTTGAGGAAGCCCAGGCATTACGTAGTACACAAGATTTTTTTTTTTAAAGATTTTATTTATTTATTTGACAAAGAGAGATCACAAGTAGGCAGAGAGGCAGGCGGTGGGGGGTGGGGAGCAGGTTCCCCGCTGAGCAGAAAGCTCGATGTAGGGCTCGATCACAGGACCCCGGGATCATGACCCGAGCCAAAGGCAGAGGCTTTAACCCACTGAGCCACCCAGGCGCCCCAGTACACAAAATTTTTAATCAACTGTTTTAAGTATGTTCAAAGAACTAAAGGAAACCACGTTTAAACAACTAAAGTATGAGAATGATGTCTCATCAAAGAGACTATCGATAAACATATAGAACTTACTTAAAAATAATTAAAGAGGAATTAGACAGTTGAAATATATAATAACTAAAATGAAAAACTATCTAGAGGCACTCAGTGACAGATATGAGTGGGCAGAAGGCATCAGGGAACCTGAAGACAGCTCTTGAAACAAGTCTGAAGAGAAAGAAAAATGAGGGCACCTAGGTGGTTCAGTGGGTTAAGCCTCTGCCTTCAGCTCAGGTCATGGTCTCAGGGTCCTGGGATCGAGTCCCCTGTTGGGCTCTCTGCTCAGCAGGGAGCCTGCTTCCCCTCTCTCTCTGCCTGCCTCTCTGCTTACTTGTGGTCTCTCTGTCAAATAAATAAAATCTTTAAAAAAAAAAAAAAGAGAGAGAGAGAAAGAAAGAAAAATGAATGAAGAAAACTGAACAGGCCTCAGGTATCTGTGGCACAAAAGGAGTCCCTAAAGGAGAGGAAAGGAGCAAAAAGAATATCTGAAAAAATAATGACCCAAAACTCCCCAAATCTGATGAAAAAACAACCTGCACATTCAAGAAACTCAACAAACTCCAAGTGAGAAAACCTTAAAGAGATCCACACTTAGAAGACATGCCTTATCAAGGATTCCTAATAAAAGATTATCAGCTGGAATTTGAGAAACAAAACAGAGGATCACAGGAGAAAGGAGGGAAAATGAAACAAGATGAAACCAGAAGGGAGACAAACCACAAGAGACTCTTAATCTCAGGAAAAAAACTGAGGGTTGCTGGAGGGGAGGGTGTGGGAGGGATAGGGTGGCTGGGTGAGGGACACTGAGGAGGGTATGTGCTATGGTGAGTGCTGTGAATTATGTAAGACTGATGACTCACAGAGCTGTACCCCTGAAACAAACAATACATTATATGTTAATTTTTTTTAAACTGCACTGTGATTAAAAAAAAAAATTATACACCCAGCAAAGTCATCCTTCAAAAATAAAGGAGAAATTAGGATAGTCCCAGATAAACAAAAATTAAGAGACTTCACAGCTAGCAGATGGGCCCCACAAGAAAGGCTAAAGGCACTTTTTCTAGCTGAAAACAAAGGAAACTAGACAATTTTCAGTTAAACATGGAAAAATAAACAGCACTAGTACAGATAACTATGTGGCTAAATATACAAGATAATATAAACTCATTTTTTTGTCTTTAACTTTTTTCCGTCTTATTAGATTTCAAAGACACCAACAAAAAACAATAACGACTAATCTGTATTGATGGGTCTACTGTTATAAAGATGTAATTTATATGATTTTAATACTACAAAAGAAGAGGAAAGGAACAGAACTACATAGGAGCAAAGTTACTTGTATTATTACCAAAATTAAGTTATTAATCCAAACAAGACTGCTAAAATATTAACTGTGATTGCCAAGGCAACAATTAAGGAAATAACTCAAGAAATATTTAATTAAAGAAATGCCAATGGTACACCAGAAAACATCTATTTATACAAAACAAGGCAGTAATAGAATAGAGGGACTAAAACATCATTAAAAAATACATAAAACAAATAGCAAGATAACATTCATAAATCCTATCTTAGCAATTACATGAAGTATAAATGAGTCCCAAGGTAAGTAACTGGCAGAATGAATTAAGAAAATCCAACTACATGCTATCTACAGTAGAGACACTATAGATTCAAAGATACAAATAGGTTGAAACTAAAAGGATGGAAAAAATACCATGCAGACAATAACCAAAAGAAAACTAAAGTGTCTATACTAACATCACACAAAATAGACAAAAATTGTTGCTAGATGCAAAGGATATTTTATAATGACAAAAGGGCCAATTCATCAGAAAGATAAAACAATTCTAAATGTAAATGCATATAAAAACAGAGTCCCAAAATACATAAAACAAAAACTGAAAGAATTGAAAAAAGAAAAATAAAAAACAATTCAACAATAGTACTGAGATATTTCAGTAGAAAAATCAATTTGAAATTTGAACATATCCTTTCAATAATGAAAAGAACCGTAACAAGATAAAAGATCAATAAGGAAAAAGAGAACTTGAAAAATACTAAAAACCAACTGCACCTAAAACACATCTATAGAATACTCCATCCAACAGCAGGATACATATTTTCTCAACACTGGAGAATGGAACAATCTCCGGATTAAAAAATGTTAAATTCTATGACAAGTCTCAATGTAAGGCAACTGAAATCATACAAACTATATTCTCTGATGATCTTACAATGAAATCAGAAGTCAGTAACAGAAATTTCCAAAATGCACAAATACATGGAAATTCAAAAACACACTCCTAAATAAAAATGGGTTCTAAGAAGAAATCACAAAGGAAATAAGAAAATAGATACATAAAAGCCAAACCACAACTTGCCAAAATATGGGAACCATTAAAGAGTTAAAACAGGTCTTTAGAGCTGCAAACCCACAGTAAAACAGAAGGAACTCGTAGCTAACCATTCACCTTAAGAAACTAAAAAATTTTTTTAAATTTTAAAAAAGAGCAAACTAAACCCAAAGCAAACAGAAGTGATAAGCATGAGAAGAGAAATAAAATAGGGAACAGTAAGAAAATAAAGAAAAATCAACCAAAACTTGGTCCTTTTAAAAGATCAACAAAATTAACACATTCTTATCTAAACTGACAAAAAAGGTGGGGGAGATTGCTATGGTCTGAATTTGTAACCCTCAAAGTCCTATGTTGAAATCCTAACCCCAAAAGGTAATGATATTAGGAGGTGGGGCCTTTGGATGTTGATTAGATCATGACAGTAGAGTCCTCATGAATGGGATTAGTGATTTTATAAAAGAGATTCCACAGAGTTCCCTAACCCATTCCACCATATGAGGACCAAGCAAGAAGGTATGAGTTATGAACCAGGAAGAGCTCTAATCAGAATGCAACCATACTGGCACCTTGATCTTGGACTTCCCAACCTCCAGAACTGTGAGAAATAAATTTGTTGTTTTTAAACTACCTAGACTGAGGTATTTTGTTACAGCAGCCCAAAGATAGGAGTAGACCTCAAATTCAGGAACAAAAGAGGGAACATTATTACCTGTCAAAAATAAAAATTGTTTTAAGAGAATACTATAAACAATTTTTTCCCCAACAAATTAGATGACCTAGATGAAAAAATCCCCAGAATGATAAAAACTACCAAACCTGGCTAAAGAAGAAACAGAAAATCTATAGAGACATATAATAACTAAAGTGTTTGGATCAGTAATCAAAATTCGCCACAAATAAAAACCCAGAATAAGATGGCTTCACTAGCAAATTCTAGCAAACATTTAAAAAAGAATTAACCCAATCCTTCCCAAACTTTTCCATCTCATTCTATGAACCAGTATTATCCTAATACTAAGACCAAACAAAGACATCAGGAGGGAAAAACAAAATAAAACACCTTGTAGCAATATCCCTTATGAATACAGACACAAAAAATCCTCAACAAAATGCGAGCAACCCACATTCAGCAACACACCATTAAATATTACACATCCATTCAGAAAGAATCCAGCAAAACAATCAGTTTTTAAGTTCTGAATCTTCACCTCCCATGATTCTTTGAAACCATGCTATATACCCACCACTCCATTAAAATGTGTTGGAAGAAGTTACTAACAACCTTCTAATAGCAGTATCTGTTAACGCTACAAAACTTTATGAAGTTATTTCCTTTCTAAAACTCTCTTACCTTCATTTAAAAAAAAAAAAAAAAAAAACCTCTAATTTAGATTTCCTCATCTGCTAGCCACAAAAAAAAAAAAAAAAAAAAAAAAAAAGAACAGGAAAGTCTTGAGTTCTAGTCCTAACCTGGTCGTATTCATTAGATGTTAGCTATCAATTATTGAATATAATTATGTATAAGGGCCACAATAAGCACTTTATAAATGTTATTTCATTTATTTCTCTAGACAACTCTAAGACAGTTTTCTATCTGTAAAATGGGAATAAATATCAAAGAAGCAGAAAAGTTAATTGAGATGCCAAAGCCATATTCAAGATTTGAATGTAGGTCTCTTTAACTTCAAACTCTGGCTCTTAATTTTTCTCATTGCAGCATGAAGGAAATCATTTATCTCTCTGACACTTGGGGGGTTTTTCCCCCTGACATTAGGATTCTTAATCTGTAGGAAGTTACATATATAATCTCTGAAGTCCTGTATACCTCATTATAATTATAATGAAAGTAAGTGCTTTATTAAAAATTTTCTCAAATTAGAAACAGAATAATAAGGCATGGGAAAAAGTCTGAAGACACAATGCTCACGAAAAGCAGTCAGATAAAGACCTGAGTCACGTTTTCTGTTCGGACAGTTTGCCTAGAATTTAGAAAGGTTAACAGTTCCACATGCAGGCATGCCTCAGAGATCTTGTGGGTTCAGTTCCAGACTACTACCATAAAGCAAATCTCAAAGTAACATGAGGCAAATAATTTTCTCAGTTTCCCAGTGCAGGTAAGTTACGTCTACACTACATTTTAGTCTCTTACGTGTGCAATAGCATTATGTCTAAAAAACAACGTACACATCTTAATTTAAAAAGCACAGTATTGCTAAAAAATACTAACCATCATCTGAGCTTTCAGCCAGTTATAATCACGGACCACAGATCACAATAACAAATATAATAATAATATAAAAGTTTGAAATATTGCAAGAATTACCAAAATATGACAGACAGATACAAAGTGATCAAAGACTGTTGGAAAATGTGCCAAAGACTTGCTCAACACAAACCAATTTGTTAAAAAAACGCAGTATCTGTGCAGTGCAATAAAACAAGGTATGTTTGTACTTATTAAAAAAACCTTCTAGCAGCCTCTGAAAAAGTACAATGTTCTGCTCATGACAGAAATAGCAATTATATGGAAAGCAATGCATGGTGTTAAACTGAATTAAAGGTCATAATATACAAACATCCTAAAAGATGATCTGATTAATACAAATGTTAACTTGATCTAATAATAGTAAGAAAAATATGTACCGTTCATTATGCTCTTGATAAACGAGTCTGGACTTCTCCAGTAGATATTTTTCAACATAGGCACTAGAAGAAAAATAAAATTGGTCGATATAAATAATAAAGCTTAAGGTAGATAAATATTTTTCCGGAGAAGACGCAAAAGTATAAAGAATACCACCCAGATCATTTTAGTACACTTACAATTACAATTATGTTATAAATGCTGTTAGTGTTATCTATGTTAAATTTATACACTCGTCTTTTTTGGGGGGGCTTTCAAAATAAATTCAGAAGTTCAAAACATGGCACATAAGACCCATCCATGGCATAGGCTTTACTTTCTTTCCAGGCTCATATGCCACTACACATTTTTTCAGATATTATACTTCAGCCAGGTGACTAAATAAGGCTCAAACACATACTTCCTTAACATATTTATGCTACAGCCACATTCTAGAATCTATTCATTTATTATTTACTGATTTATTCAATAACTTTTCATTAATTGGGCACTGTGCTAAGCACTGTCCAAATATGGAAATAAGTGATACACTATTCTCAAGGGGCTTACAGACTAGTAAAGGAAATATGTAAACAAGGAGCTATCATACTGAGCTGATATAGGATTTATTACAGAGCAATAATCAAAAATTATGGCTATATCAAGAGAGACAGGTAAGATTCCATCCAAGAAGGAAAACATTATATAAGGAACAATTCCCAGAAAGGGGAGTACACAGCACATAGTAAACATTCACAAAATCTATTTGGTGACTGACTGAGTAAATGACTTTGAAATCTGAAAGACTGACCAGAAGAAGACCAGGAGAACTGCTTTATGCAAAGGCATAAAAGAAAGAGGGTATTTAACCGCAGGGAAGATAATTACTCAACATGGCTAGAGAATGAGATAGACAAGTGCACTAGATGAAGAAGGACCAATATACTATGTGCCAGAAGAATGGATTTTATACTGAAAGTAATGAGGAACTAAAATATATTTCTGTTATGTCATTCTCTTTATCCAGCCTTTACCTCTTCAAGTCTCCAATACCTCTTACCCAAATTGAATCAATCCAAATTGAATCAACTCCAAGAAGGGGGATCTTACAGTCTGAAATTTAAAAGCTTTACACTACTGAAACCAAATAACACAGCACAAACCTCTGTGGAGTCAAAATCTGACTTTTGAGCTTTTATTCGCATCAGTTCCCTCCTACTGCATGCTCAGTATTTCAGTCACTTGCAAATACAGGTATTCCCTCAAACATGCCATTCACTCCTGGCTGCATCGTCCGTGCTCTTCCTTCCACTTCTAATTCTACAGGCTATACTCTCTATCCAACAGGCTCCATTCATAAAATGAACCTCAAATATGCCTTTTTTGCAAACTCATTACTACTACTACTACTATTACCAGTAATTAAAATGCATCGCTTCCTCCGAGTTACCACCATCACCTCTAATCTAGACTACTCAAACAGGTTCTTATCTGTCTAAAATGGAAGACATAAACTATTACGTTAAATTCTTTTGAGTATAGTTGACACATGTCACATTAGTTTCAGGTGTTCAGGTATATAACACAATGATTCAACAAGTTTACACATTATACTATGCTCACCATACCCTAGTAAAATATCATTGACTATATTCCTTACGTGGTGCCTTTTAATCCCGTGACTTACTTATTCCGTAACTGGCAGCCTGTATATCACACTCCCCTTCACTCATTTTGCCCATTCCACCACCTTCCTTCCCTCTGCAACCATCATATTTGTTCTATGTATTTATAGGTCTAATTCTGCTTTTTGTTTATTCATTTGTATTTTAGATTCCACATAGTACATTAAATTCTTATACCCACCCTGAATAGCAAATATTACAGCCTATTTCACAAGTGTAGAAACTGATACTCATAGATATTAAGATCATGCAGCTAGTAAACAGCAGAACTATGATTTGAAGCCAGGTCTATTTTAACTACAAACGCTCCCTCTTTCAACTATATCACCATACTCCTAGACATTTCTCCTTCCTCCTCTCTAATCCTTGAGTTATACTGCTATGAGAGTTATTTACCCTAAAATAAGATCTACTCATGTTATTCCTCTACTTTCACTTGCTACTCATACTAAAGTACATAAGGGTAAACTGGTATTATGTCTACCTGGGATAGTCTCTTTTTATTTATTTTTTTAAAAAAGATTTTATTTATTTATTTGACAGAGAGACAGAAAGAGAGGTAACACAGGCAGGGGGGAATGAGAGAAGGAGCAGCAGGCCTCCCACAGACCAGGGAGCCTGATGTGGGGCTAGATCCCAGGACCCTGGGGTCATGACCTGAGCCAAAGGCAGACACTTAACCACTGAGCCACCCAGGCGCCCCAGTTTCTTTTTAATGCATCAGCATAGAAAAAGAAAAAACAGATAAAGCAAATATGGCAAAATGTGATAATTGATGAATCTAAATGGGCATTCCTTCTATTCTCTTTACTTCTGTGTCTGACTTTTTTTATAATAAAATCTTTAAAATCTATCCCCAATAAAAAGGATAAATTAGATACATTAGAGGTTTATTCACAATCTGAAATCAACTGAACACTATGTCCATAATCTGAAGCCACTGAACCTACCTCCTCTCAAGTACACCAAGCTCTTATGATTCCACTCATCTGCTAATGCCAATCCCTCAAATGATAATGTGATTTCCCACTTTTTCTGCTTAGCAATTTTTCAAGACCCAAGATAAAAATCATATACTGTTTCCTGTGAACTTCTCCAAACACATGCTTCTATCACTATACTTATCTCATTTACTATAATCCTCTCATGTAAACATATCTTCCCCAAAAGACTATGAGAACTTTAATGGCAGAGAACATGTGTACATTTTTTTGTCTTCAACACTTAGCACAGTGCCTGGTACTCCATAAATGTTTGCCTAACAAATGATAAAAAGATGAAAATGTTTAATATATATTTGCTAAGAGTTAAAAAATTCAATATGAAAATTTTTTCAGTATGTATATGTTGACTTACTAATCAAGATGAAGATTTCTTAAAAAAAAAGATTTCTGCTCATCACTGTTGTAAGAGAACCTTTAACCTTTTCAGATAAACGCTTAACATCTAAGAGCAAGAATTTCATTCATAAAATGGGAAAATAAATATCTGCTATTCCTAACTCATGAAACTGTCTTAAGAATCAGTGAATATATGTAATGATACTTTGTAAGTTACAAAGCAACATATACAACTGAACCTATTATCAACATTTCTTGTATCACAATCAAATACTAGAAAAGTACAACTTGACAATGTGGCTGCATCCCATTTTTATTAGTAAAAGTTCCAGTTATACTTTTGGAAACATGGTTTTCAAATCAGAAAGGAGATGAGTTATAAAACTCGCCACTAAAGTACTTATCCTTCTTGTTTTGTTTTTCGGGGGGTTGGGGGGTGGGTAGAATACACATAGTTTTGGTCAAAATTTTTAAATTAAAAGCAGAAGTGAAAAGCATAATTAAAATGGCATAAAAAAGAAAAATACTAACCAATCTCACTTATTGATATGGATGCAAAAATCATAAATAAAAACTAGGAAACAGAATAGAACAACCAATTTATATGTGCGTGCATAAATATATGTACATATATGTATGTGTGTGTGTAAATTGTATCTTTGTATGACCAAGTCAGATTGCTTTCCCAGGAACAAAATGATTCAGTTTTAGGAAAATAATAACATTAACAGATCTCAGAATGAAGATCATGCTGATCGTCGCAGATGCTCAAAATGCATTTGATAAAATGCAATACCATTCTGTTACTCAAAAAACCACTCACAGAAAATGTAAATCAATGTCTAACTCATTAATGTGATAAAAAGCCCTAAAATCAGTATTTTACTTTGTGGAGAAAAGTAGTCATTCACATAAAGGTCGGAAACAATATTATTTGGAATCAGACGAGAAAGAAAATAAAGACATAAGAACAGAAAAAAATATCTATTTTTGCAAATATACCAAGAAAAGGTCAAAGAAACAGTAGTAAAACTAATGCAAACAATAAAACAATTCAGTAAGAATAACAAGATACAGCTTAATATAAAAATTAATAACTTTCATATATGTAAACAACTAGAAGATATAATGCTAGAGAAAATCACATTTTTAGTAACAGTAAAACACTGAAATAAGATGCTTGGGAATAAATTCAGTAAGAAATACAAAAAATTTAAAAGCATTTCTAAATAGCACAAAGATGTCAATTATCCCCAAATTAATATATACATTTAACATTAGCCCAATAAAATCAAGCCATGAAAGGCATGGAGGAAACTTTAATACATGGTGCTAAGGCAAAGAATCCAAACTGTAAAGACTATATATTATATGGTTCCAACTACAGGACATTCCGGAAAAGGCAAAACTGGGGTACTATAAAAAGGTAAGTGGTTGCCAAGGGTTACTGGGTAAGAAGGGATGAAAAGGCAACCACAGAGGATTTTAGAGCAGTAAAACTACTCTACATGATACTGTAATGGTAAATACATGTCTTTATACAATTGTCAAAGCCCAAAGAACATACCACACAAATGGAACACAACAATGCAAGATGTTATTAATAGGGGAGACTAGGGGTTAGGGTGAAGAAGTATATGGGAACTCACTGTACTTTCTGCCCATTTTTGTTGTGACACTAAAACTGTTTTAAAAATAAAGTCTATTAGATATTTAAAAGTTAGAAAGAATATTGCTGGAAAAAACAGAAGTACTCTATTTACAGACTGTTTAAGAAACATTATTGTAACAAAATTAAATTTCTTGAATAGAACAGCATCATGTAGGAAAACATGGCTCTGATTCCTGTGGGGAGTCAAATTATATGCCCAACTTATACTCAGAAACAATTTTAAAAAATGAATGTATGCATAATACAGAGGAAAAAAGCAAATGCAGCAAATTGTTAACAATTAGCAAATCTAAGTTACAGATAATATGTGTTACACTATTCTTTGAACTTTTCTCAGGCTTCAACTTTCCAAACTAAAAAAGAAAAAAAGAAAAAAAATTTAGAGGAAAAAAATTGAATGCAGACACCAATGTCAGTCTTCTCATTAAACAGCAAACGAACAATCAATGGATTATGAAGAGAAAATGGTGAAAATATAAACATACTCCAAAGCCTGCTACTGCTACTTACCCAAGTACGGTGCCAGTTTCTTGGTAATTTACTTGAATAAATTTGCCAAAACGACTTGAATTGTTATTATGAGCTGTCTTTGCATTTCCAAAGGCCTGTCAAAATAAACAGTTCTCATTAATTTCATTTTTAAAAACGGAAAATCTTGCTTAGGTTGGCTCAAATGTAATTCTCTTTAACTTGAGACTCATATGGTTCAGGAAAAGTAAAAGAGAACAACTAATAGTTGAAATAAAACCAAGCAGAAAGTACTTTATGCTTTTCATTAAAATAAATCTTTATTTTAAAAACTTAACACTCCTTAAAATTAATTTAACTTTTCCCTTTGAGAGCCAAAACTTTCTTAATATATTTCTGTATTTTTAAAATCTTAAAATTAAATAAATAGGAGCTAGAAACAGAAAAATTACATCATAATAATTGCAATTTTAAATAGTATAAATGAAATAAAATCTCACTACAGTGTAATATATCACTTTATCACACCAACTTAAAACAAAGCTACAGTATATTTTAAAAAGAATTAAAAATATATAAGCTGCCTAAATTGTAACCAAAGTATACACAATGCAATAAATATTACCCAGCAATAAAGATAAATTGGTACATACATCAATATTGATGAATATCAAAACATTATGACATGTGGAAGAAACCAGACTCAAGAGTACATACTGTACTGTGAAATTCTAGAAAAGACAAAACAAAAGTAACAGAAAGAAGATCAGAGTTGTCTGGGAATGGGATGGAGTTGGGAAATGTGTAAAAGAGTCACAAGGAGTAATAAAAATATTTTATAGCTTCACCATATGATGGTGGCTATAAAAGTGTATATACATTTATCAAAAATCACTGAACTATAAATCTTAAATGGTTATATTTTATTTTAAGTTATATATCCCAATAAAGTTTCTTAAAATTTAAATTTTAAAAAATCCCCTGTTGAACTACATATGCAATAATCTTAATGAATTTCCAAGACAAAATGTTAAATGAGAGAAACTAATCTCAAAACTTAACTTACTATATATGATTCCACTTCTGTGACATTTTGAAAAAACAAAAAACAAAAAACAAAAAAACCACAATGGAAAACAGACCAGTAGTTCCCACGACTTAGTATGGGAGAGAAGTAAGAGGAAATAAAGATAAAGAATAGTGTGAAGGAGTTTCAAATGAAGTAGTGGAACTTTTCTGTATTTAGACTGTAGAGAGATGGTTACCCAAATTAATGTTTTAAAATTCACAAATTTTACTGAAATTTTAATTCTACTTAAATTTAACTCTTTTAAGAACTTAAATAGCTCCTTAAAAAAAGTAAATCATTAAAAAATTAAGGCCAAAAAAAGACAATTTCTGGTACATAAATCTGAAAATTTTCATCATAAGCCAGCCCACACTAAAAGGAACATTGAAGAAAGTCCTTCATGCAGAAGGAAAATATCATACTCAAATATGGATCAGCGTACAGAATGGAGAACAGCAAAAATGGCAACTACAAAAGTAAATATATAAAGTATTTATTACTTAAATCTCTTGAATAGATCATTGAAATTGAGGTCAGAGAAAATGATAAAGATCTCTGAAAACCCTCTCTTCTTCATAAGAGAAATAAGACAAAAAAACTATCTAAATAGACTTTTTGACAACTCTAGAAATTTATTAAAAGCTTACAATAATCCTTTGTAGAGGAACAATTAATAAAGGAAAATAGCTGAATCTCAGTAAGAAAAACAGGCATTGTGGCATTTTAACTTATCCAATTACCTAGGGAGATCCCTCTCCCCAGCTCCATGCTGAAGAGAAATGTAATCTGTAATTATACTCTTTTTAAAAGGCAGCCTAGAAGCAAATGAAGGAACAGAACTGGATTACAGCCTAAGCCTGGTCTCTCTCACAGGTAACTGTCAGAATTTGAGTTATATGGCATTTTCCTGGAAAACCTCACTCAAAGGATTATCTTTACCTGACTGGACTTGAAGCTCATTCAAAAGAGACAATCTTTTCACCATGTATGTTTGTTAAAAACAATCAGAGGCAATTGTTTAAATACTGAAACTGTCTAAGGTAGCAATAGGATAATGAGGCAAAAAATGAGGCAACCAAATAACATAAAAGAAAAAGTTAGTGAATGACTTATACAAAAGGGACATTTAAAGATCTGAAATCGGGGAGCGCCTGGGTGGCTCAGTGGGTTAAAGCCTCTGCCTTCGGCTCAGGTCATGATCCCAGGGTCCTGGGATCGAGCCCCGCATCAGGCTCTCTGCTCAGCAGGGAGCCTACTTCCTCTCCCTCTGTCTGCCTCTCTGCCTATTTGTGATCTCTCTCTGTCAAATAAATAAATAAAATCTTAAAAAAAAAAAACCATATTAAAAAAAAAGGTCAATTTTCTAAAAAAAAAAAAAAGATCTGAAATCGGAACACTTGGGTGGCTTAGTCAGTTAAGCATCAGGATCCTGGGATCCAGCCGCCTGTCACTCTCCCTGCTCAGCAAGGAGTCTGCTTCTCCCTCGGGCTTGTGCTCTCTCTCTCTCTCTCTCAAATAAATAAATAAATAAATTCTTTAAAAAATAAAGAAAGAAAGAAATGAAATATTCCAGGGAATGTAAAAAGTGTTGTACCTGTGCAGGACTGTGCACATGCCCAGAAATATACACATGCTCAGTAAAGAGCTGAGATCTCTGGTTGATATTTAAGTTCTATGTAAACAGGAAGCAAAAGGTAAGGCAGATTTGACAACTACCTGGTTAAATGTTGACAAATTCCAAGAAGCACACAGAACTTCACAGAAGAAACTGGGAGCCTAATTGCTTCACGACGTTTAAAAAAATCCTTGTCCGATTATCTGACCACTAAGCTAAACGAAGAAAGAATGTAAAGGCCGCACAGGAAAAAGAACAGAATTCACAAACTTATTCCAGAGAAGTCATGGGACAACCAAATCCTGGGAGGAGGGAAAAATCTCATTCTCAGAACTGCCACACTGTACTAATAAAAATGCCCACTTTTCACCAAAACAATGTAAGACATGCAAAGAGGAAAAAAAGTATGGACCAGGAAAATTTTCTAAAAAGCAATAAGCAGCGGGCGCCTGGGTGGCTCAGTGGGTTAAGCCTCTGCCTTCGGCTCAGGTCATGATCTCAGGGTCCTGGAATCAAGTTCCGAATCGGGCTCTCTGCTTGGCAGGGAGCCTGCTTCCTCCTCTCTCTCTCTCTCTCTCTCTCTCTCTCCCTCCCTCTGCCTCCTCTCTGCCCACCTGTGATCTCTCTCTGCCAAATTGATAATTTTTTTTTAAAAAAAGCAATAAACAGGGGCGCCTGGGTGGCTCAGTGGGTTAAGCCGCTGTCTTCAGCTCAGGTCATGATCTCAGGGTCCTGGGATCTAGTCCCGCATCGGGCTCTCTGCTCAGCAGGGAGACTGCTTCCCTCTCTCTCTCTCTCTCTCTCTCTGCCTGCCTCTCTGTCTACTTGTGATCGCTCTCTGTCAAATAAATAAATAAAATCTTAAAAAATAAATAAATAAATAAATTTTAAAAAAAGCAATAAACAGAACCTTCCCTGGCAAAGCCCAGATGTTAGACCTACAAAACCAATACTTTGCATCAGCTATTTTAAATATTTTCAAACAACTAAAGGAAAGTATGAAAATATACCTTAACAATAGAGAATATCAGTGAAGGGGTAGAAATTATAAAAATTCCATTATTAAAAAATATTTAAATTAAAATGAAAAATTCATTGGAGGGGCTTAGCAAGTGGATACAGTGGAAAACATAAACTGACTATTTCAACAATGAAAGGCCCAATACTTCCCAAATTTCATGAAAAACAATAATCTACATATCCACCAACCTTCACAAACTCCAAGCATCAAAAACTAAAAAAAGATCTGCACCTAGACAAATAATGATCAAATTGCTAAAAGACAAAGAATAGTTCTTATATAATCACAGGGTCCTGGGATGGAGCCCTGCATCAGGATCTCTCCTCAGCAATGTGCTCTCCCTCTCCATCTGCCTCTCACCTCACTTGTGCTCTCTCTCTAAAATAAATAAAAATCGTAAAAAAAAAAAAAAAAAAAAAAAAAGAATAGTTATTATAAGCAGTAAAAGAGATGCAACACATACCATATAAAAGTTCCTCAATAAGCATAACACCTAATTTCTCCAAATAAAACATTAAGAATTAAAAACAGTAGAGTTATATATTCAAATCACTGAGAAAAGCCTGTCAACCAAGAATTCTGTGTCCAGTAAAACTATCTTTTAAAATTAAAAGAGAAAATAAGAAAATAAGACATTTAAATGAACAAAAATTGAAAGAATACATTCAGCAGATAGGCCTTACAAAAAACACTAAATGAAGTAATTCAAGCTGAAAACACACATGATAATGAAGCAAAGCTATATGAAGAGATAAAGACCACAAGCAAAGGTAAATGTAATGTAAATACAAAACAGTATAAATATTTTGTAACCTTTTCCCTCCTACCTGACCTGAAAGACAATTCCATAAAACAATAAAAAGAAACCTATGTGTATGGATATAAAAATGTAGAAAAATAATTTGAAAATAATTTATATGAAAATAAAAGCATAAAGGAGGGGGAAAGGAACAGAGCTATACAGAAGAAAGTTTCTGCATATTATTGAAATTAAGTTGGTAGTAATCCAATGTTATTCCAATGTTAATTGGAATGCTCAGGAATACCACTAAAAAAATAACCAAAAAACCTAAAAAGAGAGACAACAAAACTAAAATGGCATGCTAGAAAACATCTCCTTGACATAATAGAAAGTAGTAATGGAAGAGTACAGGATATAAAAAAACAAATGGCAGGGCACCCTGTTGGTTGAGCATCTGACTATTGATTTCGGCTCAAGTCATAACCTCAGGGTTATGAGATCAAGCCCCACATCAGGCTCCATGCTGGGGGAAAGCCTGCATAAGATTCCCTCTCTCCCAAATCTGACAGCTTTTCCACTAAAGTCAGGAACACAGCAGGGATGTCCATTATCACCACCGCTATTCTACATAGTACTAGAAGTCCTAGCCTCAGCAGTCAGACAACAAAAAGAAATTAAAGGCATCCAAATTGACAAAGAAGAAGTCACTATCACTCTATGCAGATGATATGATACTATATATGGAAAATCCAAAGACTCCACTCCAAATCTGCTGGAACTTGTACAGGAATTCAGTAAAGTGTCAGGATATAAAATCAATGTACAGAAATCAATTGCATTTCTTTACACCAACAACAAGACAGAGAAATTAAGGAGACAATCCCATTTACAACTGCACCCAAAACCATAAGATACCTAGGAATAAACCTAACCAAAGAGGCAAAGAATCTATACTCAGTAAACTATAAAGTACTCATGAAAGAAATCGAGGAAGACACAAAGAAATGGAAAAATGTTCCATGCTCATGGATTGGAAGAACAAATATTGTGAAAATGTCTATACTACCTAAAGCAATCTACACATTTCATGCAATCCCTACCAAAATCCCATCCATTTTTTTCAAAGAAATGGAACAAATAATCCTAAAATTTAGATGGAACCAGAAAAGAACTCAAATAGCCAGAGAAATATTGAAGAAGAAAGCCAAAGTTGGTGGCATCACAATTCCAGACTTCAAGCTCTATTACAAAGCTATAATCATCAAAACAGTATGGTACTGGCACAAAAACAGACACATAGATCAATGGAACAGAATAGAGAGCCCAGAAATAGACCCTCAACTCTACGGTCAACTAATCTTCGACAAAGCAGGAAAGAACATCCAATGGAAAAAAGACAGTCTCTTCAACAAATAGTGTTGGGAAAATTGGACAGCCACATGCAGAAGAATGAAACTGGACCATTTCCTTACACCACACATGAAAATAAGACTCAAAATGGATGAAGGATCTCAATGAGAGAAAGGAATCCATCAAAAATCCTTGAGGAACACACAGGAAGCAACCTCTTCAACCTCAGCCATAGCAACTTCTTCCTAAGAACATCGCCAAAGGCAAGGGAAGCAAGGGCAAAAATGAACTATTGGGACTTCATCAAGATCAAAAGCTTTTGCACAACAAAGGAAACAGTTAACAAAACCAAAAGACAACTGACAGAATGGAAGAAGATATGCAAATGACATATCAGATAAAGGGCTAGTATCCAAAATCTATAAAGAGCTTATCAAACGCAACACACAAAGAACAAATAATCCAATCAAGAAATGGGCAGAGGACATGAACAGACATTTCTGCAAAGAAGACATCCAGATGGCCAAAAGACACATGAAAAAACGCTCCACATCACTCGGCATCAGGGAAATACAAATCAAAACCACAATGAGATAACACCTAGCACCAGTTAGAATGGCTAAAATTAACAAGTCAGGAAATGACAGATGCTGGTGAGGATGTGGAGAAAGAGGAACCCTCCTACACTGTTGGTGGGAATGCAAGCTGGTGCAACCACTCTGGAAAACAGCATGCAGGTTCCTCAAGAAGTTGAAAATAGAGCTACCTTACGACCCAGCAATTGCACTACTGGGTATTTACCCTAAAGATATAAACGTAGTGATCCAAAGGGGCACGTGCACCCGAATGTTTATAGCAGCAATGTCCACAATAGCTAAACTGTGGAAAGAACCTAGTTGTCCATCAACAGATGAATGGATAAAGAAGACGGGGTATATATATATATATACAAAGGAATACTATGCAGCCATCAAAAGAAATGAAATCTTGCCATTTGCGATGACGTGGATGGAACTAGAGGGTATTATGCTGAGCGAAATAAGTCAGTTGGAGAAAGACAACTATCATATGATCTCTCTGATATGAGGAAGTGGAGAGGCAATGTGGGGGGTTTGGGGGGTAGGAAAAGAATAAATGAAACAAGATGGGATTGGGAGGGAGACAAACCATAAGAGACTCTTAATCTCACAAAACAAACTGAGGGTTGCCAGGGGGAGGGGGCTCGGAAGAGGGTGGTAGGGTTATGGACATTGGGGAGGGTATGTGCTATGGTCAGTGCTGTGAAGTGTGTAAACCTGGCGATTCACAGACCTGTACCCCTGGGGCTAATAATACATTATATGTTTATAAAAATTTTTTTTTAAATTATAAAAAAAAAAAGGGAATGGTCCTCAATCTAACAAAGAGCATCTACACAAAACCAACGGCTATCATCATACTTAATGTTTAAAGCTGAATTCTTTCCCCCAAGAAAAGAATGTTGCTTTCACCACTTATATTCATATTGGCATAATCAGTGAAATCTGAAGGAAAAAAGAAATCCCGATTGGAAAAAAAGAAACAAAACTGTCTTTTTAACCACAAATATGATTTCCCATGTGGAAAATCCAAAGAAAACTTTAAAAAAGTCAGAATATTTGTATCTAGCCAGTTTGTATCATACAAGGTCAAAGTGCCAATATCACCTGTATCTCTATGTATTAGGAACTAACAACTGAAACCTTTTAAATACCACTTATAAATGCATCCAAAAATACTGACAAATGTAACTTACTATATATGTTAAAGTCCTCTACATTAAAACAACAAAATACTACTGAGAGAAACTAGAGATGATCTTCCTAAGTGGGAAAATAAAACTTGTTCATGAGTCACATGACTTACTATTGTTAGCATATATCAGCTCTCTCCAAATTAAACTACAGATTTAACACTATGCCAATCAAAGTCCCAAAAAAACTTTACGAGGCAACTAACAATTTAGTTCTAAAATTCATACGGAAATGCAAAGGACAGAATATCCAACAACTAAGCAAAAGAAGGATTAATAAAACTAATTTCAAAAATTATTATAAAGTTACATAATGAAAGTAGCATAGCACTGTCATAAAGACAAATGAATAAGTAGAACAGAATAGAGAATGCAGAAATAAGCCCACATATATATGGACAATTTTTTGACAAAGATACAAAGGCACTAAGGTAAAGAAAAAATAGTACTTCAACAAAAAATGGTCTTCAGGGGCGCCTGGGTGGCTCAGTGGGTTGGGCCTCTGCCTTCAGCTCAGGTCATGATCTCGGGGTCCTGGGATCGAGCCCCACATTGGGCTTTCTGCTCAGCGGGGAGCCTGCTTCCTCCTCTCTCTCTCTCTACCTACTTGTGATCTCTATCTGTCAAATAAATAGATAAAATCTTTAAAAAAAATAGTCTTGAGACAAGTAGATATTCATAGGAAAACACTGGATTTATACCTTACACTATATACAAAATAAATTCAAAATGGATCACAGACCTGAATGCAAAACCTGAAACCATAAAACTAAAAAAAAAAAAAAAAAAAAAAAAATCTTTGCAACCATGGATTAGTCAAAGTTTTCTTAAATATGACACCAAAAGCACAATCCGTAAGAGAAAAAAAAAATGGCTAAGTTAGACTTCATCAAAATTTAAAATTCTGCTCTTCAAAAGATACTACTAAAAGAGGGTTAAATCTGAGTGACATTTCACCAAGGAGGTGAAAGATCTGTACAATGAAAACTATAAGACACTCATGACAAAAACTGAAGAAGACACAAAAAATTGGAAAGATATTATGTGCTCATGGATTGGAAGAATTCACATTGTTAAAATGTCCAGACTACCCCAAAGCAATCTACATATTCACTGCAATTCCTATCAAAATCCTAATGGCACTGTTCACAGAAGTAGAAAAGACAATCCTAAAATTTGTATACAACCACAGACGACCCCAAATAACCAAGGTAATCCTGAAAAAGAACAAAGCTAGAGGTATTACACTTTGATTTCAAACTTTACTAAAAGCTATAATAATGAAAACAGCAGAGTACTGTCAAAAAAACCAAACATATATAGATTAAAAAAACTGAATAGAGAGCCCAGGAAAAAATTAAAAAAAAAAAAAAAAAAAAAAAAAAAAAAAAAAAAAAAAGTCCAGGACCAGAAATATCAACGAGTGAATTCTATCAAATATTTTAAAAAGAGTTAATACCTATCCGCATCAAAGCTTCCACATACATTCATGAGGCCAGGATCACGCCATGCCTAACCCAAAAGAAGACACCACCCACACCCAAAAAAAACTACAGGCCAATATCCCTGATGAACATAGAGGCAAACACCATCAACAAAATAGGACCAAACCACATACAACAATACATTAAAAAGATCTTTCACCATGACCAAGTGAGACTGTCTCCAGGGTTGTAAGAATGATTCAGTATTCACAAACTGATGTGATAACACCACATCAACAAAACCAAGGATCATAATCATTATGATCATCTCAATAGGTGCAGAAAAACCATCCGACAAATTCAAATTCCACTGATGATACAAACTCCCAAAAAAAGTGGGGCTAGAGGGCACATACCTCTACATAATAAACACAATATATAAAAAACCCACAGCTAACATCACACTCAATGGTGAAAAACTGAGAGCTTTTCCTCTAAGATTAGGAATAAGACAAATATGTACACTCTTGCTACACAGTATTAAAAGTCCCAGCCACAGCAATCAGACAAGAAAAAGAAGTAAGAGGCATCCACATTGGTAAAGAAGTTAAACCATCACTATTTGCAAATGACATGATACTATACACAGAAAATCTTAAAGACGCCACCAAAAAGCAACCTTCAGTAAAGCTGAAGGATACAAAATTAACACCCAGAAATCGGTAGCATTTCTATACACTAATAACAAAGCAGCAGATAGAGAAATTAAGAAAATACCATTTACTACTGCACCAAAAAGAAAGGACCCAAGAATAAACTTCACCAAAAAGTCAAAGATCTGTACTCCAAAACCATAAAACACTGATGAAAGAAATTGAAGATGACACAAGCAAATGGAAAAATAATCCAGGCTCATGGATTGGAAGAATTAATATTATTACAATATCTATATTACCCAAAGCAATCTACAGATTCAATGCAATACCTATCAAAATACCAAAAGCATTTTTTAAAAAAACCAGAACAAATAACAGGAAAATTTTTATGGAAGCAAAAGAATCCTGGAGTAACAAAAACAATCTTGACAAAACCAAAGCTGGAGGTATCACAATTTCACATTTCAACATATACCTCACCAAGCTGTAGTAATCAAAACAGGATGGCACCAACACAAAAACAGACACGTAAATCAATGGCACAGAATAGAGAGCCCAGCAATAAACCCACACTTATATGTCAATTAATCAATGATGAAGCAAAAATATATAACATGAGACAGTCTCATCAATAATGGTGCTAGGAAAACTGGACAACTACATGCAAAAGAATGTAACTGACCTCTCTGTAACACAAAAATAAACTCAAATTGGATTAAAACACAAATACAAGACCTGAAACCATAAAATCCTAGAATAGAACACAAATAGTAATTTCTCTGACACAGGCCAAAGCAACATTTTTCTAGGTATGTCTCATAAGGCAAGGGAAACGAAAACAAGCTACGGGAACCACACCAAAACAAAACAAAACAAAAACAACAAAAACTTTCACACAGTGAAAGAAACCATCAAACAAAAAGACAACCTACTGAGAGGGGGAAAATATTTGCAAATGATAATCTAATAAGGAGTTCATATCTAAAATATATTTTAAAAAAAACAAACTTCAGAGCGCCTTGGTGGCTCAGTTGGTTAAGCAATAGCCTTCAGCTCAGGTCATGATCTCAGGGTCCTGGGATCGAGTCCCACGTTGGGCTCCCTGCTCAGCGAGAAGCCTGTTTCTCCCTCTTCCACTCTCCCTGCTTGTGTTCTCTCTCTCACTGTCTCTTCTGTCAAATAAATTTAAAAAAAAAAAAAAAAAAAAAAAAAAAACTTTAAAAAATAAAAAATACTCTGCCTGCCTCTCTGCCTACTTGTGATCTCTCTCTCTCTCTGTCAAATAAATAAATAAAATCTTTAAAAAAAAAAAGACTTTAAAAATAAAAATAAAAAATAAAATATATAAAAAACTTGAACACCATCAAAAAAATAATCCAACTAAATTGGACAGAGGACCTGATTGGATAAAGATGGCCAACAGACATATGTAAAGATGATCTGTATCACTCATTATCAGGGAAATGCAAATCAAAACCACAATCAGATAATAACTTACACCTGCTAGAATGGCCATTATCAAAAACATTAGAAATAACAAGCGTTGGTGAGAATGTGGAGGAAAAGGAACCCTTGTACTATTGGCGGAAATTTAAATTGGTACAGCCACTATGAAAAATAGTATGCAGCTTCCTCAAAATATTAAAAATAGAAATGCCATACGATTCAATAATTCCACTACTGGGTATCTGTCCAAAAAAAAAATAAATAAATAAAAACACTAATTCAAAGAGATATATGCACTCCTTTGTTTACTGTAACATTCTTTTTAATAGCCAAGATATGAAAAAACCTAAGTGTTCATCAACAGATGAATGGATAAGTAAGAGGTGGTGTGTATATATACAAACAGATACTACACAGCCATAAAAGAAGGAGAAGATCATGTCATTTAAGACAACATGGATGGACCCAGAGGATATTACACTAAGTGAAATAAGTCAGACTGAGAAAGAAAAATACCATATGATTTCACTCATAAGAATCTAGGGGGGAAAAAAAGAAGAAACGAAAAGCAGAACCAAACCTATAACCAGACAACAAACTGATAGTTGCCAGAGAGGTAGGGGTGGAAGGTTGGGCCTAATGGGTGAAGCAAGTGAGAGATACAGGCTTCCACTTACGGAATGAACAAACTATGGGAATAAAAGGCACAGCATAAGGAATATAGTTAATGACTCTCTGCCTGCCTCTCTGCCTACTTGTGATCTCTGTCAAATAAATAAATAAAATCTTTAAAATAAAGGGGGGGGGGCGCCTGGGTGGCTCAGTGGTTTAAGGCCTCTGCCTTCGGCTCAGGTCATGATCCCGGGGTCCTGGGATCGAGCCCCGCATCGGGCTCTCTGCTCAGCGGAGAGCCTGCTTCCTCCTCTCTCTCTGCCTGCCTCTCTGCCTACTTGTGATCTCTGTCTGTCAAATAAATAAATAAATAAAATCTTTAAATAAATAAATAAATAAATAAATAAAAGGAATATAGTTAATGATATTGCAATAACAATGTATCAGGATAGATGGTAGATACACTTATGGTAAACACAGCACAATATTGCAAACATTTGGAATCACTAAGTTGTACACCTGAAACTAAAATAACATATTGTCAACTATATTTAAAAAAAAAAAAGAGGCAGTTAAATCTGGGAGAAAATGTGGGCAAACACATATGTAATAAAGGACTTGTACCCACTACACAAAAAACTTTCAAAACACTGAAAGAAAACCCAGTAAAAAATTGGGAGAATAAATTTTGACAAACATTTCACCAAAGAAAATACATAGAGGCCAAATAAACACACGAAAATATGCTTATAGCATTAGTCATTATAAAATGCAAAGTAATACCAATGGCATTTTCCAAAATGCTGGAACAAAAAATCCTAAAATTTGTATGGAACCAGAAAAGACCCCAAATTGCCAAGGAAATGTTAAAAAAGAAAAACAGGGGCACCTGGGTGGCTCAGCAGGTTAAAGCCTCTGCCTTCGGCTCAGGTCATGATCCCAGGGTCCTGGGATCGAGCCCCACATCAGGCTCTGCTCAGCGGGGAGCCTGCTTCCCTTCCTCTCTCTGCCTGCCTCTCTGCCTGCCTGTGATCTCTGTCTGTCAAATAAATAAATAAAATCTTTAAAAAAAAAAAAAAAAAGAAAAACAAAGCTGGGGGCATCAAGTTGCAGGATTTCAAGCTATATTACAAAACTGTGATCACCAAGACAGCATGGTACTGGCACAATGGAATAGAAAAGAGAGCCCAGATATGGGCCCTCAACTCTATGGTCAACTAATCTTCAACAAAGCAGGAAAAAAATATCCAATGGAAGAAAGACGTCTCTTCAATAAATCGTGCTGGGAAAAATGGACAGCTACATACAGAAGAATGAAACTGGACCATTCTCTTTTACTACACACAAGATAAACTCTAAATGGATGAATGACCTCAATGGGAGACAGGAACCATCAAAATCCTAAAGGAGAACATAGGCAGTAACCTCTTTGACTTCGGCCACAGAAACTTTTTTCAAGACACGTCTCCAGAGGCAAGGGAAACAAAAGCGAAAATGAACTTTTGGACTTCATCAAGATAAAAAACTTCTGCACAGCAAAGGAAACAGTCAACAAAACAAAGAGGCAACCCCGAAAGGGAGAAGATATTCGCAAATGACCATACAGACAAAGGGCTGATATCTAAGATCTATAAAGAACTTCTTGGGGCACCTGGGTGGCTCAATGGGTTAAGCCTCTGCCTTTGGCTCAGGTCATGATCTCAGGGTCCTGGGATCAAACCCTGCATCGGGCTCTCTGCTCAGTGGGGAGCCTGCTTCCCCCTCTCTGCCTGCCTCTCTGCCTACTCATGATCTCTGTCAAATAAATAAATAAAATCTTTAAAAAAAAAAAAAAAACCTTCCCCAACTCAACACCCAAAAAACAGATAATCAAGTCAAAAAATGGTAGAAGACATGAGCAGACACTTCTCCAAAGAAAACATACAAATGGCTAACAAACATGAAAAAGTGCTCTATATCACTCGGCATCAGGGAAATTCAAATCAAAACCACACTGAGATACCACCTTACACCAGTTAGAATGGCAAAACTGACACGGCAACAAACAACAAATGCTGGAGAAGTCGTAGAGAAAGGGGATCCCTCTTACACTGTTGGTGGGAATGCAAATTGGAGTAGCCATTTTAGAAAACAGTGTGGAGGTTCCTCAAAAAGTTAAAAATAGAGCTACCCTATGACCCAGCAATTGCACTACTGGGTATTTACCCCAAAGATACAGATGTAGTTAAAAGAACAGCCATATGCACCCCAGTGTTCATAGCAGCAATGTCCACAATAGCCAAAATGTGGAAAGAGCCAAGAAGCCCTTCAACAAATGAATGGATGAAGAAAATGTGGTTCATATACACAATGGAATATTACTCAGCCATCAGAAAGGATGAATACCCAACTTTTGCATCAATTTGGATGGGACTGGAGGACATTATGTTAAGTGAAATAATTCAAACAGAGAAAGCCAATTATCAAATGGTTTCACTTGTTTGTGGAACATAAGGAATAGCATGGAGGACATGAGGAGTAGGGAAAAATAAAGAGGGAGAAATTGGAATGGGAGACAAACCATGAGAGACTATGGACCCCAGGAAACAAACGGAGAGTTTTAGAAGGGAGTGGGGGTGGGGGTAATGGCTGAGCATGGTGATCGGTATTAAGGAGCGCACAGATTGCATGGAGCACTGGGTGTTATACACAAACAATGAATCATGGAACACTACATCAAAAACTATGTACTATCGTAACACAATAATAAATAAATAAATAAATCTTCAATGAGATATCACTATATATGTATGTGAATGACTAAAATTTAAAGGAATGACTCTATCAAGGGTTAGCAAGGATGTGAAGTAACTAGAACTGACACACATTGCTGGGTGAGAATATAAAATGGTAGATACAATCACTCTGGAAAAGTTTGGCAGTTTCTTAAAAAGTTAAGCATTAACCTATCATATGAAGTAGTCATTCCACTCCTAGGTATTTACCCAAAAGAAAGTGTATGTCCACACAAAGACATAGAGTTTTATGTTTAACAGCCAAAAACTAGCAACAATCTAAATATCCATTAGCAGGTGATAAATGGATAAACGAAGTGTGGTATACCCAGACAGTGGAATTCTACCTTAGCAAAAGGAATAAATTACTGACACATACAACACGGATGAATCCTGAAATAATTATATTAAGAGAAGTCAAACCTAAAGGAGTACAAAATATATGATTCCATTTATATAAAAATTAGTTTGTAGAAAATACAAACTAATCTATCATGACAAAGTAAGTGGTTTCTTGGGGCACCTGGGTGGTTCAGTCGATTAAGCAGCTGACTTCAGCTCAGGTCATGATTCCAGGGTCCTGGGACCGAGCCCCATGTCCGGCTCCCTGCTCAGCGGGGAGCCTGCTTCTCCCTCTCCCTCTGCCTGCTGCTCTGCCTACTTGTGCTCTCTGTCAAATAAGTAAATAATATCTTAAAAAAAAAAAATAAAGTAAGTGGTTTCTCGTAGATGACTGAGCTGGTAAAGGTAAGAGAATTACAAAGAGATATGAGGAAACTTTAGGGATAATGGGTATATTCAGTATCTTGATTGTAGTGGTGATGGTTTAATTAGTATATATACATGTCAAATTTTATCAAATTGTACATTTTCAATATGTGCGGTTTAGTGTATCTCAATTAAGCCTTACAAAATCCCTTTTAAAAAATAATCTGAGGCGCGTGGGTGGCTCAGTTGGGTAAGCATCTGACTTCAGCTCAGGTCATAATCTCGGGGTCCTGGTATTGAACCCCACTTCAGGCTCCCCGCTTGCCCCTCTCCCTCTGCCTCTCCTCCCATTCACACATGCACTCTCTCTCTCCTATAAAATCTTTTTTAAAAATGTAGTATTACCTTTTCCTTTCATCTCTAAAACAAAAATGGTATTTCTTTCCTTCCTACCTTTGGTAATATTACATCTAAAACATTATAGAACTAAATTTTTTCCCATATTCTTTACATTTTCAAACTGAACCCTTAGAATTCGATATTAGGCACAGATGTTAAAGTTACAAGGATACAAATACACTGATAAGAATATTTTTCCCAACCACCTAATTCCACAACCCAATTACAGTCAGAAGTCCTGCCCCTGCTATTTCCCTTTACAGGAGGATACCTATGACTCCAATCATCTCCTTCTTCATCACTATGACCCAAAAACACCTTTGAAAACAATACTGCCACTATCGCACCCTTTAAACTTCCACACTGCCTTTTTTGCTTTCCATCTCCCATTTTTCCTTGGTAACTAAAAATTATATCTATACTTCTAGTTTCATTTTTTCATATCTACCAAATTTTTATTTATTTTTGAAAGATAAACATGTCAGAGTATATCAGTTTATATCTTATAAACATGTAAGAGTAAGAAAAGTATTTCTACACACTTACCTCAAGCACTGGTCCAGCTCCAAGAATAATTTGTTCCACTCCACTGGCAAATCCCTTCTGACTGAGAGCAGTAAGGTGGTGAATAAGAAAGTTTGTGCTTTGAGTCTTTCCAGAACCACTCTCTCCTGAAATCACGATGCACTGATTCTTTTTGCGCTGAAGCATGGCATGATAAGCTACGTCAGCCACAGCATAAATATGGGGCTCCAGTTTTCCCAATTGGTGATTATCATACATTTTGACATATTTGGGATTATAAATAGGAAGAAACTTGAATGGGTTAATAACTATTAGAATACTGCCAACATAGGTGTAAATTTTTTCATGCTTAAAGCGATTTCGTAGGTTTTCTAAAAGAGTTTTCTCATTCAAATCAGGTAAGCTACATAAATCATCAAAGTCTTTCTGTTGAGGCTGTGGAAGAAAACCCCGTTCCATCATCCTGCGGCGTTCTTCTGTCACCCGTAGCCATGACTGCAGACTACCATAATGGATTGATCCATCAAGGTTTTTTTCTCTCAGAAGAAAGCGGTAGTCCTCTCCACTCAGGCGATTTTCCAGAGCCATCCGAGGCCACAACATCATTCGCTGAACTGGACAGTCTGTTGGATTGAGTATCCATTCTTCTCCACCAAATTCCTTTACTTCTGCAAGAACATAACATTTTGTTTTGTCAAGATGAAGTCTGTTTATAAGAGAGTCGATCACCTCAGCAGCTGTGGAGTTTTTTCTGGCAGGAATTGGACAGTAGATAGTCCCTTCTGAAATTGTCCCAGGATATATACGTAATGTATGTTCATTATCCTCAAAGCGTCGTCTTCCTCCATCATTTATATTCATATTGGACTCTGTCCCATCAGCATGGATAGTATGTGTTCAAGACCGTGCAAACCATTTTCGTGGCAAAAGAACTGGAACATAAAAAGTGTGAAACATTTAGAAATCATATTACACAACCTTCACTTTCTGATGCTCAGGAAAGGCTTAAATCATTTCATCACATCATTTAGAACATAAAACCCTAACTCTTAGTCTAGAAACAGTCTTGAAAACAGTCTCATCAAGACCACATAATATTACATTTTATCATCCAAATCTGGACACTTTCTAAAATAGCAACTTGCCAAAGATTTTTTTTCCAAGTTTTATTATACTAATAATTTAAAATCCAGAGTATCAATAAAAAATTATTTTATCCTCTACTATCTCAAATGTTTCTAAAGTACCTGAGATTGGAGTCAAGTTCTTTCTTTATATTTGAAGGAACCTCAACAAAGCTGAATTAAAATGGGCAGAAAAATCAGGCAAATATAATCACCCTGCACCCAAAGTTCTTGGGGATAAAGCAAAAACAAGAAAGAATGCCACCAATGAAGCCAAATTTTTGTGAAATTAAAACAGTAAGAAGATGAAATTAACAACACAGGAAACAACAGGTGTTGGCAAGGATGCAGAGAAAGAGGAACCCTATTACACTATTGGTGGGAATGAAAACTGGAGCAGCCACTCTGGAAAAAACAGTATGGAAGTTTCTCAAAAAGTTAAATGGGGAGCCTGCTTCTCCCTCTCTCTCTGCCTGCCTTTCTGCCTATTTGTGATCTCTCTCTGTCAAATAAATAAATAAAACCTTTTAAAATTTAAAAAAAAAAAAACAGAACTACCCTATGATCCAGCACTACTAGATATTTACCCAAGGATACAAAAATACTAATCAAGGGGATACATGCACCCCAATATTTACAGCAGCATTATCAACAAAAGCCAAATTATGTAAAGAGCCCAAATATCCACCAACTGATGAATGGATAAAAAAGGTGGACATTAATATTCCATTATATATATATAATGGAATATTACTTGGCCATAAAAAAGAATGAAATCTTGGGGCACCTGGGTGGCTCAATAGGTTAAGTGTCCAACTCCTGATTCTGGCTCTGGTCATGATCCCAGGATCCTGAGATCAAGCCCCAAATCTGGCTCCCTGCTCAGCAGGAAGTCTACTTAAGATTCTCTCTATGTCTCTCTGCTCCTCCCCCCACTCATGCATGCTCTCTAAAATAAATAAATCTTTAAGGAAAAAAAAAAGAAATGAAATCTTGCCATTTACAACAACATGGACAGAGCTAGAAAGTAATTTTTTTAAAAGATTTTTTAATTTGTTTGACACAGAGAGAGACAGCAAGAGAAGGAACACAAGCAGGGGGAGTGGGAGAAGGAGAAGCAGGCTTCCCACCAAGCAGGGAACCCAATGCAGGGCTTGATCCCCAGACCCTGGGATCATGACCTGAGCCAAAGGCAGAAGCTTAACAACTGAGCCACGGAGGCACCCCAGAGCCAGGAGTATTATGCTAAGTGAAAGAAGCTAGTCAGAGAAAAACAAATACCATGATTTCACTCATGTGGAATTTAAGAAACTGAAAACAAATGAACATGGAGGCAGGAAAGAGAGGCAAACCAAGAAATACACTCTTAACTGTAGAGAACAAAATGATGGTTACCAGAGGTGGGGGTGGGGGGGGATGGGTTATGCAGCTGATGGGAATTAAGGAGCACACTTGTGATGAACACTGGGTGTGGTATATAAGTGCTGAATCACTAAAATCTACACCTGAAACAAATGTTGCACTGTATGTTAACTATAGTTTTAAATAAAAACTTAAAAAAAATAAGATCAAATAAACAGAAAAACTAAACTAGATAAAATTATAACACTCTGATATGAGGAAGTTGAGAGGCAACATAGGGGATTTGGAGGGTAGGAAAAGAATAAATGAAACAAGATGGGATCGGGAGGGAGACAAACCATAAGAGACTCTTAATCTCACAAAACAAACTGAGGGTTGCTGGGGGGAGAGGGGTAGGGAGAGGGTGGTGGGGTTATGGACATTGGGGAAGGTGGTATGTGCTATGGTGAGTGCTGTGCAGTGTGTAAACCTGGCGATTCACAGACCTGTACTCCTGGGGCTAATAATATATGTTAATTAAAAAAATTTAAAAATTTAAAAATATATATAAATGGCCAATAAACATATGAAAAAACTGTTAAAAAATTATAACTAAGAGAATTGTAAGAGAAACCTATTTTATGGATAATATTTTCAAGGACTTTTGGGCTCTGACTCTCCACCACCCCTAAGTGGTGAAGTAAGGCAGTCAACAATAAGATCCTGCCACTGGCTTGCCAAACAAAGCTGATAAAATTATACAACAAAATACTACTATAAATTTTATTCAACCTTCCCTTTCCTTCAAGGCTAATTTTTTATCTGACCTTATTTCATTCCTTACAAATATTCTGCATATTCTTCCAATCTTCTCAAACCCCACATACGTAACAACCCGAGAATGATTTCAACTCTGATAACTCGCTGAGAAAATAATGTCTTTTCCAATTCAAAACTTATTTCTATTTGCATCTCATCTCTGCTTTCCTATTCCAGTTTACATAAGAAATATATTCCACATCTTTTCAGGGCTAATAAAACCTATTTCTTATCATCTCCATCAGTAACTTGCCCCAACAAAAAAATCATCCTCATGTGTTATCACTCTTTCCCTTTTTAATTTATTTCACCCTTTGACATATAAAGATGCCATGTTATTTTCTAAAAGTAACTTCAGTTACTTCTCTCTCATATTACTGCACATTACTACATCCTCAAATGAAGAAACTTTGTTTACCTTTTTCCTAGATGATCTTTCAAACACAGAATATTACAGAATGTATAAAAAGCAGTCACACACATGAAAAAATGCTCAACATCACTTGACATCAAGGAAATACAAATCAAAACCACAATGAGATACCATCTCACACCAATCACAATCAGAATGACTAAAATTAACACTCAGGAAAAATTGTTGGCGAGCATGCGGAAAAAGGAGAGCCCTCATACACTACTGGTGGGAATGCAAACTGGTATAGCCACTCTGGAAAACAGTATGGAGGTTCCTCAAGAAGTTAAAAATAGAGCTACTCTACAATCCAGCAATTGCACTACTAGGTATTTATCCAAAGTATACAAATATAACGATTTGAAGGGACACACGCACCCCAATGTTTATAGCAGCAATGTCCACTATAGCTAAAATATGGAAGGGCCCCGATATCCATCAACAGATGAATGAATAAAGGAGATGCATTATCTTCCAATGTGGTGTGTGTACACACACACACACACACACACACACACACACACACACACACACACACGGTCCTGGGATGGGGCTGAGTCAGGCTCCCTGCTCAGTGGGGAGTCTACTTGACCTTCTCCCCCAACCCCTCCTCCTGCTTATGCCCTCTCTCTCAAATAAATAAAATCTTCTTTTTAAGATTTTATTTACTTATTTGACAGAAAGAGAGCGAGCACAAGCAGGAGGAGTGGCCTGCAGGAGGCAGGCTTACCACTGAACAAGGAGCCCAATGTGGGACTTGAGATCCCAGGACTCGGAGATCATGATCTGAGCTAAAGGCAGCCACTTAACCAAGTGAACCACCCAGGCATCCCTCAAATAAATAAAATCTTAAAAAAAAAAAAAAAAAAAAAAGACTGAAACCTTACCATGGAACTAGAGGGCATTATGCTATGTGAAATAAGACGGAGAAAGACAAATACCATATGATTTCACTCATATGTAGAATTTTAAGAAACAAAAGAGATAAAAAAAAAGGGGAAGGGAAAGAAAAATAAGATGAAAACTGAGAGAGAGACAAACCATAGGAGATGCTGAATTCTGGGAAACAAACTGAGGTTTGCTGGAGGGGAGGTGGGTAGAAGGGATGGAGTAATTGGGTGATGAGCATTAAGGAGGGCACTTGATGTAATAAGCACTGTGTGTTCTAGGCAACTAATGAAACACTAAATTCTACCACTGAAACTAATTTTTTTAAAAAAGCAGTCAACTATCCACCACCCAATTCAACAAGTTTGAAAACTGCTGTTATTACTCCAGATCAGTTTATAAACAAAGTACCAGAGATATAGTTAAGAGATTACCACTATCCTGAGCTTGATATTATTCCCAAACACATTTCTCTATTTTTACTACATATGTGGATCTCCACAAATTATAGACAATACTGTTTCACTTTTTTAAGTTTAAAAAAAAAGGTGTCATATCATACTTATTAGTCTCCATCTCACGTTGTCTTTTGTTTATAAATGCTGATGCACATAAAAGTTCACTAAGTGCCAAATAATATGCCATTGTATGTAGGTTCCTTAATTGTAACAAAGGTAACACAGAGTGGGGGTGATGGGATGTTGATAATGGAGGAGGCTATGCCTATGTGGGGGCAGGCAGAAGGTCTGGATCTTCTGTTCAAATTTGCTGTGACCCTAACCTAAAACTGCTTTAAAAATTTAAGTTTTTTTTTTTAATACCACTGTATGACCATACCACAATTTATCAATCTACTGTCCTTCCAGCAAACACTTAGAATGTTCCCAGTATTACACATTAAAACAATCCTGCAGTTTTCGTATGTCTCTTCCCAAGCCTTCGTTGGGCTTTATACCTAAGAGTGAAATTGTCAATATTAACAAAATACTCTCCAAAATAGTTGTACTGACTATGTGACAGCCAGCGTAGAAAGTGCTCATGTTTCTCTGCCTCCTTACCAATAAAAGTTGGTATCGTCAAACTTTAGTTTCTGCCAGCATAAGTGCCAAAAGGTATCTCATTACTTTAATTTGCATATCCCTGATTACTAGTGTGACAAGTTGCAACAATTATCCTATCATTTGTCATTTGCACTATGTCGCTTATTCGTTTCTGGGATTTTTTATTTTTTTAAGATTTTATTTATTAATTTGACACAGAGAGATCACAAGTAGGCAGAGAGAGAGGGGGAAGCAGGCTCCCTGCTGAGAAGAGAGCCCTATGCAGGGCTCAATCCCAGGACCCTGAGATCATGACCCAAGCCAAAGGCAGAGGCTTAACCCACTAAGCCACCCAGACGCCCCTTCATTTCTGGTTTTTGAGTTACCTTTTCTTTATCAGTTTGAATGAGTTTTTCATATACCCTGGATATTAATCAGTTTTCAGTTAAATGCATGACAAATATCTCCTACTGATCAGTGCCTTAGCTTTCTATTTTGTTTACAATACCTTTTGTTGCAGGGAACTTTTTATTTTTAACAAATTTATCAATCCTTTACACGTTATGATTTCTTTTTTAGTAAATTATAGTAACAATAACTACAGTTAGCTCTATGTATCTATTTGTACTAGTCATTTTTCTAAGCATTTCACATGTTTAATTTCTTGTAATTCCTCTCTGAGGGCTGTTTTGTTGTTCTGAGAGAGCACGTGCACGCAAGAGAGAGAGCACAAGTGAGTGGGGTGGGAGGCAGAGAGAGAGAGAGAGAGAGAATTCCAAGAAAGTTCCATGCCCAGTGCAGAGCCCAACCAGGGGACTTGATTCCACAACCCCAAGATCATGACCTGAGTCGAAATCAAGAGTTGGACACCTAACCAACTAAGCCACCCAGGCATTCCTCTGAGGGTTCTTTTTTTTTTTTTTTTAAGTCATCATCATCATCCTCAATTACAAATGAGAAAACACAGAAAGATTACATAATTTGCCCGAAGTCATAGCCAAAATGTGAAAGAGTTGAGATCGAAAGCAGGCAGTCTGGATCCAATGCCCACATAGCATTATCTCTTGGTATAGTTTTTAAAAATCCCTCTTCATTCTGAGGACATAAAGTTATCTGCCTATTATTTTCTTCTAAAAGGCCTAAATTGTTCTTTTCTCATGTACATATTTAATCCATATGGAATTTATTTTCATAGGGTTAATTGTTTTCAAGCCAATTCAGATTAACAATTTTATCAGCACCACAATCAAGAGTCCAATCTTTCCCCTCTGATTTATAATGGCACCTTCGTCACGTGGCAAATTCCATATAAATATCTATGTGTTCTGGGTTCCCTATTCTCTTTTACTACTCTATTCGCCCATCCCTGAACCTATCTTAATTACTATAGCTCCATAAGTTTTTGTTTTTTTGTTTTTGTTTTTGTTTTTTAATATTTTATTTATTTACTGGACAGAGAGACATCACAAGTAGACAGAGAGGCAGGCAGAGAGAGAGGGAAGCAGGCTCCCCGCTGAGCAGAGAGCCCGATGCGGGACTCGATCCGAAGACCCCGAGACCATGACCAGAGCCGAAGGCAGCGGCTTAACCCACTGAGCCACCGAGGAGCCCCCATAAGTTTTTTTTTTTTTAAGGTTTTATTTATTTATTTGAGAGAGGGAGAGTGAGAGAGAACATGAGCAAAGCAGAGGAAGAGGGAGAAGCAGACTCCCCACTGAGCAGGGAGCCCCGAGCAGGGCTCAATTCCAGGACCCCAGGACCATGACCCAAGCCAAAGGCAGCTGCTTAACGGACTGAGCTACACAGGCACCCCATAATAAATTCTGATATCTGGAGGGCATATCACTTCAACTTGTTCTTCTTTAATGTTACTTTGACTTTTTACCATAAGAATTTTAAGATCAGCACGTCCACTACCATGAAAAAACCTTCTGACATTTTGATAGACATTACACTAATTTCATATATTGATACTGGAAAACAGACATCCTGGGGCGCCTAGGTGGCTCAGTGGGTTAAAGCCTCTGCCTTCGGCTCAGGTCATGATCTCGGGGTCCTGGGATCGAGCCCCGCTTCAGGCTCTCTGCTCTGCAGGGAGCCTGCTTCCCTCTCTCTCTGCCTGCCTCTCTGCCTACTTGTGATCTCTGTCAAATAAATAAATAAAATCTTTCAAAAAAAAAAAAAACAGACATCCTATTGACCTCCCATTTATCAACATCATGCTGTTGTTTTATTTTATTTTTTTTAAGATTTTATTTATTTATTTGACAGAGATCACAAGCAGGCAGAGAGAGAGGAGGAAGCAGGCTCCCCGCCGAGCAGATAGCCTGATGCGGGGCTCGATCCCAGGATCCCGAGATCATAACCCGAGCCGAAGGCAGCGGCTTAACCCACTGAGCCACCCAGGTGCCCCGCTGTTGTTTTAAATTACACTAGCTTTCACTTATAAAGTTTCTGTCATTTTCATATCTACCTGATCTTTTTTCTACCTTAAATGCCATAACTGTTTTAATTTAAGGGATATTACTCATCTCCTTAAAACTACTAAATATAAAATTTGGTATTTTCAGATTAGTATTTTAATGTCATCCAGAGCAAGCTGCTCTTCGGATTTTATTTCATATCTTCAGCATTAGATGGCTTAATTTGTTTTAAAATATGGATTTACAGGTGTACTTTCTGGAAAATGGAAATTTTGTTTTTCATACAAACATTTACTGAGAACCTACTATTTACTTTTTTTTAACATAACCACAATACCATTAATCACACCTTTAAAAATTAACAATTTTTAGTATTACTGGTCAGGAGTCAATATCCCCAGTTATCTCACAGAATTTTTCATACAGTTGGTCTGCTCAAATCACGAGATCTGTCCTGCACTAACATTAAGAATATGCTCTGAAATGGCAGGTTCCTAGCTGAAAAGCTATTTGTGTTCCTCTGAATCCCTAGGTATAAGAGAATAACAGGGGTCACCAGCAAAGCTACTACTTACACCCAAGCAGGATAGGCCCTGCATTATTCCAGTAGATACACTGCATAATTATAGTCTGATTTCTAAAGATGTACAATAGGGCAGGCCCTAGAACTAAACTCAGAAGTATCTTTTTTAACAGAAGAGCCCTATCCATCCTGGCCCATGGTTTCCAACAATGAGCCCAATTCCAACAACACCTCCCCATTACATCAAAGAAACCCAAACCTCAGCTGCTTTACCTTCAGGGTCCCAGCCACAACTGTACTAACTACTTTGTGTTCTACTGCTTTTCTGAAACATAGAAAAGCTTATCGTTTTTGCGCCCCATTTATGTCAATTTGGTTTTCTCTTTTTACATTATCAGTCATTGCTTTGTGTCTGGGAAAGGGGTTGCCTCAAGATATCACAAATAATCTTGACGGCAAACCATTAGTGTTTATTAAAATCATCTGGGCAATGTTTTAAAAATACACATATTCTAAGTCCAATAATGGTTCTGAGGTTGGGAAATCTATGCAGTTCTGTTGCTGCTTGTCCAAAAAATAGTATTTGAGAATCAACGGTTTATCTTTCCACTTTTCACTCCTTTACCACTCTTCCCACACAGCAAGCTCTGCCAATAGTCTCTGAAAATGTCACCCATTACCATAAAGTTGCCAAATCCAAAGGCCTCTTCTGAATCCTGATCTTACACGCCACACTATAGCATTTGACCTAGAAAGCCATTTTATCATTCTTGAAACTGCCCTCACATGACAATTATTTTTATTGTAATCTTCCTGATAGGCTCACTGCTTTTCTGACTCACTCTCAGAGCTCCTTTTCCACACCTCACTTTCAAACCAAAAAAAAAAAAAAAAAAATTCCCAGTTTCTGGTCTCAACCCAGTGCTCTTCTACATGGATGACTTTACCTAATCCTCTATCTGTAATTTATATCATTACCTGTTATCTGTGGAAGCTTCTGCACTACAATTACAGAAACCACATGGCGCACAAAGCCAAAAATGTTTACTAGGTTGCCCTTAAAAGAAAAGGTTGGGGCGCTTGGGTGGCTCAGTGGGTTAAGCCTCTGCCTTCAGCTCGGGTCATGATCTCAGGGTCCTAGGATCAAGTCCCGCATCGGGTTCTCTGCTCAGCAGGGAGCCTGCTTCCTCCTCTCTCTCTGCCTGCCTCTCTGCCTACTTGTGATCTATCTGTCAAATAAATAATAAAATCTTTATTTTAAAAAAAAGGTTGCTGACCCCTATTCTAGGGTAACCACTAAAAAAAATGGAAGAAAGTATAACTCTGCAATTAACAGTGTGAAAAAGATGGAATGATTAAAAAATAATCAATTCAAAAGAAGGCAAGAAAGGAGGGGGAGTCCTAGAGAGAGAACAGATGGAACAAATGGACAGCATACATCAGTAACTATATTAAATGTAAATGCTCCAGTTGAAAGACAAAGATTGCCAACAGATTTTTAAAATCCCACTATATGCTGTATTCAACAGACACATATCTATAATATGAGGATACAAGATCTCAAAGTATAAAAAAAAATTATGTATACCATGTAAATGCTAGACAAAAAAAAAAAAAGTTGGTATAAACAAAATCACACCAAGCAAAACTAAAAAAGAAAGTTGAATTAAATATCTTAAATATCTCTTAGGTGCCTTTTAACCCTTTAATACTGTAATTCTAGGTTTACACCTGAGACAAAAGTCTCTAGATATTATTGGTGACTCTCAAAGTAGGAAGTAAGTAAGAGGTTAAGGAAAGAGTGCATAAGATAGATTGGCAAGAGAACTAGTGGACAATGGTCAAATCTGCTATGAAGAAAAAAAAAAAAGGAGAAGTATGAGTGAGAGGCACCTGGGTGGTTCAGTCAGTTAAGTGTCTGACTCTTGATTTTGGCTCAGGTCATGATCTCAGGGTCATGAGATCAAGGCCTGCATCAGGCTCCAACCAAGTTCATCAGAGTCTGCATGTCCCTCCCTGGAGCTCTGTTCTTACCCCTACTTGCTCTCCCTCTCTTTTTCCCTCCTCCCTCTCTCTTTCTCAAATAAATAAAATCTTCAAAAAAAAAAAAAAAGTATGAGTGAATCATTTATTAGAGGGCTTGGGAGCACGTCTTTATATAGCTATTAATAGAATATAAATACAAATATTTACAAATAGCTATAAATTTTCAAGTAGAAAAGCAGACGTTGAAAACTAAAGAAAATGGAAAGTCTATCTGATGAGCAAATGTTCTTTGGTAAGCAAGACTAAATGAGATTTAGGTCAAAGGTGGATAGGTGCCTCTCTCAGAAAGTAAAAAACACTATTTCTATCTCTTCAAGAACTTAAAAAAAAAAAAAAGGTTGAGAAACAGATTTCAGGTAAGATGTGACAAAAGTGTACCTTAGCTGATCTCCATCACTAGATAGTATACAGAAAGCCCAATTTTACCTATAGTAGGTCAATGCCAAGTAAAAGTAAAATTGGGTGCTCAGAGAAAATACATTTTGTAGTATTTCAACTAAAGAAAAGGTGTGGAAGAAATAACACATGGTAACACAGGTACATGGACAGCTAACCAGTTTAGCCTGGCCCTTTTTTCTAGTGAAAGTACAATACTGAGTTTGCCTTTGAAGAACTACCTCCCTTGTCCTCTGACACAGTTAGGGGGGAAGGGTAGTATTAGTTGTGACCCAGGCCCAGCTCATCAGTTTATTCCATTTCCCCTGGCAACAGCAGTTGCTCACTGAAATTCCATCCTGGCCTTTTTCTTCAATATTAGGAACGAAGCATTTTCTTTTCTACTGGGCTGGTTACCTGGAAAGATGTAAATCTAGAACCTTTCACAACCATCTTTCCTGAATGCAAAGAAGCCTCTGTGCAGTAAAAGAAAATGAACGAATACATAGAGCAGAGCCTCATTAACACTGCTTGGGCTCCTGAATCTAGCTGTGCTCAAATAAACTCCACCACTAAACTTCCTTGTTAAGTGTGACAATCAATTCTTTATATCCTGAGCGACTCTGAGTTGGGTTTCTGTTCTCTCCAATCAAAGGAACCCACTACAATAGGTAGCATTTCAGTGCAATACCCTTTGACAATACAGTTATCCCCAGTTATTCAAATTCCTGATATCGAAAAATTTCACAGTCTAAACTCAGGAATCAAACATACTTAAATAAACTTTCAGATACTTTCTAAACAATCATGCTATTTGCTTTCCAAACTTGGGGAACCAAAGAGATTCAAACAGAGCAGAACCCTCAACAACCAATTTCACTATCCAAACTGAAGACTGGATAAAACAGATTTGGAATGTGAAAGATACTTGTATTGCCAGGCATGCAGTAATATGGTAAGGGATGTACAATATATTGTCAAATGAAAAAACTTAAAATAGGGCGACTGGGAGGCTCCGTCGGCGGAGCATCTAGAGCATCGGGCTCCCTGCTCATTGGGGAGTCTGCTTCTCCCTTTTCCTCTGTTTCTCCCCCTGCTTGTGCTGTCTGTCAAATAAATAAAATCTTTAAAAAAAAACAAAGAAGAAAAAAACTTAAAATACAAAATTGTATACAAAGGCATACATATGTAAAAAGGACAAAAATATTAGACTTTTGTCTAATCTTCAAAATTTCCATTTATAGTTTTCATCAAAAATAATTTTGATGTGCATTACCTCCTTTGAGCTGAATAGGAAATTGAGACAGGGAACAAACTAGTACCTTTCAAATTAGCAAATTAAGGCTAACAGCAAAAGAAGTCTATGAAAATTTACCTTATAATAAAGATGGCATCCAGCAGATAAAAAGATTATGGATAAATGGCTGATTGGGAGAATAAAATAATTTAAACAATCCATATAAAGAATTAAGTCCCTACCTGGCACTTATATAGCAATTACACATTGCTGTATCTGTTATAAAGAAAATTAATACTTTTTTTCCCTATCCCAAAGTAGTTATTTCAAAAGTATATGCTAACAGAGGGAAACAATGCGGTGAGACAGTTGCTATGGTTGGTGGGGTGTGGTTCAGAATAGGCCAGCTTATGCTGTTATTCACTGGCCTGAGTTAGAAGAGACTAATTATAGAGGGAAACTGTGGTGAAGAAAGAAAACAGAGTTAGGGAATACAGAGCTTACTTTAAATTAGAAGTTCAGTTAAAAAGATTAAGAGGGAGCGCCTGGGTGGCTCAGTGGGTTAAAGCCTCTGCCTTCGGCTCAGGTCATGATCCCAGAGTCCTGGGATCGAGCCCCACATCGGGCTCTCTCTGCTCATCAGGGAGCCTGCTTCCTCCTCTCTCTCTGCCTGTCTCTCTGCCTACCTGTGATCTCTATCTGTCAAATAAATAAATAAAATCTTTAAAAAAAAAAAAAAGATTAAGAAAAAAAAAACCTAAAGATATTTTAATGCCATATTTTACATCTGTGTGCTAATCAAATTTAATTTTCAAAAAATGTTTACGATTGCTTTTACTTCTTTACCAAGTTCTCAAGGCAATTTCCAAGAAGAAAAAAAGAAGTATCCTTTCTCTTTACACTCACTTTATCATAGGGATCTACTGATGAACGTTAGTAATCATATATTATCATTCAGTAACAAGAAAGTAAAAGAACAAAAGGCAAATTCATGTCTAAAACATAAAAATCTAGTTTCACAGTAGAGAAAATAATTCAAAACAAAAATCCCACCAGAACATATGAAAGGAAAACATTCTACTATCAAGGCAGGGTCCATTTGAGAAAACAATACTGATTTGTATAGAGCTGTAAATGTCATGAGAGCTATTAAACATTTTGAACTTATTATACAAAAATGATTGAGAAAATGGTGTTCAAGAGCTAATATTCATATTTCTTCATTTTTTAGTACTTACAATTAAATTTACAAATAACTATGTAACATTTAGATACATAAATATTTTTATTTTTAAACTTGACAAACTATGTATTTTACAATAACTTTTTTTTTTCCAGGAGTCTCCAAATACTCTTTTTACAAACCCATTTCCTCCACTTCCTGGGCACACAGCTAGACTATATTTCTGAACCTTCCTTGCAGTTAATTATACGGGACCATGCAACTGAATCCTTGGGCAGTGGTATATGGGCAGGGGTGACGTACATCCCTTCAGGGGAACCAATAAAATCCCCTTAAAAGGATGGGGGACCTGCCTTTCCTTGTCTGCTAGGAAATGGAGAGGATCTAGGGAAAAGTTCTAAGATTCTATGGGATACAGAGCCACTAGATGGAAGAATCCTGAGTCTCAAATGACCACACTGAGTAGAGTGCCCACATTCACCCCAACCCCCTACTTTGGACTTTGATATAAATAAGAAAATTTTATTGTGTAGAGTCACTGATATTTGCGGGTCATTTAGTAATAGCAGTTAGCTTACCCTAATGCATTATTAAAAAATTTTTCCAATCTCAGCATAAGGAAATTCTTCAATATCCAATCCAACAATAAGTACTACTGGTCTGCCTTTAAAATATATCCTGAATCAGGGCACCTGGGTGGCTAGATGGTTAAGTGTCTGCCTTTGGCTCAGGTCAGGATCCCAGGATCCTAGGATCAACCACCTGTGTTTGGCAGGGAGAGGGGGGAGGTTTTTGCTCTGCTCAGTGGGGAGCCTGCTTCTCCTTCCTCTGCCTGACTCTAATAAATAAATAAAATCTTAAAAAATAAAAATAAAATAAAATGTATCCTGAATCTAACCACTTTTTTGCTATTCCCATCTCTACCACCTAGTTCAAGCCCAAATTCATTCTCTCATCTAAATCAGTGAGAGAGTACGATATGCCTGTATGGAACACTGCTCCACTACAGTCTATTTTACACCCAACAGGGGGAGTCAACCCTTTTTAAAGATAGATCATGTCACTCTCTTATCAAAACCTTTAAAGGTTCTCCATAACACAATTAAATTGCAACCTCTTACTGTGGTCTAACTTCATCTTTCCCTCACTCCACTCCACTGCAGCCTCACTGCTCTCTTTCTGAATTTAAGCTTATTCCTGCTTTCAGACCTTTACATTTCCTTCCTGCATCCTCTACTTGGACCTTCTCTGATTCACTGAGGTCTCTGCTCAAATGCCAACTCCTCAGAGAGGATTTTCTTTACTACCCTATCTAAAATAATCCTCTTTCCCCGCTCTATTGTCCTTATCCTGATTTATTTTTAATCAGAGAACTTGATATACTACCTAGAATTATATTACTATTTATTTGGGGTTTTTGCCTATTGGAAGACTTCCCCACTAAAAGGTAAAAGATTTGTCTTCTCCATCATAGGTATCCACAGCTCAAAAATATATTTGTTGAAGAAATAAACATTTGTACTAATCCATGTTTTTAGGAATCATTTTTGTTGCTTAAGGCAGTCATTTTATTAATAGCTTTTTCCCTCTTTTTCCAACTTTCTCATCTATTTTCATCTGAACACACTTTATCTGACTTCCTGTAAGGGCTGTTTTCAACAGTAATTCGACAACGTCTGTCTTTAAAAATGAGCAAGTAGGGGCACCTGGCTGGCTCAGCTAATAGAGCATGTGACTCTTGACCTTGGGGTGTATGTTCAAGCACCATGTTGGGTGTACAGATTATTTAAAAATAAAATCTCTTAAAAAATTAATTAATGAATGAAAATGAGCAAGTAATCAAATTTCTTTCCTAAGCAATTAATGAATTTTGCTGCTATAGTAAGTGTGCCTAGCAATATATATGGAAAATGGCTCTTAAGAAAAGAAGATGTCCAAATGGCCAATAAGGATATGAAAAATAATTCAACATCTGTGGTGGATTAGACTATTGTTCAAAAATATTCACTATTCACTACCTATCCTTAAGTCCAGTGGAGTACACCTCCTCATCCCTTGAACTGGACTAAGCACATGACTTAATTTGGAAAGTTGGAGGTCAACAGACATGATATAAACAAGGGCTCAAAGTATACTTGCCCAGTTAGCTAGGTTTTCAATCTTACATTTGTGCCACCGCTATGAGAACATGCATTATCTAGCCTACTAGTCCCAGTAGGAAGATGAGATACACAAAGCAGAGCTTTGCCAGCAGACCCACAAAATCATGACCAACAAATAAATACTTACTGTTGTACACCACTGGCAATTTCCAAGTTGTTTGCTTAGCAGTGTTAGTTGACAAATACAATTTCATTATACACCTGAGAAATGAGAATCAAAATCACAATGGGAAACTACCAAACCTCCACCAAAATGGCCTATGTCCACTAAAAGATATGTATGAGAATGTTCACTGCCACTTCATTCACAAAATAATAGCCAAAAAATAAAAACAGTTAAAACTGCACCAACAATAAAATTAGTAAGTGGAATACAATACAGCATTAAAAAAGAACAAATTGCTAATACACACAACAACATAAAACTTACAGACATAATGCTGAGTGAAAAAAGCCAAATATAGAGAGATATAAACTAAGCTATCCAACTTACATGACATTTACAAACAAAATAAATATGGTTATAAACTTCATAAGCATGGTTCCCTTTAGGAGAGGGAAGCAGAGCACAAAAGGAAGCATTACGGAGTTTTATAAACAGTCTTTTATCTTAATCTGAGTGGTGGATAAGCAGGTATATACATAATTTTTAAACTGTGAAAACTGAAAACTCGGGGTGCGTGGGTGGCTCAGTGGGTTAAGCTTCTGCCTTCGGCTCAGGTCATGATTCTCAGAGTCCTGGGATTGAGCCCCACATCAGGCTCCTTGCTCAGGGGGAGCCTGCTTCCCCCTCTCCCTCTGCCTGCCTCTCTGCCCACTTGTGATCTCTCTCTCTATGTCAAATAAATAAAATCTTAAAAAAAAAACTGAAAACTCGTTCATTTTACTGTTTCCACAATAAAAAAAAAAAAGGAAAAACTTTAGCATGACTAATAAGATTGGTTATTTGAAGCTAAAGTGGTATTCCAAGTAATTAATATTATCAGGGGTGCCTGGGTGGCTCAGTCATTAAGCATCTGCCTTCAACTCAGGTCATGATCGCAGGGTCCTGGGATGGAGCCCCACAACAGGCTCCCTGCTCAGAAGAAAAGACTGCTTCTCCCTCTCTCACTCCCCCTGCTTGCATTCCCTCTCTCGTTGTGTCTCTGTCAAATAAATAAAATCTTTTTTTTAAGATTTTATTAATTTATTTGACAGAGAGGGAGAGATCACAAGCAGGCAGAGAGAGAGGGGGAAGCAGGCTCCCCGCTGAGTGGAGAGCCTAATGTGGGCCTCAATCTTAGGACCCTGAGATCATGACCTGAGCCGAAGGCAGAGGCTTAACCTATTGAGCCACCCAGGCGCCCCAATAAATAAAATCTTAAAAAAAAAAAAATTGATGATCAGTCCAATATAGCAATTATTACTGAATAACTTAAGAATGTCTCAAAATTACACTTTACTATAATCACAAATACCTGGGTAAAGTATAAAAATTAGCATGTAGTTTAAATGTTAATCCAAAGATTTATTCTTTAATTACATTAACAGTTTCAAAATACACTGAACTTATGCCATTCTACTGTGACACCAAGTGGAGACTAGACTATGACCAAAACATGAATCTTAATTTAACATTTCTCCCTCTACAAGACAGATCTCTAGTGTTTGTAAATAAGATTTTTTCTTAATATATCAATACAAAATGGATGGCATAATTATGACATTTCTGTGCTTTTTATCCACTTAAATTAATAAAATTCCAAATGCATCAAAATGTTTACTCATTCTAATAAAAATCTTTCAAGGCTACAAAAAAAATTTTTTATATTGTTTTACTCAGCAAATTTTTTACTCTGTAGAAAACCTCATAAGTTTATTCATAATTACTATACAATGCAAAATTTGACAGAATATAAATCCTACAATTCTTTAGAATTCTTAATGAAAACATAAAAATTCTATTTGTAATTAGAAAAAAGTTCTACATGATTTTTTCTCGATCATTTATCCTGAGATTTCATTTTACTAGCTAAATGATATTTGTCTACAAGACTATCAAATTACCCTTCCACACTCCTTCTAAGAAGAAAACTGTACTTCAAACAGCTTTCTCCCTAGGCTCCCAATCTCTAAATAATTAATGTATTCAGTGAACACGCATTTAATGGCTCCTATAAAGCTCCAGAATGTGCTACATCTCAGCAGCACTTCACTTCTTTGAATGTCTACAACATTTTCATTCACAGCTTTAAGAAAAATCATTCCTTTTTATGGAGAACATATAAGACACTGTGTTGTATATGTGGCATGCATTACTTCGTTTAATAAGAAATGTATTCTATTAGCATCTTTTACAGATGAAGAAGTGAACTCCACAAAAGTTATATGATGTTCCCAATGTGATATAACTAGTACGTGGATGATCTGGGGTTAGAGACCAAGTCCCAATTTCTTAACCAATATGCTACACTTAGTACAAATAAGAAACATGATGACAGTAACAATAGCAAAACACTCTTTTAACACTATGTATTTATATCATTTAATCCTCATAACAATCCTAATCAAATGTGATTATCCTCATTTTACAAATCAAGAAACTGGACCACATGGAGATTGGAGACTGCCCACTTGTGTCAGGTTACAGGCCAATGGCAGAGCCAAGATTTGGACCCCAGTGGTCTAGCCTTAGGATTTTGGTTCCTAAACATTATGCTACTTTGCCTTTCACAAACTGCTTCATGGTATAGTTGATACGGTATATGTCATATTTCCTCTATGAAATCATAAGCTTTTTTTTTTTAAGATTTTATTTATTTGACAGAGAGGGAGATCACAAGTAGAGAGAGAGAGAGAGAGGAGGAAGCAGGCTCCCTTCCTAGCAGAGAGCCCGATGTGGGACTCGATTCCAGGACCATGAGATCATGACCTGAGCTGAAGGCTGAGGCTTAACCCACTGAGCCACCCAGGCAGCCCCATAAGCTTTTATATAGAGCATCAAATCCTCTGACCCCACTACAGTTCAACATTAGGTTTTCCTTAGCATAAAGACTGGTAAATAATAGAAACTAGGAGGTACACTGGAGTCCAAAGGAAAGCTTCTTTGCAACAGTGATGTCTGAGCTCAGCCTAGCCACTTAATTCCAAAACTATATATTAATTGCTTAGTCCATATTTGTAAGTCTCCCCTACTTGTCTATATGCTTGTTGAAGCAGAGTGTTTTTGTTTTAGAGGTCAGGGAGGGACAGAGGGAGAGGGAGAGAGAGAATTTAAACCAGGCTCCCCGCCCAGCATGGAGTCTAATGTGGGGCTCTATCTCACAAACCTGAGACATGACCTGAGCCAAAATCAAAAGTCAGACGCTTAACTGACTAAGCCACCCAGATGCCCCTGAAGCACAGTATTTGTCTTTATACCTGCTACACAACGTTTGGTACCTAGGAGAACTCAAAAAATATTGAATAAATATGTGAAACCCCACTACAAAGGGCTTTACCTCACAACAGCCACTACCAACAGAATCAGTAATATAAAAAAGATTCATAAGCAATTATATAATTTGTGATAAACCACTTATCAGGCTTTTGAAGTAGAAAAGAGAGAAGGGAATAATACTGATAAGACAGTAGAAACATAGAAGACAATAGGAATACGTATTATTTTACACCTAGCAGCAAATATAAGAACAAAGCAGAGAGACCTTAATTTACACATTCATAAATTTTTATTCCTTCATTTCTTTCAAGACAACCTTCTTTTGGACACTCTTCCTTTAACTTTCAATAAGAATCTGAGAGAGGGAGTTCATCTATGGAATGAATCACTTACAAACTTCATAAATGTCCACATATTTTTCAGGTCTTATTGACAGACAGATATGCTCAGTGACTATAAAATATAAGATATACATCAAAATGCTGAGATTCAGTATCACTTGCCCCATTCTTAAGCCTGAGCAACAAGAACTCAGCACTTACTTAGAAGCATGGCCTAGGAGTATCTGTCAACTCTCCTAGTTTATTTCTGGCACCCATTTCCATAATATGACATCTTTCAGGTGTTTAATGGCTTTTCAGATAGGCATACTCTTAATCACTTGAACAGTTTTACAGGTATACTTTAAACTCAGATTTGAATCCTCCATTTGAATGATTCTGAAGGACTTTCAGAATCACGTAGGCAGGAGATCCTTCTAACAGATCATCTCTTCTTGCCCACTTTGGGAGATGTCCCACAGACTTTAGCCTTTGTCCCTACTACATTTTTTATTTGTCCTGTTTTTCTACTCTTCAGCAATAATCCCAATGTACCCTTTATTACTACTGCTCAATTTCTCCATTCCAGATAATTTAACCAATGTTCCAAAACTCTTACAATTAAGCATTCTGAGGACAAAACAAAACAAAACACCAAGGAAACAAATGAACAAAATAATTTTGGATAGCCATAGGTCTTTTTCTAGAAAAAGCCAGATAATAATTATTTTAGGCTTCGTAGTTCCCATAAAGCCTCTGTCACATGTTCAGGGTTTCTATTTGTTTTGTTTTACTCTTTTAAATGTTTAAAAATGTAAAAACCATTTTTAGTACTCAGAACAAAAACAGGCCACCTGCCAGATTTGGCCTGTGGACAGCATTTGTCTATCATTATACTAGAGGACTTACATATGCTATTTTAGTTATCAGTAGCACAGAGTGAAACCTCAGGGAGGTGGTCAGGAACCTGTATGAGCCAACTATATTAACTATGTGAGAAATACTCTAGGCTAAGAGGAACAGAAAATGCAAAATGCTTAAATCAGAAATAAATCTGGCATGGTTGAGGAACAGAAAGGTTAGAGTGGCTCAAACAAAGTATTCCGAGAGGAAAATGATGAGAGAGATGAGATCAGAGGTAGAAAGGGGTTGGATGTTGGATGGTACCCGGGACTTTATTCTAAATGTAACAGACAATCTCTGAATATTGTTTTATTTTGTTGTATATATACAAGGAATATTACTGATTTGTTTTTAAAAGGTTACTCCAGTTGCTTTAAAGAGAATGGATTAGAGGAGGGAGGGAAGAAGGAGAAGCAGGAAGACCAGTCAGAAGACTGTTATAGCAGTCCACGCAAAAGATAACGGTAGTTGAATAGAGTAGTAACAGTGGGGAAAGAAACAAGTGGACAGACTGGGTATGTATTCTGCACTCACTGTTGGATTAGTTGTGGGAACAAAAACAACACATAGGTTTATTTGACTGAAATCAACTAGTTAAATAGTGGTTCTATTTACTAAAAGGCGGAATTAGAGAAAAACAGGTTTGTTCATGTTCATTTGTTGGTGGTGGTTTTGTTGTTGTTTGGGGGGGGAATGTGACTTAGTATGTCTTTGGACATGTTAAGTCTAGAATGTTTACAGGATATGCAAGTGAAAATATTGTGGATATACTAAATATACAAGTCCAGAAAACAAATGCGGAAAGGGCTAGAGATAAGGCACATCTGGTAACCATTAGCATATAAATGGCATTTTAGGCAATCAGACTAGATGAACTCACATACAAAGAGACTGTAGGTAGAGAAAAAGAACTTTGACCAAGCTGTATGGGTCACCATTGTTTAGTGGGCCAGCAGATAAAGAATGGGAGTCAAGAGTAGTAGAGCAGCTAATGACTTAAAAACACACAGTAAAAACAGCAGTAGTACTAGTAATAATAGTAATAATGGTTAATCCTTAGAATACTTAATATGTGCCAAACTATTCATTCAAGTCATTCAATCTTAGAATAATTTTGTGGAGCTAAGCAGCACTATTATCACTACTTTCTAACAGAAAAACTGAAGAACAGAGGATAAACACCCTGCTTTAGATAGCACATCTTAGCTGAGGAAAACCACCAGACAAGTGAAAGCTCATGAAAGAAAAGTATTTCAAGAAGCAGCAAATGAAGTCAGACAAGGATAGAGAAATTTCCCAGGATTTGAAACCATGGAAAACATTTGTGACCATTCTATATTTGATTTTTCTTTATAACTTGTTAAGTCTGGGCATGTACCCCAATCTTTTCACGGGGTTAGTGTGAGAGATAAATAAGTTACTACTGAATATTCCATTACCTACCTATTAACAGACATCTCATCTTTCTTATTATAAATCATTCATGGTTAACAGCCTATTTTTATAGTATTGTTCTCTAATAATATGAATATTTAAGACACTGTGGAGATAGAGCAAACCATTTGTTCCCAGAAGTTAAAGCCACTACTAACCACCCAGTAAGAGTGACCTTCCACTAATTTTGTATTTACCTCTAAAGAGGTACCTGTGTCAAGATCAACAACTTGCCACATTTGCCTCAGATACTTAAAAATTATTCCAAGTGGCTCTTATAACCAGGATGAATCAGAAAGTGTACCTACCTCAACCAACTACCACTGCAATAAGGGTCCATGGAATGTGAAAAAAAAAAAATCATAGCCAAGTAAAGCATTTTGGCTAGAGCCATTAGATTTAAGTGTACCCCCAACTCTAGTAAATTTATTCTATAGAGCCAACATATCACTATTTTCATACCTCAAGGGAATCTAAAGTATCAATGACAGTCTCATAAAAATATAAAAAAAAATTAGGAAGAACCACAGAAACCATGTGTTTGATTGAAACAAATACACGAACTAGGGCTGGGATTAGCTGTTTAGCAATAGTTCACCAAGGCACTGATTTTAGAGCAAAAGCTCCGTAGGGAGCTAAAACAAACAAACAACAACAACAAAGCAGCACTGATATACAATATGCTTCCTCAATTTGGAGAACTTTTACTGATGGAATAGAGGTGCTACTAACAGAATGTAACCAACAGGAAATACCAACGATGACAAGTAATACGTAAATTTGGTACCACAGTTTGCTGAAATTAAAAGGCTCTCCAAAAAGTTATGAAAAACGATAGCCAAAAGCAAAGTAGCTGTGTGACCCAGATCAAGTTATTTAACTTGCATTACTATTCACTGGCATTTAATCGTAGTCTGTCCAGGTCTCTGCAATTTTTTTCTATAAAAGGCCAGACAATAAATATGTTAAACTCTGCAAGTTTTATCGTTTCTTTGACAACTACTCAACTCTGCCCTTGTAGCACAAGAACAACTACAAACAAACTTTCCCTTACATCACCTGGCCTTTACTCATAAAAGCTGAAATCCAAAATTAACTAATGAAAATTTACATATGACCTAACATTCCTGCACTATAATACAAAATTGAGAGGTGCCTGGGTGGCTCAGTTGTTGAGCGTCTGCCTTCTGCTCAGGTCATGATCCTGGGGTCCTGGGATTGATCCCCATCCCCATATCCAGCTCCCTGCTTGGCAGGAAGCCTGCTTCTCCCTCCCCCACTCCCCCTGCTTGTGTTCCCTCTACCACTGTGTCTCTCTGTCAAATAGATAAATGAAATCTTTAAAAAATGATAATAAAAGAAAAAAGAAAAAGATAAAAAATTGAGCATGCTCCATATAGTTTATATCATCTTCACTAGAAATGAGAAGGAAAGCAAAGTGTAAGGCACATAGACATACCAACAAATCTGTTAATGCTATTAAGTAATTAATAGAATACCACCTTTTCAAATCTGTACAAATGAAGAAAATATAGTTTTTAACAATTTTTTAATTCAAATTTCAAAACTTCTTCTAAACCTTTAAGAACAAACAGCCTTGGCATAAATTAACATTGGACATAGATCTTTATCTGTAAATATTTCCACATCTATAAAAAATTTTAAATTGCTCAGCTGTGATTGGGCAAGGAACAAGCACTATTTGATGATTTCTATTTATCAATAACTCTATCCTTACAATGATTTCAGTATTTCCATTGTACCCTCCTCTTTCTCTACTTAGCTGACTCCTAGCTACCCCCCCCAAAAAACCCACAAAAAACCCTCATAGATACTCTAATAGTGATGTTATAATACAACATTCAACGGCATCCATTATCTCCAAATATGTGAAGAACTGATCTGAGATATGTTATCGTGACATGAATAAACAATGTACCAATCCATCAAAACTATCCTATGCTTGTCTTTTCTCTTATACTCTTCCACCCTGGCTTTCTCTAGACAAGATTTAGTTTCTATTCTGTTCTGCTGTTTGGATTTACACTATTATTATGGACTGAACTGTATTACCCCAAAATTCATGTGTTGAAGCTATAACCCCCAATGTGGCTATATTTGGAGACAGGATGTTTAAAGAGGGTTAAATGAGATCATCAGACCCTAATCCAGTAAAACTGGTGTCCTTATTGGGTCAAAAAAAAAAGGGAAGAGACACCAGAGATGCACATGCACAGAGAAAGGGCCATGTAAGGAAAAGGTGGCCATCTGCAAGCCTAGGAGAGACAGACCTCAGGAGAAACCAAACCTGACCTTGGACTTTCAACTTCAAAAGCTATGAGAAAATAAATTTCTGTTATTTAAGCCACTTAGTCTATGGTATTTTTTTTTAATATTTTATTTAACTTGTGATCTCTGTCAAATAAATAAATAAAATCTTTAAAAAAAATAAATAAATATTTTATTTATTTGACAGACAGAGATCATAAGTAGGCAGACAGGCAGGCAGAGAGAGAGAGGAAGGCAAGCAGACTTGATCCCACGACCCTGGGATCATGACCTGAGCCAAAGGCAGAGGCTTTAACCAACTGAGACACCCAGGTGCCCCAGTCTATGGTATTTTGTTATGACAGCCCTATCAAGCTAACACAGCTATTCAGCAGTCTCTGGTACACAATTACTAATACACCTTAACTTGATACTATATTATAATGAACTCTACAGGATACAAACTCTAGTTTTCTGCCATTGCCTGAGAAATACAATGCCCTCCCTCTGTGCCTCATATATGTATGGTTTTCTTTTTCTATCAGAGCTTGAAATATTATACTCAAGTTCCTTTCTCTTCTACCCCTCAACCGTGATCGTTTCTGATTTCTACTCTTAGTTATTTAGGAAAGTCAGACATCTGCTTTCCAACACACTATCAAATATGTAATCTGACATATTTGCCACTTGCCACTCTGACACCTTCCCCTCCCCACCTCCAATCCAGCCCTTTACCATCTGCTTCACATATACTTCTCAGCCTTGGAACTACTAACACTAGGCATTCAGAAGCATCACCAACCAATGAGAGCACTTCTGGTCCATGAACAAAACAACAGCATGCTGCTTTCTATTATTTATCTTATTGCTCACACCAGTAGGCTATCTTTTATAGCTACTCCCTAAGTTGGGAAAATTCAATGTTTGACTCCATGTAGCTACCAGAGTGAAAAACTTTGCTCTTCAAATACTATCTAAAAAGATTCCAGCTTTGTGGATTTCCATCAATAAAATGTATGCTAAGAGTTGACTTTTCTACTTACATTAATAGGTCTGTGCTCATTTATCCAGTTATCCAGTCTCCCTTCTCTGACCAACAATGTGCATTTCTACAAAGCAACATCATTCCCAAAATAGGAGTATGTTCAGAGAATAGAGTATCCCTTACCAACTTACTGAAGAATAAAGCCTAAAATTTTGTTCTCATTAGAATAGTACACTGAACAACTAAGTTAATGCTTCAAAATACTCATCAAATATGGCCTTATTGCCTCAGTAAGAAGCAACACATTATGGAAAAATGTATCACTTTTATTCCTTCAAGACCTTGATTTTTATCAACACAATACTGCCAGACCACTTACAAAAAAGTTTAATCTTGAAAGTTTTCTTGGATTTTGGTCCTTTTAAAAAAGTGGCTTCATTCACTATGTGTCAAAAACTGTATTGTGCCAATGACTTTAAGTGGAATTCTTAACAATCTTATCTCTACGTTGTCACGCTGTGAGATAACAATGCTAAATTAATAATTTATGAATAAGTATTCATGATAAGAAGCTATTAGTTTTATGTCAAAGTGCAAGTTAACCATTATTTTACTGCACAGCAATTTCAATTTATAAATTACTTATTGATATACCAGTAAAATCGCAGCTATTATGAATTTTTGAGAAGTCACTCTAGAAATCCAACTTTTCCAATGCACTGGAAGTTCAGCTCTTTAAGGATTAGAAGTTGTTTTCAAATACTCTGGATGAAATTATTTCCACAAGATATTTCTTTTTTTTTTTTTAAGATTTTATTTATTTACTTGACAAAGATCACAAGTAGGCAGAGAGGCAGGCAGAGAGAGAAGAAGGGAAGCAGGCTCCTCGCTAAGCAGAGAGCCCGATGTGGGGCTCAATCCCAGGACCCTGGGATCATGACCTGAGCTGAGGGCAGAGGCTTTAACCTACTGAGCCACCCGGGCGCCCCTCCACAAGATATTTCTAACTTTATTTCTTTTTAAGCAGATATATACTAAATATAACTTACATATTTCTGAAGAATCTGGAAATCTCGTAGTGAATGTCAATTTTTATATGATAGTGGTATTCATAGAAACTACAGATATACATAAGCATGGTTCTCCATCCCTATTCTCAGTATCCTCAAATTGGCTTACTTTTAGTTCATAGAAAAGCTTTCCATGCTGTCAGCCTAACAACCTACAAATGTCCCTCTGTTCTCATTGCTGCCTAATCCATGTGACCTTAGAAACCAAATACTTATCTGAATTGTCTAAAATAAGTCTAACCTCTAAATGAAAGCCTAAGGGATTCTCATACAAGTACAGAAATGTTAACCATACATTTTCATAAAATCTCCATTAATCATCTAGAGACTTTTTTCCTTTTTTTGCAACATAACTTTATGGAGAAAATATGGGATTTATAGTCACACAGGGGTTCAGATCCTACTTTTAGCATTTATTAACTGTATAGTCCTGGGTAAATAATAAACCACCTTCCCTAAAAGTTTGTATACTTGTTTAAAGAAATCACCATCATCATCACCTCACAGTTGCTATGAAGATAAATGTGATACTGAATATTAAAAAACAGTGACTTTTACAAAGTAGGTGCACAATTAAAAGGTCTACTTTCAACTTTGATTCACTTGTTAATGTGGAAAAATTTGCTCAATTTTAGCACCATTTATATAGCCAACAAAAATTCCATTTCTTTTTCAACATTTCTAAGTTCTCTAGTATCCAAATATGGTGTCAGTTTCTCTCACCAAATAGCTTTTGAGTATTTTATGCCTTTCCTGTCCTCTGTAACTGAGACTTCTCCTGCATGGCCCAAGCAGCTGAAATCCTTAAGACTGTACTGGGAACAATGGAGGGGAGGGGGACTGTATTGGGAGCATGGGAAAGAATGTGCAATCCTAAGTGCTCACACTCTAGATGATGAATAAATTTTCCAAAGTCAAAGTCTCTGTCTGCTACTTACTAGTAACTACTATGTTACTAGTAACATAACTTTGGGGCAAGCTAGTCTATCTCTCTGAGACTTAATTTCTTCATAATCAAAAAATAATATCCAAAAATATGGTCAATTATTTGAAAGAAAAGAGATTTTAAAAACTAAATAAATTAGAAAATACATATTCTTAGAAGTATCAAAAAGCTGACAAGATAGCAGGGAATCATAAAGCCAAAACATAAGAAAGGGCAGGAATTCAGAGAGGAAAACAGAGTGCTGAAGCCAAGTTTGCCCCAAGTTTGCCCCTAACCAAAGCCAAACTTGGGCTTTGATTATTCCAGTCTCATAAAGATAGAAGCCAAGCCCAGGGCCCACCCTAGGTAGGTAAGTCTGATAGGAGACCCTATACCATACAACTGGAACCCATATAAAATTAACCAAAGAAAAGCTCTTCCATTCTAACCCATGCCCTAAGAACTATAATGAAAGTTGCTTTGGCACTGAACTGTAAAGGAAAAGGAGAAAGGAGAGTTCCTATCAAATTAAAACTTCTTCAGTACAGGGACAGCTATAAGTACTTTAGGATCTGGTAGTCAGAGATCTCTGCTGCAACCATTCAACTCTTTTGTTGTAGCTTGGAAACAGCCACAGTCTATAAACAAATGAGCATGCTGCATTCCAATAAAACTTTATTTATGGACACTGAAAGTTAAGTTTCATATAATTTTTACATGTCACGAAATATTTTTTTCTAATCATCTAAAATCTAAAAACCATTCTTAGCTTGCAACCTTACAAAACCAGGTAGCACAGAGCAGTTTGCCTTAAGTTGTAATAGTAAGACACACCACCACTTAAGCTACCACTATCCTACATACACAGATTTGTGACCCTAATTCACATCACCTGGATGGCAACACAAAACAAAACAGGTCAGGCACCTGGCTCAGTCCGTTAAGCGTCTGTCTTCAGCAGGTCATGATTTCAGGGTCCTTGGGAATGAGTCCCACATCAGACTCTCTGCTCAGTGGGTAAACTGCTTCTCCCTCTCATTCTCTGTGCTCTCCCTCTCTCCGTCTCAAATAAATAAATAAAACCTTTACAAAAAACAGAAACAGGTTACAGGCATTTAGGACATGCCTGTGCAAATGTCACAAATAATGTCTCAAGGAAAGTCATTATTTAGACGAAGCACAAAGAAAACAAAACATCATGAATGAGAGCAAGTAAATAAAGGTTAGAAACAGATCTACAAAAATGTCAGATATTGGAAATGTTCATACACAAAACATAAAATAGCTGCTTACTAATATTTAAAGCAAAAAAGGAAACTGAAAATATTAGAATGGAACAAGAACCATACAAAATGACTTGGAAGATAGGGGAAACAACTTCTAAAATTGTGAAAAACAACAATTAAAACTAAAAATAAAATGGAACAGTGAAGAAGAATTACCCATAATGAAACAGGAAAAACATAAGAAAAACAAGTGAAGAAACACATAAGAAAAAGATAAAAATTAATAGACATATAAATTGGAGATCCAGAAAAGAAAGAGTACTGAAATCATAACACCGTGTTCTTTGAAAGCAACCAAAAATAAGTAATAAAATGATGACTAGGAGTTAACAAATGGTATCTTTAACACCAACATACATCCCATCCCACATACCCCTACACAAGATAACGTTCACACTCTTCCCCACCTTCTCTCCCCATTGAACTTGGATGGACCTTTTTTAACTGTCTCCACCAACAAAGTGCAGTAAAGTGAGGCTGTATGACTTCTAAGGTTAGGTCATAAACAGTAACATGGCTTCCACCTAGCACTTTCTTCCTCAGGAATTCCAATGTTCATAACAGAACAACACTTTAAAAGCTCCACGGAGGGGCGCCTGGGTGGCTCAGTTGTTAAGCATCTGCCTTCAGCTCAGGTCAAGATCCCAGGGTCCTGGAATGGAGCCCCGCATCGGGTTCCCCACTCAGCAGGAAGCCTGCTTCTCCCTCTCCCACTCCTCCTGCTTGTGTTCCCTCTCTTGCTGTGTCTCTCTCTCTGTCAAATAAATAAAATCTTTAAAAAATAAAAATGAGATATAAATAAATAAATAAATAAATAACGAAAGCTCCATGGAGAGCACCTGGGTGGCTCAGTAGGGGGTTAAACATCTGCTTTCAGCTCAGGTCATGATCCCAGGGTCCTGGGATCAAGTTCCACATCAAGCTCCCTGCTTTTCCCCCTCCCTCTGCTGCTCCTCCTGCTCATACTCACACACATGCTCTCTCTCTCTCTCAATAAATAAATAAAACCGTATTAAAAAAAAAAAGGGTCCAAGGAAAAATCCACATGGAAAGGAACTGAGACAGAATTGACAAGCTGAAATGCTCCTGAATTCCTGACCCACAAAAACTGTAAATGATAATAAGCCACTACATTTTGGGCTTAACTTGTCATGTCACAAAAGATAACTAACTGCCTCTCCCCCTGCTTGTGCTCAAATAAATAAATAAATAAATAAAATCTTTTTTAAAAATAAAAATAAATAAAATACAGTCCTAAATAATCCATGTGACAAATAAGTAAATAGAAAATATTTTCAACTAGACTATACAAAAATACTTGTGAGATGCAGCTAAAGCAATACTTGACAGGGAAACTTTCAACTCTAAATAGGTATAACAGAAAAAACAAATATCAGGGAACCATCTATTCAAGAAGATAGGAAAAGAATAGCAAAATAAGCCCAGGACAAGTAAAAGGAAGTAACAGAAATGAGAAATAAAAGAAAATGTATATTAGAAAGGTCCAGGGTGCCTGGGTGGCTCCGTTGGTTAAATGTCTGCTCAGGTCATGATCTCAAGCTCCTGGGATGGAGCCCCACATCAAGCTCCCTGATTAAATGGGTCTACTTCTCTTTCTCCCTCTGCCCCTGTCCCTCCCCCCTCCCCAACCTGCTGATGCTTTCTCCCTCTCAAATAGGTAAAATCTTTAAGAAAAGAGAGAAAGGCCCAACAAAGCCAGAAGTTGGCCCCCTAAAAAATAATAAACTGGCAAACTTATGGCAAGAATGATGAGGAAAAAAAAAAAAGGGATCAGGAATGACAAAGGGGGCAAAAACTACTACAAATGCTGCACATGTTATAATACTAAGTAAATTTTGGGGTGCCTGGGTGGCTCAGTGGGTTAAGCCACTGCCTTCGGCTCAGGTCATGATCTCAGGGTCCTGGGATCGAGTCCTGCATCGGGCTCTCTGCTCAGCAGGGAGCCTGCTTCCCTCTCTCTCTGCCTGCCTCTCTGTCTACTTGTGATCTCTCTCTGTCAAATAATAAATAAAATCTTTAAAAAAAAAAATACTAAGTAAATTTTTTAATAAAGATGAAACTGAAAAAAAAATCCTAAAAATATATGTAACTTAGCAAAACTTACTCAAGACACAGAAAACTTAAGTGGTCCCATTAAAATAAAACAAAATACAATGACTCTAATAAAAAAAAAATCTTCCCATAAAGAAAAGTCTAGAGCCATATTGCTTTACAAGATCTCCCAAACACTCAAGGAATAAATCCAATCTTAAATAAATTCTTCCCAATTCTTTTTATGAAGCTGGCATAACTCTCAAATCAAAAATTCTGGCAAGGACCAGATTAGAAAGAGAAATCATAAGCCAATCTTAGCCCTGAACTTGTATGCAAAAATTCCAAACAAATATTAGCAAACAAAAACCAGGATTATAAGTATAATATACTATAACCAAGTGAAGCATATCCCAGGAAAGCAAAGATAAAAACATCATTACATAATTACAACCATTACTATCAGATGGCCAATTAATATAATCAACCATATTTTAAGAAATCCCTAAAAATTCAGTATTTAGTCATGTCTCAAAAGGAGTCTTCGCAAACTAGGAATTGAAAAGAACGTCCTCAATTTGATAAAAAGGTACCTACAAAAACCTACAGCATAGTTAATGGGGAAAGCCTAAACACTTTTTCTTTGGTATCAGGAACAAGATAAAGATGACCCCTATATACTTCTATCAATATTATACCAGTGATCCTAAGCGCATAGGAAGCCAAGAAAAAAAAAAATAAACGGCATAAGGATTAGAAACAAGAAATAAAACTGTTTTTATTTGCATATGACATAATTGTGTATATGGAAAATTTGAAAGAATCTATAAACTCTTGTTAATTTTATAATTTGCTACAAATTGAGGATGTAAACAGACATTTTTCCAAAGAAGACATACAGATGGCCAACAGACACATGAAGAGGTGCTCAAATCACTAATCATCAGGGAAATGCAAATTAAAACTACAATGAGGTACCGTGTTGTACTTGTCAGAATGACCAGAATCAAAAAGACAAGAAATAACTGTTGGAGAGGATACAGAGAAAACGGAATCCTCACACCCTCCGTGGGAATGCAAATTGGTTCAGCCACTGTGGAAAACAGTATGGAGGTTTCTCAAAAAATTAAAAATTGGGGGCGGCTGGGTGGCTCAGTGGGTTAAGCCTCTGCCTTTGGCTCAGGTCATGATCTCAGGGTCCTGGGATCAAGCCCTGCATCAGGCTCTCTGCTCAGTGGGGAGCCATTTCCCCTCTCTCTCTGCCTGTCTCTGCCTATTTGTGACCTCTGTCAAATAAATAAATAAAATCTTTTAAAAAAATTAAAAATTGAAATACCATATAATCCAGTAATTCTACTACTTGGTATTTACCAGAAAGAAAGAAAACAAAACCCTAATTTGAAAAGATATATGCAACCCAATGTTTAGGGCATCACTGTTTACAAGTGGCCAGGATATGGAAAAAACCTAAGTGTCCATCAATAGATGAATGAATAAAGAAGATGTGGTATATATGTGTGTGTGTATACCTGTGTGTATACATATATATGTACATACATATAATGGAATATTACTCAGCCATAAAAAAGAATAAGAGCTTGCCATTTGCAATAACATGGATGGGCTTAGAGAGTATTATGCAAGTGTAATAAATCAGACAGAGAAAGACAAATATATCGTATCACTTTTATGTGGAATGTAAAAAAAAATGGACAAACAAAAAAAGGCAGAAACAGACCCATAAATACAGAGAACTGGTGGTTGCCAGAGGGAGGAGGTTTAGGGGTTGGGCAAAATGAATGAAGGGGAGTGGGAGGTACAGTCTTCTAGTTATGGAATGAATAAGGCACTGGGAGGAAAGGTATGGCAAGGGAATAAAAAGAAAAAAAAGAAACAGATATAAATTGATATTAGTTTCATATATCTATATGCAAGCAACAATTAGAAAATAATCTTTTAAAGATATCACTACTTAAAATTGCATCAGAAAATATGAAGTGCTCAAGAATCTAACAAATAATGGACAAAGCATCTACTGAAAAAATGAGACTTAGTTATGAATCATTACCAAAATGGAAAGATATCCATGTTCATAGACTATAAGACTCAATGTTGGAAAAATAACAGTTCTCCCCCAAATTAATCTACAGAATCAATTAAGTCTCACTAAAAATCCCAAATGTTGTTTTTATACTGGATTATTTAGTGTGTATGTCTGTGTGCAGAATTTGACACAGTGATTCTAAAATATATAGGAAAGTGCAATGGGCCAAAAACAGCCGAGACTCTCTTGATGAACAAGCACAATGTGGGAAAACTTGCCTCACCAGATATCAAAACCTATAAAGCTAGAAGTAGTTAAGAGTGTGTTACACATTCAGGAATAGACCAATACAGCAGAAGGCCAAGTCCAGAAACACACCTACATAAAGATGGATACTTAATATATGTCAGATGTAGCACTGAGATCAGCTTAGAAAAGATAAACTTTTCAAAATCAATGTTAGGATAATCAAGTATCCATTTGGGGTGGGAATAAAATGAAACTAGACCTCCCATTATACACAAAATCTATTCCAGATAAAGAGCAAATTTTTGAAAAGTTAAAACTTAAAAGCTCTTAGATAATAATGAAGGAACATCTACTGTAACGTAGCCTAGGAAAGGGTTTCTTTAAAAGGGTTCAAAAGCACTAGCCAAAGTTGATAAATGCAACTACATTAAAACTGAAAAATTCTGTTGATCAACAGGCACCACAGAGAGTAAAATAACAAGCCAAAAACATAAGATACTTGTAAAAGGTATAACTGAAGGACCAGCATCCAAAACAAATACAGAATTCCTAAAAATCAGTAAGAAAAGCTGAAACCATCTAAAAGAAAAATATTGGGCAAACAGGCACATCATATGAAGAAACTATGAAAGATGTACAACTTCATTAGCAATCATAGAAATTCAAGTTAAAATCAAGAGATACACCCTTCAGATTGGCAATACCAAGCATTAAGTATGTAGAGCAATGGAGTGGTACTTGGCTGACTCAGTCAGTGGAGCCTGCCACTCTTGATCTTGGGGTTGTGGATTCAAGACCCCTGCTGGGTGGGTACAGAGATTACTTAAAAATAAAATCTTAAAAAAAAAAAAAAAAAGAATGTAAAGCAATGGGAACTCAAATACTGTGTTATTGAAGTATAAACTAACATAATAATTCTGAAAAACACTTTGCCATTATCAAAGTTGGACATACACATACCTCACAACCTGACAAATCCATTCCTACAAATTCTAGAGAAACATCTGCACACTTGCAAATATGAAACAGAAGACCACTCACCACCAAATTGTATAATAGCAAGGAAATGAAATAAACTTAAATGTCCATTAAAACTAGAATGAAGGGGCGCCCGGGTGGCTCAGTGGATTAAGCCTCTGCCTTCAGCCCAGGTCATGATCTCAGGGTCCTGAGATCAAGCCCCACATCGGGCTCTCTGCTCGGCGGAGAGCCTGCTTCACCCTCTCTCTCTCTCTGCCTGCCTCTCTGCCTACTTGTGATCTCTGTCTGTCAAATAAATAAGTAAAAATTTAAAAAAAAAAAAAAAAACTAGAATGAAAAAAAAAAAACTAGAATGAATAAATAGTAGTGTAATCGTAAAACAAAATACTTGACCACAATGAAATCTAATGAACTATGGCTAATTACAACAACCTACAACAAATTTCACAAACGCTGAACTAAACATTTCATTTCATTTCATTTTATTTTATTTACTGAGACTGCAGGGGTAGGGAGCAGAGGGAGAAGGAGAGAGAACCTTAAACAGGCTCCATGCCCAGCACAGAGCACAACACCATGCTGCATCTCACGACTCACGTCCTCAGCAGAAATCAAGAGTTGGATGCTTAACTTAACCAACTGAGCCACTCAGATCCCCCTGAACTCAATTTTTTCGATCACATAATATACTATATGAAGTTCAGAAACAAGAAAAACTTATTGTTTATGAACAGGTAACCTGAGATTCAAAATTATGAACCAAAGCAAGAAAATGATAGTCAAAAAATTAGGGTACAGGGGCACCTCATTGGCTCAGTCATTTAAGTGTCTGCCTTCAGCTCTGGTCATGATCCCAGGCTTCCTGCTCAGCAGGGAGTCTGCTTCTCCCTCTCCCTTTGCCCCTCCCCCACTTATTCTCTCTGGTTCTCTCCCTGGTTCTCTCTCCAAAAAATAAACAAAATCTTTTTAAATATAAGTTAGGGTATTAACTACTTCCACAAAGGGGGATGTATATCAACAAGAGCAAGGGAAAAGAGAGGTATGGGGGAGGCAATCCTGTTTTGTTGGCCTGAATGATAACAACACAAATATTGACTTCACAATTTTCTTTAAACTGCAAGTTTTATTCTATTTTCCTGTATATATGAATAAAGAGGAAAAGTAACAACTGCATACAACTGCTATGGTAATTTAATACAATAAAGCAACTTATGTAAGTATGGTACCTAGTTTGCATTTAAAAAAAAAAAACTACTACAATTACGTAATTTTTGTATCCTCCAAAGTTGCTTACGGTAGATACTCAAATATATTGTCCAGTAAATGAAACAAATTCAAATGGTAAATACATTTACCATAGTGAACACTGCCTAATGGGTCATGTACAGAACATACTATGGAGTCCCAATGTTGTACACCTGAAACTAATACAACATTGTAGGTCAACTACACTTCAATTAAAGAAAACCCAATAAGTGAAATAAATTACTTAGAATCACTGGAGTAAAAGGCAATTTAATGAATGGCTAGGTTGCCTAACTTCCAATTTCTACTTCACAAGCCCCAGAGCTTGAATTCCTGCTATCCTAAGAGGTACCCTTCGCTCTACCTTTGATATTCCCAATCTCTTAGTCTCTATACTCATAGTATACATCTTACTATACATCAGACTATCAGCAACTGTCACTGAACGCTTGGAATCTAAAATCTGAGAGGTTTAAGGCAAGAAAGAGGAACAGGAAAAGCTAAAATTAGGGAGAGGGAAATTGTGGGGGAAAAAAACAGTGGGGAAAGAACTTGAGTTATCCTTACATGAAAACACCCAGAACATCAGTTCTTTAGTTCTAATGCTTTAAGAAGCCAAGAAGCAGAGGTAGGAAAAAAAAAAAAGTAAATCATCTATTGTCTGACACAGGTTTCATACAACAATTAAACAAGAATTACACTGATACCAGTTACCTAATATTTAGGGGCAAGAAAGTGTATCTATGTCCCAAAATATATCTACTTCTGAAAGTCTCTTAACAAAAAAATAAATAAATAAATAAATAAAGCTCCCTAAAAATATAGGCTCTCTGGAAGAAACCAATTCCTTCTCAATTACTTGAGGGAAGAAACTTTATTTTTAATGAATTTATTCCATATGTATTACTTATTAATCCAAAAGATTAAACACACATATCAGATCTAGACTCATTCATAAAATCACGGTACATCAGCACAACAGAATATTATGAATCCATGAGAAAGATCTGAATGCGCCACTAAGGAGTGCTCTCCAAAATATATTAAGTGGAGGGAAAAAAAAGAGGTACAGAACAGTGTATGTAGCTAGATACACACACACACACACACACACACACACACACACACACACACACCCCTACCTTTGTCACATGAAGGGTGAATACATACATACATCTTATTTTTGAAAGAAAAAAAAAATTCTGGAATGACAATCAAAAACTCACAAAAAATGGTTACCTCTATGGAGAGCAAAAACTAAGAGTTTCAATGTAAGAGATTAAAACAACTTTAAAAAAAAAGACTGAGGGGCGCCTGGGTGGCTCAGTGGGTTAAAGCCTCTGCCTTCGGCTCAGGTCATGATCCCAGAGTCCTGGGATCGAGCCCTGCATCAGGCTCTCTGCTCCGCAGGGAGCCTGCTTCCTCCCCTCTCTTTCTCTGCCTGCCTCTCTGCCTACTTGTGATCTCTCTCTCTCTGTCAAATAAATAAAATCTTTAAAAAAAAAAAAAAAGACTGAATAAAGAAACCCCACAATATTAAATTTGAATTAAAATTATCAATATGGGGGTACCTGGGTGGCTCAGCTGGTTAAGCAACTGCCTTTGGCTCAGGTCATGGTCCCGGAGTCCTGGGATCGAGTCCCAATTAGGTTCCCAGCTCCATAGGGAGTCTGCTTCTCCCTCTGACCTCCCCTCTCATGCTCTCTCACTCTGTCTCTCTCTCTCTCTCTTAAATAAATAAATAAAATCTTTAAAAAAAAATTATCAATATGACCTCATGCTTTTTTTTCTCCTCCAGACAAGACCCAGAAGCAATGATAGTCCCATCATCCTCCACTATAAGGAGACAGAGCTTCTTAGAGAAATCGCTGATTGCAGTCTAAAACAGGAAAGTCCATGGTGAGCCAAGATATCTTGGAAAAAAGTAAGGACTCACTCAAAGACTAATAATGCATTTATGCAAAAAGAACTGATGGGGGCACCTGGGTGACTCAGCAGGCTAAGCATCTGACTCTTGATTCCAGCTCAGGTCATGATCTGTGTTTTAAGATCACCGGAGTCAGGCTCCACGGCTCAGCATGGAGTCTGCTTGAGATTCTCTCTTTCCCTCTCCTTCTGCCCCTCCCCCTGCTCATGCTCTCTTGCACATGCATGCACACACAATTTCTCTTTAAAATAAATACATAAAATCTTAAAAAAAAAAAGGGAAGAAGAACAGAGGAGTATGCTTGGAGGGGCTCCCAATGTCCTTATTTGAGACGATTTCAGCATCGAAAAAACAATGTAACTCACTATAACACAAAAAATAAAAACCCGAGAGAATATAAAACCATTCACTGTCACCATTGTAGATAACCATTAGGCCAAGGGCTCACTCTGAAAATTAGAAGAGAAAGAATTAAGCATTTATTTACTCCGCCCTTTAGGAGGAACTAGAGTTTACTCCCAGCTGATGGAAGATTATAAAGTTTTGTAAACTGAAGAATGATAGCTAATAAGTGTAAAAGAATTACAGAATTAGAAAAATCACCAATTCTCAACCTTCAATTCAGTAATTAATTTGCCTAAGGCTCAATAAAGGATGCTAAAATTATTAGATAAAACATACTTTAAGAATGGAATTTTATATGGTACCAAAGTATTAAATCCACAGATTATTGTATTTGATGATCATAGCAGGAAAAATACATTTCTACAATCAATGGAGGGACAGCAAACACCAACCTTAAATTTCATAAAATTTTTATCACTAATGGTGATAGTATGTACCTCCCATAATATGTAACATGAAATATAACATCACCTATGATGCATTCTTGCCAAAACTTTTTTAACAAGCATCTAATCAATTTTTATTGTTTATAAGATACACAGTGAGCAAAGGAACAAGTAAAACAAGAGCACAAAGAAACAGGTAACTGTAGAAAACAAGCCATTCTACAAATGATCTGATCTTCTCAAAGAGATATCAGTAACATAAGAAAGAAGAGGAGAGAAAGGAGCTTTTCTAGATTAAAAGAGACTTAAAAGATAATCAACTGCAATGCAAAAATCTTGACTGAATTCTGGCTTGAAAAAATCATTTTATGGAACAAATGGATAAATCTAAATATAGACTGAATCTTAAATGCTATTAGGAAATTACTCGGGGCACCTGGGTGGCTCAGTGGGTTAAGCCTCTGCCTTTGGCTCAGGTCATGATCCCGGGGTCCTGGGATCGAGCCCCGCATCGGGCTCTCTCTCTCTCTGCTCAGCAGGGAGCCTGCTTCCCTTCCTCTCTCTGCCTGCCTCTCTGCCTGCTTGGATCTCTCTCTCTCTCTGTTAAATAAATAAATAAAAATCTTTAAAAAAAAAAAAAAAGGAAATTACTGTTATTTTTCTTAAACGTTGGTAATGGTGACTGTGGAGAATACCTATTTTCTTCTTTTTTTTTTTTTTTAAAGCTTTATTTACTTAAATAATCTCTATACCCAAGGTTGGGCTCATGACCCTGAGGATCAAGAATCTCTAGCTCTTCTAAATGAACCAGACAGGTATCCCAAAAATATCTATTTTCTTAGAAGATAAATACTGAAGTATTTTGAGGTAAACATCATAATATTTACAGCTTTCAAAGGTTAAGTAAAAGTATACAAGTACACAAACATATGAAAAGCAAATATGGATGGCTATTGGTAACTTGAATCTAGGTGGCAGACCTATCAATGACCTTTGTTCTAATTGTTCAACTTTTCAATATTTTTCTAAGATTTTTTATTATAAAAAAAAAGGAGGGGAGGGGCAGGGAAGAGAACTAAAAGAAGACAAAGTTGCAAAAGCAAGTAAGGAAAAAGTACGATCTAAAAGTCGTTTATAAACACATATCTAGGGGCGCCTGGGTGGCTCAGTGGGTTAAAGCCTCTGCCTTTGGCTCAGGTCATGATCCCAGAGTCCTGGGACAGAGCCCCGTATCGCCTGCTTTCCCCACCCCCTCTCTCTCTGCCTGCCTCTCTGCATACTTGTGATCTCTGTCAAATAAATAAAATTTAAAAAAAAAAAAAAAAAACACATATCTACACAGTCACCTGAAGAACTTTCTCTGTTACATTTAAAAAAGAAAAAAATTCAGAGATTACTCATCCCACTATCATCTGATCAATGTAAGTAAACAGATTTCAAACAAATACTTACACACTACAAACAGCAATAGTACTACAATCTGTCAATGATTTAAGGAATGTTTGTCATTGGCAAACAGAACGCTTTCTTATGATACCTCACAGTGAATCAAGATACATTCTAACACATCTATTAATCAAGAAAAGCATTTCTTTGAAATTTCTTTACTTCAAAAGTATGATCACACTTGAAAGACAGCTAGCCAACTATCTTTCTAAGATTTACTTCTATTAGCACCTAACTTTGATTAGCCATGTATTCTTAACGTCCCACAATGAAATTCTTTAAATTTCTGATCTCCTATTTAAATATAAACATTGCGGGGGGGGGGGGGACTCGTTGAATATCAACTAAGTGCCTACTCTTTTAAATAAAGTGTTTAATGATAACCTTGTCTCAGGTAAATATTTCTAATTTGAGAAATGAACATTCTTGAAGCTCAGAAACATTAAGTGACTTGCCTATAAATGACAGCTTATTACGTGAGGAGGCTGGAAACTGAACTGTCACTGGAAACCCAGGTTTGAAAGTCCATATTCTTTCCACTTAACTGGCCTTAATGGATTTAATATTTACAGACAGAAAAGCCCATCTAAGGAAAAAGTATGTTTAAAAAAAAACTTTCATATTCAAAAAACTACATAATGATAAAGAAAAATCAAAACTGAGAAAAAGAAAAAATACACTCTAAAATTATTGCTGGTTGTAAAAAAGAACCAATTCGTAGCAAGCCAGCTGTCTATGACATAGGACAGCTAGTACTTTCCTAACTGTACATGTAAAATTACACTCCAGTTGCCCGTTGGATGACCCCTCTGCCAAAATATGCTAGCAACATAATTCACATTAAAACTCAGAGGCCAAACACCATTTGGAAAGAGCTTTACGTGTTTACACATCTCCAGCAAGTTCACCATTCAAAATTAGTAGGCAATTTTCAACAAATATTCTTTGATCTATGATATCCTTTTTTGACACTCTAAAATATTAAACTTGTAAACAAGAAAATCTACCTAAATACAAACATCCCACAACTGAATATTAGAATATTAATACAATGCGATTTTAAATTTGTCTGTTACATATTGGTATGCAAAACTGAACTACAACATAACTTGTTTGTTCTTTCTATAGGATCAAAATCCCAGTATCTTTGTCTCCTTTATTTTTAAAGATACACACAAAATACATAGAAAAATCTGTACATTGAAGAGTTTTTCCTATTTAAAATTAAATCCTCTTTGAACTGGATAAGTAACTAGAAGAGCGCATGAGGTGGCTTATGGAGTCGAGATATTCTGCATCTTACTATGAGTGTTGATTACACTGATGTGTTTACTTGGTGAAAATTCATTTAGGATCTGTGTACTTTTCTGTATACTTTGTAATTTATAAAAAGCTTATTTAAATTCCCAATCTAAAAACCTTTCTTCCTATATTATAGGGATATCAAAGAAGCTAAAGCCTAGTGAAGAAAATAGACAAGTAATTAGGAATTTCACTAGGGAGCTATGACAGAAGCAAATACTACGTAGGAGCACCCAGAAGTGGCATCTAACTCAACCTAGAGGTTAAAAAAAAAAAAAAAGCTTCCTGAAGATATAACTGACCTGCGTTCTCAATGGGAGAAGGGAAAGACAAGAAAGGAACAGAGATGCTAAGACCAGAGAAAAAGTGCCTTATCTGAGCAGAAACCCCAGTTCAATAAGGGTGGATCAAAGAATTTAAGGAAGAAAGCAAGGAAGGAAAGCCCAGAGAAGTAACAGGTCATGAAGAATCTCACATACAGGCCATGCTACAGTTAAGCTTTATCCTGAAAGCAGTGAGAGAGCACTAAAGATCTTTCAATAGGAAAGGACGTGATCAGATTTGCTTTTGTACTACAAACGTCATTTATAGTGTGTGCCATACTTGCATTCCCATCTTGTGAGAAATTAGCCTACACACTGCCCCATGCTTTTCACCATTATGATCCTGCCCCACACCCACAGGCACAAATAAACACAGGCCAACACTAAATGGCCCGGAGTGATCACATGACCCAGGTATACAGACTTGTAGCAGCCCATGAGAAAAAGACCTGAGCCAAAGAGATTGTTTCTTAGAAATTCAAACCAGAAGATTCCAGGGAGAAGGAAAAAGTCAGTAAACAGGAGCTCAAGTTAAAACGAGAGCATCCAGGAGGCAAAATGTTGGCACAAGAGTAACAGAGTAGTTATAAGGAAGCAGAAGTTAGGAATAAATGGAAGTTGGAAGATAGCAAAGGAAAAACTGGAGTAGAGAGAAAAAGTAAACCAAAGATAAATAGTAAAAGTAGTTAAGACAAGTTAACCAAAGAGCTCTAGAGTGAAATCTGTCTTTTCCTGCTTCTAGCTTTATTTATTAAACTCCTATTCTTCTTGAGACCAAGTTGTTTAGCTTTTCCTAGGTTCCTTTATGCATGTTTCCTTTCAAAAAGCACTCTACTACTTACTGTAACTTGAGTCTCCTCTTTGCAAATGAAACAGCCTAACGAAAAGAGCATTTTAGAACACCTAATCTGGCAGCAGTGCAGAGAATGAATGGGAGGCAAAACAAGAGACAGAAAAGAGAAAGCAACAAGACCACTTAGAAAGCATTACAGGAGCAGCACAACAGACATCTGGGGTTAAGAAACAGGGCACCTGAGTGGCTCAGTCAGTTAAGCATCTGCCTTTAGCTTAGGTCATGATCCCAGAGTCCTGGGATAGAGTCCCACTTAGCGCTCTCCACTCAGCAGGGTGTCTGCTTCTCTCTCTGACCCTCTCCCATCTTGTGCTCGCTCACGAGCGCGCACTCTCTCTCTCTCTGTCTCTCACTTGCTTTCTCTCAAATAAATAATAAAATCTTTTAAAAAATAAAGTAGAAACAACAAAAATAGCAATAAGAAATTATCTGAAATATCATGAGGGAGAATGTGCAGGATTTAATGATACTGGTAGTAAAATACAGAGTGGAGGATGATTCACAGGTTCCTGAAGACTTCTGGAGATGAAGATCATCTGGAGATAAAGATCATCATCAAGATAGGAAATCAAAAACAAAATTTTTTGTTGCAGTTTGTCTCCCTCTTTTTGGAAGAAAGAGAAGCAGAGAAAGAGTTTTATTTTAGGGGCACCTGAAAGGCTCAGTGGGTTAAAGCCTCTGCCTTCCGGTCAGGTCATGATCTCAGGGTCCTGGGATCCAGCCCCGCACTGGGCTCACTGCTCAGCAGGAAATCTGCTTCCCTTCCTCTCTCTCTCTGCCTGCCTCTCTGCCTACTTGTGATCTCTGTCAAATAAATAAAATCTTAAAAAAAAAAAAAAAGTTTTATTTTGTACAAGGCTGAAGTGCTTGTGAAATGTGAATCCAAGTGGAGATGTCCATTAGCAGTAATTCACAGAGGTCCAGAGTTAAAGAGAGGGATCTATCTACACAGCAGCTCTAGATTTATGAATACATAAAGTCGATGTTAGATTTTAAAACATGACCCAAAATTCCCTAATATTTATTTCAAACTAAGTTAATAGAACCTGAAAAATCATGCAAACTAAGAAAATTAGTATTTGGGGCAACCATATTTTCAAACATCCTGCACTTCTCCACAAATGAACACTGAACCAACTTCTACAAGAGCAAAACCCAAATGATTAGAAAAGATGGGTTTATGGTACTAATTTCTACTGAGGTTTTACTCTTTTTTTTTTTTTTTAAAGAAAATCTAAGTTTAAAAAAAAAATCTAAGTTTATTCCATTTCCCTTACAAACTATCCACCACTGATGTTAAATAACGGAAAAAACTTAATCACATATTAGACTGTGTACTTCACTATTGATACTTATAGTAAGATTTTTAAATAATTTAATCACTTAATTTACTAGCTTTAGACATTCAACTCTACCCTCGCTGTAAATGTTGGATCTCTGTCCTATAATCTTTTCTACTCTCATTTATACATTTTGCCCCAAAAATCTACTACAACCCAGAGGTTGATAATAAACTTAAGCCACAAATCCAGCTGCCTCTTGCACATCAAGATGTGACAGAAGTGTAATCACCCCAATGCAACTTGTCACAAATTAAATTCTTCTTTCTTGACAAAAATAAAAATAAAAAATCCCATTCCTCCCTCGTATCAATTCCCACTTCAGTGAAAGGTACAAGCTTGAAACCTAAATCTTGTATGAACCTTCTCCCTAATCTCAAATCCAATGAAATCACCAAGTCCTGTCTACTTCCAATACCCAAATACAGATCCGCTACCATCATTTGCCTGATATTCCTGCCTTTAGTCTTAGACTACTCTTTAATCCACTCTACCCACTGCAGCCACAGTGACCTTTTAAAATGACAATCTGATCATTTCAGTGCCATAGTTTATATCCTTCAATAACTTATTTGATAAATATTATAATCACCATCAAAGCTAGTCACTCCACGGAAGCTCAGAAATTCAATGAGAACTTCAGTTATATCCTTTTTTGTAAATTCAATAAAAAGAGTCACTAGGGGGGCACCTGGGTGGCTCAGTGGGTTAAGCCTCTGCCTTCAGCTCAGGTCATGATCTCAGGGTCCTGGGATCGAGCCCCGCATTGGGCTCTCTGCTCAGCGGGGAGCCTTCTTCTCCCCCTCTCTCTCTGCCTGCCTCTCTGCCTACTTGTGTTCTCTCTCTCTGTGAAATAAATAAATAAAATATTAAAAAAAAAAAAAGAGTCACTAGGAAATTTGAAATCCTGATAATTACTTAGGACATAAACAGCTAATACATTTCAAAGAAAAGCACGTAGTGTTGGTTGTAAAAGCAAAGACTAAAAATAATCTCAACATCATAAAAGCAATACTATCCAGCCCATAAATGAGGCATTTCCATATGTACTGTTGTTATATGATTTCTAGGATCTACTATGAGGTAGGGGGTGAAGGGGCGAAAGCTATAGAGTGTACAGGAAGCTACAGAGTGTAAAGTATTTGTGGTGCTTTTTAAGAGTATAATTTAATAATATAAATCTGAGAATGTATAGGCTTGTGTATGCTAAAAACATCACAGGAGGAACCCACATAAAGATGGAAATAAAAGTTGCCTCTAAAGAGTGAAAATGGGTGATTGGAGAATACAGGGGGAAGAAAAACTCTTTACTGCATATTCTTTTGAATTTCTTGACTTTTACACTATGTCTGATTATTACCTATAATTTCAGTATGATGTTCTCCCTCCTCAGCTTCACACACAAATAAAAATTTTAAAAGTTCTAACTACAAAAACCTCACTATACTTCATCCCTATACCAACGTTTAAAATTAGATACTGGTCATTTAGTGTAACACTACATTTCCTTCTTGACAACTCAGAAGTTCAACTTCCACAAACAAAATTTTATCCACTATTTCACTATTGCTGAGAAGGCTGCTGGTAATGACATCAGTCAACACTGCATGGTAACTGTACTTGCTTCAAGGAGCAGAAATGTATTATTAAATTGACATCAAAATCTTCAAAGATCAAGAAAAACCACAAAACTTACTTTTTTCTAGAAAATTCAAAACAACACATTAAAAAAAGAATCCCCCGGTATCATTCAAAAACAAAGGAAAAAATGCGTAAAAATCTACAGGAAGGTGAAGCGAATGATATTACATGGAGACACTGTCACATCCCTTAGTGTAATGTGATTTAATCCTTATAGAGGTCCCTTAAAGTCACACGTTCCACAGAAGACACGAGATGAGAAGCAGGCTGTGTGACCTATCAACACACACACCCTCTGCTCTGGGCTTCCACACTCCTCCCAGTCCCTCCCTTCTCAGCCACCAGATTAAACACTCCAAACACGGGTGTCAGTTGGTCCCCTTAAACCCCACGGGCGAGGGGGGGCGGGGAGACACTAGATTAAGCAAACATCCCTCCAGGATTTAATGGAAAACCTTTTCAACCAAAGAAAAGAGAAAGATAACAAGGTCTGCCGGAGTGAAGGGCTGGGGAAAGGCTACTGTCTGATGATGTCTAAGAGGTGCTGAACAGATCCCCTGGGAGGTGAGAGCATCACCAGACTACCCCAAAGCCGAGGTGGTGGGTAGGGCTGATGGAGAGAGAGCTGGGAGGGAAGGGGTCAGCAGGAACAGGGTGGCTGCGATGGACGTGCCGTGGAGCTGGGGGGTCGCTATCGGTTAGGGGGCGGCCGTGACTGGGTTTCGGAGGAACGGTGACCGGGTCAGCTTACGGGAGGCCGTAACAGTGTCTGAAGGCTCCATTAAGAGTCCTAAGAGAATCCGAGGGGGCTTCTAATGGGCTGTGTTGGGGTGGGGGGTCCCAGAACGGCCGGGGCTGGCGGACCGGGATGGTGTCCGGCCAATGGAAGATACGCTGGGTGAGGTCTACAAGGGACCCGGCGCCGCGATCGCGTGTCTGGGAGGCTCCCGGGCAGACCCGCTCGCGGGCGTCTCCGCTGGGGCGGGGCGGGGCGGCCCCGCAGGAGCCAAAGAGCTAGACCGAGACGTGGGCCGGGCCGGGCGGCAGGGCCGCTCGGCGGCTTGGGCGGGTCTTACCTCGGGCTCCGCCGCGGTGGCCACCACAGCCCCCTCCTCTTCGCCAGAAGCCACTTCCCACCCGCGGCCCCAGGGTCAGGCCGCCGGAGACAGCAGAGGCTAAGGCCACCAAGGGTCGGACGGTTCCGGGAGGGTGGGCCCAGCAGCCTCAGGGTCCGAGAGAGCGGCCGCCGCGCATCCCCCGCCCTGTCAGAGAGACTCCGCCCGGCCGGGGCAGGCACAGACCCCGCCGCACCCCGCCCAGAGAGCACGCGTCGGACCGCCGCCTCAGCCGCTGTCGCTGTCTCTGCGGGTGCCGCGGGTACCTCCGCAGCCTCCTCTCACAATCCTTGCGGTACTCTCAGCAGCCACCGCCAACCGCCGCCGCGTCCCTCGTCTGCTCAGGCCCGCGCGCCCCCGACCCCGCGCACGCGGCCCCGCCCCGCGCGACTCCCGGCTGCAGAGGAGCAGGCGCGCGCGCACTTACCTCCCACGCCCCCTACCTCCCGCCAGAGCCGGCCAGCCTGCCGGCCTGGCCCCCGCACGTGACGCCGCCAGAGAGTACCTCAGGCGCCTGCGCGGACACGCCCCATTCGTCCGCCCCAGGCGGCCCCGCCCAGACTTTTCTTCCTCACCTTACGGCAGAGCTCGGAACCGTGCCTCAGATTCTCACTCTAGTAGAGAGGAATGTCGCAAGGTTGGGGTAAAAAACTCTGGGTTTGCGACTGTAGCTTTCGCTTTCCGGCCAACACAGAGGTGCCTGAAGGCTGGTTGGGGTGGTGAGGCCCGAGGCAGGTAAGAAGGCGCCTCCCCACTTTGGTTGGTCGGGCGGTCTGTCCCGGCACGGAGCCGCTTTTCAGCCCTTGCAGATTTGGCATATCCTTGCCCCCTCTCCAGTTCTGGTGCTGGATTCTCTGCGCCGCCCCTCTTAGCCCCCGCCCCTTCCCACGCACACGCCCTCTCCCCCGCATTTCCCCGCCCCCGACCTTAGTTTCCTAGTCTGACTTTCCATTCATTTTTCAGACTTTTCACGGAGTGCTTTCTCGTGCTTCAGACTCTAGGAAGTCAGAAGTAAATGAAACAGTCTTAGCTTTCTCAAGTGTGGTGTTATGTGGGAGACGTTGAGAGAATCCGCAGTAGTAATAAAGTAAAACTATGGGGGCGCCTGGATGGCTCAGTCCTTAAGCGTCTGCCTTCCGCTGAGGTCATGATTCCAGGGTCCTGGGATCGAGTCCTGCCTCGGGCTCCTTGCTCCCGGCGGGGAGCCTGCTTCTGTCTCTGCCTCTGCCTGCCACACTGCCTACTTGCGCGCACGCTCTCCCTCTCTCTCTCTCTCTGACAAATAAAATCTTTTTTTTTTTTAATGTATGACAGAAAAAAAAGCAGAGAACCCTCTGAGCATGGAAGAGGAGCCCCTGATTGTGTGGAAGGAGTGGGGGAAACTCTTTCCAAGGTGACCTTTGAGTCACTCCTAAGTTGTGTTAAAAGACTAGTGAGTGTGGCTGGCCAAGAAGTTGGAGATAGAAGCAGAGAGAACGATGGGTGCAGAAACATGACAGTATTGATTGTAAGAGTAAAACGTTGGAGGAGTAGAGTTGGTGGAGGCCATAGGCGTAGATTACCCTTTAAAAAAGCACCGTTGTAAAGGGTGAAGAGAGATGAGGGGCGAGAATATGGGCAGAAAGAATCTTTTCTTTAAAGATGGGGGACTTGGGCGTAAAAGTGTACCATGGAACCCACAAGTGGACAATTCATGGATGAAGGTGGCTGATTTATAGCATCAAGGACACTAGGGGAACTCAACCTTATGTGCACATTAGAATAACCTGAGAAGCTTTTTTGTGTGTTTTGGCGGGGGGGCTTGTTGGTGGTGGTTTTTTGTTGTTTTGTGTTTTTTTTTTTTTTTTAATAAAACCAATGCTCCTGTTCTAACAAACTCTGAGGTTAGGGGCTCAGGCATCAGTATTTCTTAAAGGCTCCTGAAGTGCATTGAGGGTTGAGAGGAAAAGAAAGGATGGAAAGTTAGGAAGGGCAGGAAGTTGATGTCATTGGCTCTGTAACATTAAGATGGAAGTCATTGGATGAGAGAGTTGGGGATGGAATGCAAAGCTTGAGCACAGTGATGGCAGTTTTGGATAAATACTCTGGGTGATGAGAAAAGCGTCATTTCTGCCTTTCCCTTCAGCACAGTTCCATCCCTCAATCTTATGAAGTCCACCTTAAGGCTCTCTTCCCTTTCTCTACCATCCAGCAGCATCTATCAGCTGGGGATCCAACCTTAGAGCTCAATCAAGGGCATCTTCATTTCTGTCCCCAAAAAGAGCTAAGTCAACTTAAGATTCGAAGATTAACTTTACTCCCCTAGAGATTACTGCAGTGCATTGCCAATTTAGAATCTGTCTTCTGTTACTCAGCAATCATTTAAGTTAGGAGAGAGATAAAAGACAGTTAAAATATAACCCTATTTAGATCTCATAGTATTAGTGAAAACAAACCTTTTAAAAGAACAATTCACTTGGCAGGCAGAGAGGTCTCTATAAGGCAAAGCCAAAGCAGTGCATGGCTACTGTCTATTAACTAGGGCTAATCCAAAAACTTGTCTATCTGCCTGCAGATAAGACAGCATTACTGTTGTCTGGTATGACTAGGAATTAATATGAAGGGTAGGGGTGGGGCAGAGATAAAGATGATAAAGTGGGTGTGAACAGATGATGAGGAGCCTTGAATTCCAGGCTAAAGTATTTAGATTATCTACTATAAGCAATTAATAGATATAAAAAACAAAGATAAAAATAAAATAACCTTTTTTTACACCATGGACTTCTTTGGCAGCCTGGCCTGTGGCCCCTATCTCAGAATGTTTTTAAATGTGAAAATAAAATAATAGAAACAAAATCAATTTTATTGAAAATTTTAAAAATATTTAAAAAACGGGTGTTTGATGTGGTCATATGTGTGTTTCTTTATGCATTAAATAACATCTGGCAGCAAGTAATTTCAAAATAGTGATGAGTATAAATTGTATTTTGAAATACTTTTGAAATTTTGAAATATTTTGGAAAACTTCAGTGTGATATGAAAATATATTTCTGTTGGTGAAAAGATATAGGGACTGCTAATACTACTGTGGATTATCCTATACTTATTGAAGATAATGTTAAATTTCAGTTAGATACTATCAAAAATCAAGATGCAGTTTTTTTCCCAGTCCAAGTTCATGGAACCTTTAATTCTTACTGCATCCTGGCCCATGGAGCATAGATTTATAAAAAGCTGACCATAATAGTTTTAAGCAAGAACATGACAGATCAGATCTGTGTTTCAGAAGGTACTGGCATAGTGTTCATTTCCCAGCCTCTCTCTGGTAGTAGGGAACTGGCTGTTTTCTTTTCCTCTTGTACCTAAGGGCAGCAACCAGTACTAATTCACTATTGCCTAATAATTTAGGCCTATAGGAATACTGAGCTTGTACTTATATATGCAGGAGCAGTACTAGGAAATAAATTGGGAAAGATACATTGGGGCTCTTTTTGTGGAAATCATTGAATGCCAGGGTATAATTAGTACTAAATTTGGTAGATAATGAAGAGATTTAAAATTTTTTTGAGTAGAATAATTAATTAGAGTTCTGTTTAAAAAACTAATCTAGCAGTAATGTGTAGATTGGATTGTCAAAAGACAGGAATGAGGGCACCTGGGTGGCTAAGTGGGTTAAGCCTCTGCCTTCAGCTCAGGTTATGATCCCAGGGTCCTAGGATCAAAGCCTGCATTGGGCTCTTTGCTCAGCGGGGAGCCTCCTTCTCTGCCTACTTGTGATCTCTCTCTCTCTGTGTCAAATAAATAAATAAATAAATAAATATCTTAAAAAAAAGAAGAAGACAGGAATGAAGAGTCTGGAGCAGTAAATAATTTTTTTTTAATTTTAACTAAATTTTACTATAATGTGATCTCTAAAGAGTCTGCTATGTTATTTTTGTTTCCCCAGTGTGACTGTCTAGTCTAAAGAAATATAAATTGGACTAAATCACATACCTTTCAATAGAGATGCCCATTTTTTTGTGTTATAAGTGATAATGTTAGTACTTCTGATGGGTAATGGCTTTTACAATATATATAGATTCCCAGGTGTTGCTAAGGCCTTCCTTGATTAAATTCCATCTACACCTGTAAGTCCTATATTTCTGACTTTTTAAGGTCAAGATTGCTCTCTCTTTGTCAATCTCTTAAACCTCTTAGATGAGTAGAATGCATTAGCAAACAAAAAGGAAGTCCTCAAAGCCCAGATAACCCATCTCTTTAGAAACTGATCAATAATAAAAAAAAAAAATAAGAAAGAAACTGATCAATACCAGACTATGCAAAACTTACAAATTCCAGCTAGTCCCCAACTTGTATGTTTTTTAAACATATTCAAAAAAAATAATTATGGGGTCCAAGTATTACTAATCCAAATAAGTAATGTAAAGTTAACTTTCTGAATCAGTTTCTCAGAGACTACCTTCTTCAGCATGACTAGTCTATATTGATCTTGTACATCTAACTATTGGAGACCATTTGAGTATTGATACGGTTCAATACAGACTGAGAATCAAGTTCATATAGAGGTTGAGGTTCATCTGTTTTCTCCTTTTTAGGGGAATGGGGAACAGGTCTATCTGCAGCAAGAATACGTGAAACTTACAAAGCTTTTTAAGAATCTTCATTACTTACAAAAGATCTCTGAAATTTCTTTTCTCTGGCTTCCAGTTAAATGGCTACCCCTTCCACACCTTCATCTGTTAGAAAAGCACTAAAACACAGTCTTGAAACTGAAAAAAAAAAAAGTTCCAATTACAATTAGTATTTTTGAGCATCTAGATTATAGGTTTAAAAACTTGAGGCCTTCTGGGGTGCCTGGGTGGCTCAGTCAGTTAAGCGTCTGCCTTTGGCTCAGGTCATGATTCCAGGGTCCTGGGATTGAGCCCCACCCACATCGTGCTCCCTGCTCAGGAGGAGAGTCTGTTTCTCCCTCTCCTCCCCACTTGTGCTCTCTCCCACTATCTCTGTCACTATCGCTGTCTCTTTCTCTCTCTCAAATAAATGAATAAAATCTTAAAAAAAAAAACTTGAGGGGCACCTGGGTGGCTCAGTGGGTTAAGGCCTCTGCCTTCGGCTCAAGTCATGATCCCAGGGTCCTGGAATCGAGCCCCACATCGGGCTCTCTGCTTGGCGGGGAGCCTGCTTCCTCCTCTCTCTCTGTCTGCCTCTCTGCCTACTTGTGATCTCTGTCTGTCGAATAAATAAATAAAAATCTAAAAAAAAAAAAAAAAAAAAAAAAAAACTTGAGGCTCTCCTTCCCTTATGGCCAATGAATAAATTCTCAGAGTACTGTAGAGGGTTCAATTCCTTCAAAACAAAAGCTTGGGATTTTTGGCCTTAGTTGGCTCTAATATTCTCACTACTATTTGTTGTAGCAACTTGGAATTTTACATTAGCAAGCTAAAATAAATAGTTGCTAAAAATATTTAGCCCTGCTTAATAATATATAAGTCAAGCTTGGTCAGATAACTCACAAATATTTGTGTTAATTAACATTTAAAGACAAATTGCTACAACAGAAAATTCCTTGTGTGTAATTGGGACACTTCAGATCTTGTTTTCCTATGAGCACAATACAGTAAAACATATATTCATTATTTCTTTCATTAATTTATTAAATATTCATTTAGCCCCTACTATGTGCCAACCACATTTTTGAAATCCATTAAGTAGGAGTTTGTAATAACAATCTACCTCTTAACTATTTATGAAATAATTATTTACCAGGCTTTGAAATCTATAGGAAAAATAAGATTAAAAGATGGTGGGTTTTCATACTCTTTAAAACTATGTTTGGATCTATCTACTGTGTGCTGAACACAGTGGTTATTTAAGAAATCAGTCAGATTACAACTTTAGCTTGATCACACCTTATGAGCTTTAATGTGTTGATGCATATGATAAAATCTGTCCACTCCTTTATAAAATAGTATCTTACTCAGACCTCTCATTGAACCTATTGGCCTCCCTGCACACTGTCTTAACAACCCCAGGTATTTTAAATTTTGCAGTTGTATAAAGTCATTTCTCAGAAAATTCTCAGCAAAGCACAGTTTAAGAAAAGGCTGGTGTTTACATCAGGTTTAGAGGAAGGAAAAAAATGTGGTACAATTATAAATGGAACCTTTGAGTTAGAAATGAGACTGAGAATAAAATTCTTTTCATAGTCAATGACACCTTAGCCCTTGATAGCCATATGTAGTAACAGAGCAGTAAATAGAGAACCTTAGTTCTAGAAGAAATCCTAAAAAGTCACCTAGTTTATCTCCCTGGCCCAAGACAGGACCAAATGGGATTTATGGTAGTAGAGTTAATAGGCACAATCATCATACCAAGTAGTTTTTCTACTTTGAGATCTAAATTCCTCTACTTATAAAATACTGATGTCAGAGGAATATTGTCAAATTTGTAAGCAATTTATGAAATTAAGAGATCTTCCTATGTTTATAACAATTTTGTTTTTAGGAGTTTTTCAAAATGTATTTTACTTCGGTATTTTGTTCAGGAAAAACATTTATTAAAATTTCTCCAGTTTGTCAATCACTAAAGAAAACAAGGATGAGTAAAATCTAATAATCTCTGCCTTCAAGAGGGATATATAAATCTTGATGGTAATTTTGAAATTCCACTTTATACAAATCTTTGGATGGTTTAAGCTAGCTTTAAAAGGAAATGTTTAATGGGGGAAATTGAAACCAAAAAAAAAAAAAAAATTGAACTTCCTTCCTGAAAATATTTCTGCTTATGCTGCCATGAAAAGCACATTTGGTCTTGGGATTTTATTCTTTTTGTGAAATCGCAAATGGAATCATATATTAGAAATTGAATGTAATCCAATTTTGGTAAACAGATTAATTTTACATCTTTGTGTTTGAAGGTTTGTAGAAGAGAGATTAGACTTCCTCTGTTTTTTTCCCAGAGGACAGAAGTGAGATCAGTGAGCTGAAGAAACAGACATATTTTAGGTCAGTGTAAGAGTGGGAGGTGGTACATCTTTTTTCTTCCTGAATGGAAATAGCTGTATTTACTGGTTATGTGCTCACTATAAAAAGAAAGGGTAAAAAAATAAAGCAGACAGTATCAAAAGGTAGAAGGAAAAAAGCTAAGAAGTACTAATAATTCTCTTTTTAAAATGATATTTAAACTTTGGCTATCATTCTTGATTATTTTTGTGTATATTTTATACAAATTTTTTTTAAAGATTTTATTTATTTGACAGAGATCATGAGTAGGCAGAGAGGAGGGGGGAAGCAGGCTCCCTGCCGAGCAGAGAGCCTGACATGGAGCTCGATCCCAGGACCCTGAGATTATGACCCAGGCGAAAGGCAGAGGCTTAACCATTGAGCCACCCAGGTGCCCCTATTTTGTAGAAATTTTGTATAAACTTCCTTTTCATAGCATATCATGAATATCTATGTCAGTAAATTTGTATCTACAATTTTGTTTTTTAATGGCTGAAATATTTCCTTGTATGAAAGCCTGTTATTTAAATTTACCAGTCTTCTTTTGAACTTTCAGATTCTTTTAGTTTTTCTCTTATAAACATTGCTATGATGAACATTCTTGTTAAATTTTTGCACACATCCTTAATGTTTCCCCTAAGATAAATTTCTGAAAGTGTAATAGGTGCATGTAGACATTTCTTAAGAATTAAAATATAATGGCAAACTACCCTTCAAAAAGCTTGTATTTGTTTATATTCCGATAAACAAGGAGAATGCCTGTTTTCCCATGGTCTCTCAGCATTGCAACTTACCAGTTTTCCCTCATCGTTGCTGATTTGATAGCTAAAGATGAAATCTTGCTTTAACTTGATTTCTTTTGATTACTAGTAAAGTGTTGAGTTTCTTTACGTGTGTTTATTGGCCATTCACGTAAGTGTATTAAGCTCTATTTTCTTCCAATATTTTTGTTTCCTTTCTTAACATTTAAATTTTACTCCATCTAAAATATAATTTAATAAAAGGTATGAAGTAGAGATCTAACTTCTTTTTTTATCGAATGTTTAACAGTCTGTTCAGTGCCATTTGTTAAATAGCTCAGCAAGCATATCCCAAACTTCACTGCACAGACAATAAGGTATTGATAGATATTCTGTTTTAAAAAAAAAAAAAAGTGTCTCATGGTCAAGTGAGTTTGGGGGAAGAAAAAAAAGGCCAAGAAAAGTTACCTTTCTTTATTGCAGAACTTCTTCTAGCCTCTAATATGCTTATGTGCCTTATGAATCTCCAGTAAGGAGTTTTAGGATGCAGCATTTCCCTATCTTATTTAACTATATAATCTTATTTCTTTTCTTTCAAAAAATACCTATGAAATCTGTGAAACTGTGCTGTCTAAAACAGTAGCGAAGAGCCACATGTAGATATTTAAATTTAAGTTTAAGTTAATTAAAATTAAATATTCAGTTCATACTAGCCACATTTCAAGTGCTTAGTAGCTACATGTGGCAAGTGACTACTATTTTGGATATTACCAATAAGGAACATTTCCATAATCACCAAAAGTACTATTAGACAGCACTCCTTTGGAACACAGTTCATTGAAACTGACTCCCAACCTAGTGTTTTTTTCTACTGAGCCAGCAGTTTCTTCCCTTAATTATATCAGCAGGTAATCAGGTTGGTAACTGTTGAATTATAAATTTTCCCTTTTAAGGTTGTTCTTATTACCTTTTATGTAATTACCTTATTTTTCATAATAAATATTCAAGTAATATGCTTGGGTTTAAGGATTTTAAGATTAATATGAAAAAGTAGGCTCCTTTTAAAAAAAAATTAAGCCTTTGTTTATAACTGTTCTATGCTCTGGTTTCAATATTAGCTTCATTTAGCTACAGAAGTTGGAAGATACAATAAACTGTAATTGCAGGGCTTGTATATACTGATAACATATTAACATCATTGCTTCACTCAGGTGGAGAGAACAATTTTCTCTGGAGTTAGCATTCACTCATCTTTTTTTTTTTTTTAAAAAGATTTTATTTCTTTGACAGAGAGAGATCACAAGTAGACAGAGAGGCAGGCAGAGAGAGAGGGAGGGAAGCAGGCTCCCTGCTGAGCAGAGCCCAATTTTACCTATAGTAGGTCAATGCCAAGTAAAAGTAAAATTGGGTGCTCAGAGAAAATACATTTTGTAGTATTTCAACTAAAGAAAAGGTGTGGAAGAAATAACACATGGTAACACAGGTACATGGACAGCTAACCAGTTTAGCCTGGCCCTTTTTTCTAGTGAAAGTACAATACTGAGTTTGCCTTTGAAGAACTACCTCCCTTGTCCTCTGACACAGTTAGGGGGGAAGGGTAGTATTAGTTGTGACCCAGGCCCAGCTCATCAGTTTATTCCATTTCCCCTGGCAACAGCAGTTGCTCACTGAAATTCCATCCTGGCCTTTTTCTTCAATATTAGGAACGAAGCATTTTCTTTTCTACTGGGCTGGTTACCTGGAAAGATGTAAATCTAGAACCTTTCACAACCATCTTTCCTGAATGCAAAGAAGCCTCTGTGCAGTAAAAGAAAATGAACGAATACATAGAGCAGAGCCTCATTAACACTGCTTGGGCTCCTGAATCTAGCTGTGCTCAAATAAACTCCACCACTAAACTTCCTTGTTAAGTGTGACAATCAATTCTTTATATCCTGAGCGACTCTGAGTTGGGTTTCTGTTCTCTCCAATCAAAGGAACCCACTACAATAGGTAGCATTTCAGTGCAATACCCTTTGACAATACAGTTATCCCCAGTTATTCAAATTCCTGATATCGAAAAATTTCACAGTCTAAACTCAGGAATCAAACATACTTAAATAAACTTTCAGATACTTTCTAAACAATCATGCTATTTGCTTTCCAAACTTGGGGAACCAAAGAGATTCAAACAGAGCAGAACCCTCAACAACCAATTTCACTATCCAAACTGAAGACTGGATAAAACAGATTTGGAATGTGAAAGATACTTGTATTGCCAGGCATGCAGTAATATGGTAAGGGATGTACAATATATTGTCAAATGAAAAAACTTAAAATAGGGCGACTGGGAGGCTCCGTCGGCGGAGCATCTAGAGCATCGGGCTCCCTGCTCATTGGGGAGTCTGCTTCTCCCTTTTCCTCTGTTTCTCCCCCTGCTTGTGCTGTCTGTCAAATAAATAAAATCTTTAAAAAAAAACAAAGAAGAAAAAAACTTAAAATACAAAATTGTATACAAAGGCATACATATGTAAAAAGGACAAAAATATTAGACTTTTGTCTAATCTTCAAAATTTCCATTTATAGTTTTCATCAAAAATAATTTTGATGTGCATTACCTCCTTTGAGCTGAATAGGAAATTGAGACAGGGAACAAACTAGTACCTTTCAAATTAGCAAATTAAGGCTAACAGCAAAAGAAGTCTATGAAAATTTACCTTATAATAAAGATGGCATCCAGCAGATAAAAAGATTATGGATAAATGGCTGATTGGGAGAATAAAATAATTTAAACAATCCATATAAAGAATTAAGTCCCTACCTGGCACTTATATAGCAATTACACATTGCTGTATCTGTTATAAAGAAAATTAATACTTTTTTTCCCTATCCCAAAGTAGTTATTTCAAAAGTATATGCTAACAGAGGGAAACAATGCGGTGAGACAGTTGCTATGGTTGGTGGGGTGTGGTTCAGAATAGGCCAGCTTATGCTGTTATTCACTGGCCTGAGTTAGAAGAGACTAATTATAGAGGGAAACTGTGGTGAAGAAAGAAAACAGAGTTAGGGAATACAGAGCTTACTTTAAATTAGAAGTTCAGTTAAAAAGATTAAGAGGGAGCGCCTGGGTGGCTCAGTGGGTTAAAGCCTCTGCCTTCGGCTCAGGTCATGATCCCAGAGTCCTGGGATCGAGCCCCACATCGGGCTCTCTCTGCTCATCAGGGAGCCTGCTTCCTCCTCTCTCTCTGCCTGTCTCTCTGCCTACCTGTGATCTCTATCTGTCAAATAAATAAATAAAATCTTTAAAAAAAAAAAAAAGATTAAGAAAAAAAAAACCTAAAGATATTTTAATGCCATATTTTACATCTGTGTGCTAATCAAATTTAATTTTCAAAAAATGTTTACGATTGCTTTTACTTCTTTACCAAGTTCTCAAGGCAATTTCCAAGAAGAAAAAAAGAAGTATCCTTTCTCTTTACACTCACTTTATCATAGGGATCTACTGATGAACGTTAGTAATCATATATTATCATTCAGTAACAAGAAAGTAAAAGAACAAAAGGCAAATTCATGTCTAAAACATAAAAATCTAGTTTCACAGTAGAGAAAATAATTCAAAACAAAAATCCCACCAGAACATATGAAAGGAAAACATTCTACTATCAAGGCAGGGTCCATTTGAGAAAACAATACTGATTTGTATAGAGCTGTAAATGTCATGAGAGCTATTAAACATTTTGAACTTATTATACAAAAATGATTGAGAAAATGGTGTTCAAGAGCTAATATTCATATTTCTTCATTTTTTAGTACTTACAATTAAATTTACAAATAACTATGTAACATTTAGATACATAAATATTTTTATTTTTAAACTTGACAAACTATGTATTTTACAATAACTTTTTTTTTTCCAGGAGTCTCCAAATACTCTTTTTACAAACCCATTTCCTCCACTTCCTGGGCACACAGCTAGACTATATTTCTGAACCTTCCTTGCAGTTAATTATACGGGACCATGCAACTGAATCCTTGGGCAGTGGTATATGGGCAGGGGTGACGTACATCCCTTCAGGGGAACCAATAAAATCCCCTTAAAAGGATGGGGGACCTGCCTTTCCTTGTCTGCTAGGAAATGGAGAGGATCTAGGGAAAAGTTCTAAGATTCTATGGGATACAGAGCCACTAGATGGAAGAATCCTGAGTCTCAAATGACCACACTGAGTAGAGTGCCCACATTCACCCCAACCCCCTACTTTGGACTTTGATATAAATAAGAAAATTTTATTGTGTAGAGTCACTGATATTTGCGGGTCATTTAGTAATAGCAGTTAGCTTACCCTAATGCATTATTAAAAAATTTTTCCAATCTCAGCATAAGGAAATTCTTCAATATCCAATCCAACAATAAGTACTACTGGTCTGCCTTTAAAATATATCCTGAATCAGGGCACCTGGGTGGCTAGATGGTTAAGTGTCTGCCTTTGGCTCAGGTCAGGATCCCAGGATCCTAGGATCAACCACCTGTGTTTGGCAGGGAGAGGGGGGAGGTTTTTGCTCTGCTCAGTGGGGAGCCTGCTTCTCCTTCCTCTGCCTGACTCTAATAAATAAATAAAATCTTAAAAAATAAAAATAAAATAAAATGTATCCTGAATCTAACCACTTTTTTGCTATTCCCATCTCTACCACCTAGTTCAAGCCCAAATTCATTCTCTCATCTAAATCAGTGAGAGAGTACGATATGCCTGTATGGAACACTGCTCCACTACAGTCTATTTTACACCCAACAGGGGGAGTCAACCCTTTTTAAAGATAGATCATGTCACTCTCTTATCAAAACCTTTAAAGGTTCTCCATAACACAATTAAATTGCAACCTCTTACTGTGGTCTAACTTCATCTTTCCCTCACTCCACTCCACTGCAGCCTCACTGCTCTCTTTCTGAATTTAAGCTTATTCCTGCTTTCAGACCTTTACATTTCCTTCCTGCATCCTCTACTTGGACCTTCTCTGATTCACTGAGGTCTCTGCTCAAATGCCAACTCCTCAGAGAGGATTTTCTTTACTACCCTATCTAAAATAATCCTCTTTCCCCGCTCTATTGTCCTTATCCTGATTTATTTTTAATCAGAGAACTTGATATACTACCTAGAATTATATTACTATTTATTTGGGGTTTTTGCCTATTGGAAGACTTCCCCACTAAAAGGTAAAAGATTTGTCTTCTCCATCATAGGTATCCACAGCTCAAAAATATATTTGTTGAAGAAATAAACATTTGTACTAATCCATGTTTTTAGGAATCATTTTTGTTGCTTAAGGCAGTCATTTTATTAATAGCTTTTTCCCTCTTTTTCCAACTTTCTCATCTATTTTCATCTGAACACACTTTATCTGACTTCCTGTAAGGGCTGTTTTCAACAGTAATTCGACAACGTCTGTCTTTAAAAATGAGCAAGTAGGGGCACCTGGCTGGCTCAGCTAATAGAGCATGTGACTCTTGACCTTGGGGTGTATGTTCAAGCACCATGTTGGGTGTACAGATTATTTAAAAATAAAATCTCTTAAAAAATTAATTAATGAATGAAAATGAGCAAGTAATCAAATTTCTTTCCTAAGCAATTAATGAATTTTGCTGCTATAGTAAGTGTGCCTAGCAATATATATGGAAAATGGCTCTTAAGAAAAGAAGATGTCCAAATGGCCAATAAGGATATGAAAAATAATTCAACATCTGTGGTGGATTAGACTATTGTTCAAAAATATTCACTATTCACTACCTATCCTTAAGTCCAGTGGAGTACACCTCCTCATCCCTTGAACTGGACTAAGCACATGACTTAATTTGGAAAGTTGGAGGTCAACAGACATGATATAAACAAGGGCTCAAAGTATACTTGCCCAGTTAGCTAGGTTTTCAATCTTACATTTGTGCCACCGCTATGAGAACATGCATTATCTAGCCTACTAGTCCCAGTAGGAAGATGAGATACACAAAGCAGAGCTTTGCCAGCAGACCCACAAAATCATGACCAACAAATAAATACTTACTGTTGTACACCACTGGCAATTTCCAAGTTGTTTGCTTAGCAGTGTTAGTTGACAAATACAATTTCATTATACACCTGAGAAATGAGAATCAAAATCACAATGGGAAACTACCAAACCTCCACCAAAATGGCCTATGTCCACTAAAAGATATGTATGAGAATGTTCACTGCCACTTCATTCACAAAATAATAGCCAAAAAATAAAAACAGTTAAAACTGCACCAACAATAAAATTAGTAAGTGGAATACAATACAGCATTAAAAAAGAACAAATTGCTAATACACACAACAACATAAAACTTACAGACATAATGCTGAGTGAAAAAAGCCAAATATAGAGAGATATAAACTAAGCTATCCAACTTACATGACATTTACAAACAAAATAAATATGGTTATAAACTTCATAAGCATGGTTCCCTTTAGGAGAGGGAAGCAGAGCACAAAAGGAAGCATTACGGAGTTTTATAAACAGTCTTTTATCTTAATCTGAGTGGTGGATAAGCAGGTATATACATAATTTTTAAACTGTGAAAACTGAAAACTCGGGGTGCGTGGGTGGCTCAGTGGGTTAAGCTTCTGCCTTCGGCTCAGGTCATGATTCTCAGAGTCCTGGGATTGAGCCCCACATCAGGCTCCTTGCTCAGGGGGAGCCTGCTTCCCCCTCTCCCTCTGCCTGCCTCTCTGCCCACTTGTGATCTCTCTCTCTATGTCAAATAAATAAAATCTTAAAAAAAAAACTGAAAACTCGTTCATTTTACTGTTTCCACAATAAAAAAAAAAAAGGAAAAACTTTAGCATGACTAATAAGATTGGTTATTTGAAGCTAAAGTGGTATTCCAAGTAATTAATATTATCAGGGGTGCCTGGGTGGCTCAGTCATTAAGCATCTGCCTTCAACTCAGGTCATGATCGCAGGGTCCTGGGATGGAGCCCCACAACAGGCTCCCTGCTCAGAAGAAAAGACTGCTTCTCCCTCTCTCACTCCCCCTGCTTGCATTCCCTCTCTCGTTGTGTCTCTGTCAAATAAATAAAATCTTTTTTTTAAGATTTTATTAATTTATTTGACAGAGAGGGAGAGATCACAAGCAGGCAGAGAGAGAGGGGGAAGCAGGCTCCCCGCTGAGTGGAGAGCCTAATGTGGGCCTCAATCTTAGGACCCTGAGATCATGACCTGAGCCGAAGGCAGAGGCTTAACCTATTGAGCCACCCAGGCGCCCCAATAAATAAAATCTTAAAAAAAAAAAAATTGATGATCAGTCCAATATAGCAATTATTACTGAATAACTTAAGAATGTCTCAAAATTACACTTTACTATAATCACAAATACCTGGGTAAAGTATAAAAATTAGCATGTAGTTTAAATGTTAATCCAAAGATTTATTCTTTAATTACATTAACAGTTTCAAAATACACTGAACTTATGCCATTCTACTGTGACACCAAGTGGAGACTAGACTATGACCAAAACATGAATCTTAATTTAACATTTCTCCCTCTACAAGACAGATCTCTAGTGTTTGTAAATAAGATTTTTTCTTAATATATCAATACAAAATGGATGGCATAATTATGACATTTCTGTGCTTTTTATCCACTTAAATTAATAAAATTCCAAATGCATCAAAATGTTTACTCATTCTAATAAAAATCTTTCAAGGCTACAAAAAAAATTTTTTATATTGTTTTACTCAGCAAATTTTTTACTCTGTAGAAAACCTCATAAGTTTATTCATAATTACTATACAATGCAAAATTTGACAGAATATAAATCCTACAATTCTTTAGAATTCTTAATGAAAACATAAAAATTCTATTTGTAATTAGAAAAAAGTTCTACATGATTTTTTCTCGATCATTTATCCTGAGATTTCATTTTACTAGCTAAATGATATTTGTCTACAAGACTATCAAATTACCCTTCCACACTCCTTCTAAGAAGAAAACTGTACTTCAAACAGCTTTCTCCCTAGGCTCCCAATCTCTAAATAATTAATGTATTCAGTGAACACGCATTTAATGGCTCCTATAAAGCTCCAGAATGTGCTACATCTCAGCAGCACTTCACTTCTTTGAATGTCTACAACATTTTCATTCACAGCTTTAAGAAAAATCATTCCTTTTTATGGAGAACATATAAGACACTGTGTTGTATATGTGGCATGCATTACTTCGTTTAATAAGAAATGTATTCTATTAGCATCTTTTACAGATGAAGAAGTGAACTCCACAAAAGTTATATGATGTTCCCAATGTGATATAACTAGTACGTGGATGATCTGGGGTTAGAGACCAAGTCCCAATTTCTTAACCAATATGCTACACTTAGTACAAATAAGAAACATGATGACAGTAACAATAGCAAAACACTCTTTTAACACTATGTATTTATATCATTTAATCCTCATAACAATCCTAATCAAATGTGATTATCCTCATTTTACAAATCAAGAAACTGGACCACATGGAGATTGGAGACTGCCCACTTGTGTCAGGTTACAGGCCAATGGCAGAGCCAAGATTTGGACCCCAGTGGTCTAGCCTTAGGATTTTGGTTCCTAAACATTATGCTACTTTGCCTTTCACAAACTGCTTCATGGTATAGTTGATACGGTATATGTCATATTTCCTCTATGAAATCATAAGCTTTTTTTTTTTAAGATTTTATTTATTTGACAGAGAGGGAGATCACAAGTAGAGAGAGAGAGAGAGAGGAGGAAGCAGGCTCCCTTCCTAGCAGAGAGCCCGATGTGGGACTCGATTCCAGGACCATGAGATCATGACCTGAGCTGAAGGCTGAGGCTTAACCCACTGAGCCACCCAGGCAGCCCCATAAGCTTTTATATAGAGCATCAAATCCTCTGACCCCACTACAGTTCAACATTAGGTTTTCCTTAGCATAAAGACTGGTAAATAATAGAAACTAGGAGGTACACTGGAGTCCAAAGGAAAGCTTCTTTGCAACAGTGATGTCTGAGCTCAGCCTAGCCACTTAATTCCAAAACTATATATTAATTGCTTAGTCCATATTTGTAAGTCTCCCCTACTTGTCTATATGCTTGTTGAAGCAGAGTGTTTTTGTTTTAGAGGTCAGGGAGGGACAGAGGGAGAGGGAGAGAGAGAATTTAAACCAGGCTCCCCGCCCAGCATGGAGTCTAATGTGGGGCTCTATCTCACAAACCTGAGACATGACCTGAGCCAAAATCAAAAGTCAGACGCTTAACTGACTAAGCCACCCAGATGCCCCTGAAGCACAGTATTTGTCTTTATACCTGCTACACAACGTTTGGTACCTAGGAGAACTCAAAAAATATTGAATAAATATGTGAAACCCCACTACAAAGGGCTTTACCTCACAACAGCCACTACCAACAGAATCAGTAATATAAAAAAGATTCATAAGCAATTATATAATTTGTGATAAACCACTTATCAGGCTTTTGAAGTAGAAAAGAGAGAAGGGAATAATACTGATAAGACAGTAGAAACATAGAAGACAATAGGAATACGTATTATTTTACACCTAGCAGCAAATATAAGAACAAAGCAGAGAGACCTTAATTTACACATTCATAAATTTTTATTCCTTCATTTCTTTCAAGACAACCTTCTTTTGGACACTCTTCCTTTAACTTTCAATAAGAATCTGAGAGAGGGAGTTCATCTATGGAATGAATCACTTACAAACTTCATAAATGTCCACATATTTTTCAGGTCTTATTGACAGACAGATATGCTCAGTGACTATAAAATATAAGATATACATCAAAATGCTGAGATTCAGTATCACTTGCCCCATTCTTAAGCCTGAGCAACAAGAACTCAGCACTTACTTAGAAGCATGGCCTAGGAGTATCTGTCAACTCTCCTAGTTTATTTCTGGCACCCATTTCCATAATATGACATCTTTCAGGTGTTTAATGGCTTTTCAGATAGGCATACTCTTAATCACTTGAACAGTTTTACAGGTATACTTTAAACTCAGATTTGAATCCTCCATTTGAATGATTCTGAAGGACTTTCAGAATCACGTAGGCAGGAGATCCTTCTAACAGATCATCTCTTCTTGCCCACTTTGGGAGATGTCCCACAGACTTTAGCCTTTGTCCCTACTACATTTTTTATTTGTCCTGTTTTTCTACTCTTCAGCAATAATCCCAATGTACCCTTTATTACTACTGCTCAATTTCTCCATTCCAGATAATTTAACCAATGTTCCAAAACTCTTACAATTAAGCATTCTGAGGACAAAACAAAACAAAACACCAAGGAAACAAATGAACAAAATAATTTTGGATAGCCATAGGTCTTTTTCTAGAAAAAGCCAGATAATAATTATTTTAGGCTTCGTAGTTCCCATAAAGCCTCTGTCACATGTTCAGGGTTTCTATTTGTTTTGTTTTACTCTTTTAAATGTTTAAAAATGTAAAAACCATTTTTAGTACTCAGAACAAAAACAGGCCACCTGCCAGATTTGGCCTGTGGACAGCATTTGTCTATCATTATACTAGAGGACTTACATATGCTATTTTAGTTATCAGTAGCACAGAGTGAAACCTCAGGGAGGTGGTCAGGAACCTGTATGAGCCAACTATATTAACTATGTGAGAAATACTCTAGGCTAAGAGGAACAGAAAATGCAAAATGCTTAAATCAGAAATAAATCTGGCATGGTTGAGGAACAGAAAGGTTAGAGTGGCTCAAACAAAGTATTCCGAGAGGAAAATGATGAGAGAGATGAGATCAGAGGTAGAAAGGGGTTGGATGTTGGATGGTACCCGGGACTTTATTCTAAATGTAACAGACAATCTCTGAATATTGTTTTATTTTGTTGTATATATACAAGGAATATTACTGATTTGTTTTTAAAAGGTTACTCCAGTTGCTTTAAAGAGAATGGATTAGAGGAGGGAGGGAAGAAGGAGAAGCAGGAAGACCAGTCAGAAGACTGTTATAGCAGTCCACGCAAAAGATAACGGTAGTTGAATAGAGTAGTAACAGTGGGGAAAGAAACAAGTGGACAGACTGGGTATGTATTCTGCACTCACTGTTGGATTAGTTGTGGGAACAAAAACAACACATAGGTTTATTTGACTGAAATCAACTAGTTAAATAGTGGTTCTATTTACTAAAAGGCGGAATTAGAGAAAAACAGGTTTGTTCATGTTCATTTGTTGGTGGTGGTTTTGTTGTTGTTTGGGGGGGGAATGTGACTTAGTATGTCTTTGGACATGTTAAGTCTAGAATGTTTACAGGATATGCAAGTGAAAATATTGTGGATATACTAAATATACAAGTCCAGAAAACAAATGCGGAAAGGGCTAGAGATAAGGCACATCTGGTAACCATTAGCATATAAATGGCATTTTAGGCAATCAGACTAGATGAACTCACATACAAAGAGACTGTAGGTAGAGAAAAAGAACTTTGACCAAGCTGTATGGGTCACCATTGTTTAGTGGGCCAGCAGATAAAGAATGGGAGTCAAGAGTAGTAGAGCAGCTAATGACTTAAAAACACACAGTAAAAACAGCAGTAGTACTAGTAATAATAGTAATAATGGTTAATCCTTAGAATACTTAATATGTGCCAAACTATTCATTCAAGTCATTCAATCTTAGAATAATTTTGTGGAGCTAAGCAGCACTATTATCACTACTTTCTAACAGAAAAACTGAAGAACAGAGGATAAACACCCTGCTTTAGATAGCACATCTTAGCTGAGGAAAACCACCAGACAAGTGAAAGCTCATGAAAGAAAAGTATTTCAAGAAGCAGCAAATGAAGTCAGACAAGGATAGAGAAATTTCCCAGGATTTGAAACCATGGAAAACATTTGTGACCATTCTATATTTGATTTTTCTTTATAACTTGTTAAGTCTGGGCATGTACCCCAATCTTTTCACGGGGTTAGTGTGAGAGATAAATAAGTTACTACTGAATATTCCATTACCTACCTATTAACAGACATCTCATCTTTCTTATTATAAATCATTCATGGTTAACAGCCTATTTTTATAGTATTGTTCTCTAATAATATGAATATTTAAGACACTGTGGAGATAGAGCAAACCATTTGTTCCCAGAAGTTAAAGCCACTACTAACCACCCAGTAAGAGTGACCTTCCACTAATTTTGTATTTACCTCTAAAGAGGTACCTGTGTCAAGATCAACAACTTGCCACATTTGCCTCAGATACTTAAAAATTATTCCAAGTGGCTCTTATAACCAGGATGAATCAGAAAGTGTACCTACCTCAACCAACTACCACTGCAATAAGGGTCCATGGAATGTGAAAAAAAAAAAATCATAGCCAAGTAAAGCATTTTGGCTAGAGCCATTAGATTTAAGTGTACCCCCAACTCTAGTAAATTTATTCTATAGAGCCAACATATCACTATTTTCATACCTCAAGGGAATCTAAAGTATCAATGACAGTCTCATAAAAATATAAAAAAAAATTAGGAAGAACCACAGAAACCATGTGTTTGATTGAAACAAATACACGAACTAGGGCTGGGATTAGCTGTTTAGCAATAGTTCACCAAGGCACTGATTTTAGAGCAAAAGCTCCGTAGGGAGCTAAAACAAACAAACAACAACAACAAAGCAGCACTGATATACAATATGCTTCCTCAATTTGGAGAACTTTTACTGATGGAATAGAGGTGCTACTAACAGAATGTAACCAACAGGAAATACCAACGATGACAAGTAATACGTAAATTTGGTACCACAGTTTGCTGAAATTAAAAGGCTCTCCAAAAAGTTATGAAAAACGATAGCCAAAAGCAAAGTAGCTGTGTGACCCAGATCAAGTTATTTAACTTGCATTACTATTCACTGGCATTTAATCGTAGTCTGTCCAGGTCTCTGCAATTTTTTTCTATAAAAGGCCAGACAATAAATATGTTAAACTCTGCAAGTTTTATCGTTTCTTTGACAACTACTCAACTCTGCCCTTGTAGCACAAGAACAACTACAAACAAACTTTCCCTTACATCACCTGGCCTTTACTCATAAAAGCTGAAATCCAAAATTAACTAATGAAAATTTACATATGACCTAACATTCCTGCACTATAATACAAAATTGAGAGGTGCCTGGGTGGCTCAGTTGTTGAGCGTCTGCCTTCTGCTCAGGTCATGATCCTGGGGTCCTGGGATTGATCCCCATCCCCATATCCAGCTCCCTGCTTGGCAGGAAGCCTGCTTCTCCCTCCCCCACTCCCCCTGCTTGTGTTCCCTCTACCACTGTGTCTCTCTGTCAAATAGATAAATGAAATCTTTAAAAAATGATAATAAAAGAAAAAAGAAAAAGATAAAAAATTGAGCATGCTCCATATAGTTTATATCATCTTCACTAGAAATGAGAAGGAAAGCAAAGTGTAAGGCACATAGACATACCAACAAATCTGTTAATGCTATTAAGTAATTAATAGAATACCACCTTTTCAAATCTGTACAAATGAAGAAAATATAGTTTTTAACAATTTTTTAATTCAAATTTCAAAACTTCTTCTAAACCTTTAAGAACAAACAGCCTTGGCATAAATTAACATTGGACATAGATCTTTATCTGTAAATATTTCCACATCTATAAAAAATTTTAAATTGCTCAGCTGTGATTGGGCAAGGAACAAGCACTATTTGATGATTTCTATTTATCAATAACTCTATCCTTACAATGATTTCAGTATTTCCATTGTACCCTCCTCTTTCTCTACTTAGCTGACTCCTAGCTACCCCCCCCAAAAAACCCACAAAAAACCCTCATAGATACTCTAATAGTGATGTTATAATACAACATTCAACGGCATCCATTATCTCCAAATATGTGAAGAACTGATCTGAGATATGTTATCGTGACATGAATAAACAATGTACCAATCCATCAAAACTATCCTATGCTTGTCTTTTCTCTTATACTCTTCCACCCTGGCTTTCTCTAGACAAGATTTAGTTTCTATTCTGTTCTGCTGTTTGGATTTACACTATTATTATGGACTGAACTGTATTACCCCAAAATTCATGTGTTGAAGCTATAACCCCCAATGTGGCTATATTTGGAGACAGGATGTTTAAAGAGGGTTAAATGAGATCATCAGACCCTAATCCAGTAAAACTGGTGTCCTTATTGGGTCAAAAAAAAAAGGGAAGAGACACCAGAGATGCACATGCACAGAGAAAGGGCCATGTAAGGAAAAGGTGGCCATCTGCAAGCCTAGGAGAGACAGACCTCAGGAGAAACCAAACCTGACCTTGGACTTTCAACTTCAAAAGCTATGAGAAAATAAATTTCTGTTATTTAAGCCACTTAGTCTATGGTATTTTTTTTTAATATTTTATTTAACTTGTGATCTCTGTCAAATAAATAAATAAAATCTTTAAAAAAAATAAATAAATATTTTATTTATTTGACAGACAGAGATCATAAGTAGGCAGACAGGCAGGCAGAGAGAGAGAGGAAGGCAAGCAGACTTGATCCCACGACCCTGGGATCATGACCTGAGCCAAAGGCAGAGGCTTTAACCAACTGAGACACCCAGGTGCCCCAGTCTATGGTATTTTGTTATGACAGCCCTATCAAGCTAACACAGCTATTCAGCAGTCTCTGGTACACAATTACTAATACACCTTAACTTGATACTATATTATAATGAACTCTACAGGATACAAACTCTAGTTTTCTGCCATTGCCTGAGAAATACAATGCCCTCCCTCTGTGCCTCATATATGTATGGTTTTCTTTTTCTATCAGAGCTTGAAATATTATACTCAAGTTCCTTTCTCTTCTACCCCTCAACCGTGATCGTTTCTGATTTCTACTCTTAGTTATTTAGGAAAGTCAGACATCTGCTTTCCAACACACTATCAAATATGTAATCTGACATATTTGCCACTTGCCACTCTGACACCTTCCCCTCCCCACCTCCAATCCAGCCCTTTACCATCTGCTTCACATATACTTCTCAGCCTTGGAACTACTAACACTAGGCATTCAGAAGCATCACCAACCAATGAGAGCACTTCTGGTCCATGAACAAAACAACAGCATGCTGCTTTCTATTATTTATCTTATTGCTCACACCAGTAGGCTATCTTTTATAGCTACTCCCTAAGTTGGGAAAATTCAATGTTTGACTCCATGTAGCTACCAGAGTGAAAAACTTTGCTCTTCAAATACTATCTAAAAAGATTCCAGCTTTGTGGATTTCCATCAATAAAATGTATGCTAAGAGTTGACTTTTCTACTTACATTAATAGGTCTGTGCTCATTTATCCAGTTATCCAGTCTCCCTTCTCTGACCAACAATGTGCATTTCTACAAAGCAACATCATTCCCAAAATAGGAGTATGTTCAGAGAATAGAGTATCCCTTACCAACTTACTGAAGAATAAAGCCTAAAATTTTGTTCTCATTAGAATAGTACACTGAACAACTAAGTTAATGCTTCAAAATACTCATCAAATATGGCCTTATTGCCTCAGTAAGAAGCAACACATTATGGAAAAATGTATCACTTTTATTCCTTCAAGACCTTGATTTTTATCAACACAATACTGCCAGACCACTTACAAAAAAGTTTAATCTTGAAAGTTTTCTTGGATTTTGGTCCTTTTAAAAAAGTGGCTTCATTCACTATGTGTCAAAAACTGTATTGTGCCAATGACTTTAAGTGGAATTCTTAACAATCTTATCTCTACGTTGTCACGCTGTGAGATAACAATGCTAAATTAATAATTTATGAATAAGTATTCATGATAAGAAGCTATTAGTTTTATGTCAAAGTGCAAGTTAACCATTATTTTACTGCACAGCAATTTCAATTTATAAATTACTTATTGATATACCAGTAAAATCGCAGCTATTATGAATTTTTGAGAAGTCACTCTAGAAATCCAACTTTTCCAATGCACTGGAAGTTCAGCTCTTTAAGGATTAGAAGTTGTTTTCAAATACTCTGGATGAAATTATTTCCACAAGATATTTCTTTTTTTTTTTTTAAGATTTTATTTATTTACTTGACAAAGATCACAAGTAGGCAGAGAGGCAGGCAGAGAGAGAAGAAGGGAAGCAGGCTCCTCGCTAAGCAGAGAGCCCGATGTGGGGCTCAATCCCAGGACCCTGGGATCATGACCTGAGCTGAGGGCAGAGGCTTTAACCTACTGAGCCACCCGGGCGCCCCTCCACAAGATATTTCTAACTTTATTTCTTTTTAAGCAGATATATACTAAATATAACTTACATATTTCTGAAGAATCTGGAAATCTCGTAGTGAATGTCAATTTTTATATGATAGTGGTATTCATAGAAACTACAGATATACATAAGCATGGTTCTCCATCCCTATTCTCAGTATCCTCAAATTGGCTTACTTTTAGTTCATAGAAAAGCTTTCCATGCTGTCAGCCTAACAACCTACAAATGTCCCTCTGTTCTCATTGCTGCCTAATCCATGTGACCTTAGAAACCAAATACTTATCTGAATTGTCTAAAATAAGTCTAACCTCTAAATGAAAGCCTAAGGGATTCTCATACAAGTACAGAAATGTTAACCATACATTTTCATAAAATCTCCATTAATCATCTAGAGACTTTTTTCCTTTTTTTGCAACATAACTTTATGGAGAAAATATGGGATTTATAGTCACACAGGGGTTCAGATCCTACTTTTAGCATTTATTAACTGTATAGTCCTGGGTAAATAATAAACCACCTTCCCTAAAAGTTTGTATACTTGTTTAAAGAAATCACCATCATCATCACCTCACAGTTGCTATGAAGATAAATGTGATACTGAATATTAAAAAACAGTGACTTTTACAAAGTAGGTGCACAATTAAAAGGTCTACTTTCAACTTTGATTCACTTGTTAATGTGGAAAAATTTGCTCAATTTTAGCACCATTTATATAGCCAACAAAAATTCCATTTCTTTTTCAACATTTCTAAGTTCTCTAGTATCCAAATATGGTGTCAGTTTCTCTCACCAAATAGCTTTTGAGTATTTTATGCCTTTCCTGTCCTCTGTAACTGAGACTTCTCCTGCATGGCCCAAGCAGCTGAAATCCTTAAGACTGTACTGGGAACAATGGAGGGGAGGGGGACTGTATTGGGAGCATGGGAAAGAATGTGCAATCCTAAGTGCTCACACTCTAGATGATGAATAAATTTTCCAAAGTCAAAGTCTCTGTCTGCTACTTACTAGTAACTACTATGTTACTAGTAACATAACTTTGGGGCAAGCTAGTCTATCTCTCTGAGACTTAATTTCTTCATAATCAAAAAATAATATCCAAAAATATGGTCAATTATTTGAAAGAAAAGAGATTTTAAAAACTAAATAAATTAGAAAATACATATTCTTAGAAGTATCAAAAAGCTGACAAGATAGCAGGGAATCATAAAGCCAAAACATAAGAAAGGGCAGGAATTCAGAGAGGAAAACAGAGTGCTGAAGCCAAGTTTGCCCCAAGTTTGCCCCTAACCAAAGCCAAACTTGGGCTTTGATTATTCCAGTCTCATAAAGATAGAAGCCAAGCCCAGGGCCCACCCTAGGTAGGTAAGTCTGATAGGAGACCCTATACCATACAACTGGAACCCATATAAAATTAACCAAAGAAAAGCTCTTCCATTCTAACCCATGCCCTAAGAACTATAATGAAAGTTGCTTTGGCACTGAACTGTAAAGGAAAAGGAGAAAGGAGAGTTCCTATCAAATTAAAACTTCTTCAGTACAGGGACAGCTATAAGTACTTTAGGATCTGGTAGTCAGAGATCTCTGCTGCAACCATTCAACTCTTTTGTTGTAGCTTGGAAACAGCCACAGTCTATAAACAAATGAGCATGCTGCATTCCAATAAAACTTTATTTATGGACACTGAAAGTTAAGTTTCATATAATTTTTACATGTCACGAAATATTTTTTTCTAATCATCTAAAATCTAAAAACCATTCTTAGCTTGCAACCTTACAAAACCAGGTAGCACAGAGCAGTTTGCCTTAAGTTGTAATAGTAAGACACACCACCACTTAAGCTACCACTATCCTACATACACAGATTTGTGACCCTAATTCACATCACCTGGATGGCAACACAAAACAAAACAGGTCAGGCACCTGGCTCAGTCCGTTAAGCGTCTGTCTTCAGCAGGTCATGATTTCAGGGTCCTTGGGAATGAGTCCCACATCAGACTCTCTGCTCAGTGGGTAAACTGCTTCTCCCTCTCATTCTCTGTGCTCTCCCTCTCTCCGTCTCAAATAAATAAATAAAACCTTTACAAAAAACAGAAACAGGTTACAGGCATTTAGGACATGCCTGTGCAAATGTCACAAATAATGTCTCAAGGAAAGTCATTATTTAGACGAAGCACAAAGAAAACAAAACATCATGAATGAGAGCAAGTAAATAAAGGTTAGAAACAGATCTACAAAAATGTCAGATATTGGAAATGTTCATACACAAAACATAAAATAGCTGCTTACTAATATTTAAAGCAAAAAAGGAAACTGAAAATATTAGAATGGAACAAGAACCATACAAAATGACTTGGAAGATAGGGGAAACAACTTCTAAAATTGTGAAAAACAACAATTAAAACTAAAAATAAAATGGAACAGTGAAGAAGAATTACCCATAATGAAACAGGAAAAACATAAGAAAAACAAGTGAAGAAACACATAAGAAAAAGATAAAAATTAATAGACATATAAATTGGAGATCCAGAAAAGAAAGAGTACTGAAATCATAACACCGTGTTCTTTGAAAGCAACCAAAAATAAGTAATAAAATGATGACTAGGAGTTAACAAATGGTATCTTTAACACCAACATACATCCCATCCCACATACCCCTACACAAGATAACGTTCACACTCTTCCCCACCTTCTCTCCCCATTGAACTTGGATGGACCTTTTTTAACTGTCTCCACCAACAAAGTGCAGTAAAGTGAGGCTGTATGACTTCTAAGGTTAGGTCATAAACAGTAACATGGCTTCCACCTAGCACTTTCTTCCTCAGGAATTCCAATGTTCATAACAGAACAACACTTTAAAAGCTCCACGGAGGGGCGCCTGGGTGGCTCAGTTGTTAAGCATCTGCCTTCAGCTCAGGTCAAGATCCCAGGGTCCTGGAATGGAGCCCCGCATCGGGTTCCCCACTCAGCAGGAAGCCTGCTTCTCCCTCTCCCACTCCTCCTGCTTGTGTTCCCTCTCTTGCTGTGTCTCTCTCTCTGTCAAATAAATAAAATCTTTAAAAAATAAAAATGAGATATAAATAAATAAATAAATAAATAACGAAAGCTCCATGGAGAGCACCTGGGTGGCTCAGTAGGGGGTTAAACATCTGCTTTCAGCTCAGGTCATGATCCCAGGGTCCTGGGATCAAGTTCCACATCAAGCTCCCTGCTTTTCCCCCTCCCTCTGCTGCTCCTCCTGCTCATACTCACACACATGCTCTCTCTCTCTCTCAATAAATAAATAAAACCGTATTAAAAAAAAAAGGGTCCAAGGAAAAATCCACATGGAAAGGAACTGAGACAGAATTGACAAGCTGAAATGCTCCTGAATTCCTGACCCACAAAAACTGTAAATGATAATAAGCCACTACATTTTGGGCTTAACTTGTCATGTCACAAAAGATAACTAACTGCCTCTCCCCCTGCTTGTGCTCAAATAAATAAATAAATAAATAAAATCTTTTTTAAAAATAAAAATAAATAAAATACAGTCCTAAATAATCCATGTGACAAATAAGTAAATAGAAAATATTTTCAACTAGACTATACAAAAATACTTGTGAGATGCAGCTAAAGCAATACTTGACAGGGAAACTTTCAACTCTAAATAGGTATAACAGAAAAAACAAATATCAGGGAACCATCTATTCAAGAAGATAGGAAAAGAATAGCAAAATAAGCCCAGGACAAGTAAAAGGAAGTAACAGAAATGAGAAATAAAAGAAAATGTATATTAGAAAGGTCCAGGGTGCCTGGGTGGCTCCGTTGGTTAAATGTCTGCTCAGGTCATGATCTCAAGCTCCTGGGATGGAGCCCCACATCAAGCTCCCTGATTAAATGGGTCTACTTCTCTTTCTCCCTCTGCCCCTGTCCCTCCCCCCTCCCCAACCTGCTGATGCTTTCTCCCTCTCAAATAGGTAAAATCTTTAAGAAAAGAGAGAAAGGCCCAACAAAGCCAGAAGTTGGCCCCCTAAAAAATAATAAACTGGCAAACTTATGGCAAGAATGATGAGGAAAAAAAAAAAAGGGATCAGGAATGACAAAGGGGGCAAAAACTACTACAAATGCTGCACATGTTATAATACTAAGTAAATTTTGGGGTGCCTGGGTGGCTCAGTGGGTTAAGCCACTGCCTTCGGCTCAGGTCATGATCTCAGGGTCCTGGGATCGAGTCCTGCATCGGGCTCTCTGCTCAGCAGGGAGCCTGCTTCCCTCTCTCTCTGCCTGCCTCTCTGTCTACTTGTGATCTCTCTCTGTCAAATAATAAATAAAATCTTTAAAAAAAAAAATACTAAGTAAATTTTTTAATAAAGATGAAACTGAAAAAAAAATCCTAAAAATATATGTAACTTAGCAAAACTTACTCAAGACACAGAAAACTTAAGTGGTCCCATTAAAATAAAACAAAATACAATGACTCTAATAAAAAAAAAATCTTCCCATAAAGAAAAGTCTAGAGCCATATTGCTTTACAAGATCTCCCAAACACTCAAGGAATAAATCCAATCTTAAATAAATTCTTCCCAATTCTTTTTATGAAGCTGGCATAACTCTCAAATCAAAAATTCTGGCAAGGACCAGATTAGAAAGAGAAATCATAAGCCAATCTTAGCCCTGAACTTGTATGCAAAAATTCCAAACAAATATTAGCAAACAAAAACCAGGATTATAAGTATAATATACTATAACCAAGTGAAGCATATCCCAGGAAAGCAAAGATAAAAACATCATTACATAATTACAACCATTACTATCAGATGGCCAATTAATATAATCAACCATATTTTAAGAAATCCCTAAAAATTCAGTATTTAGTCATGTCTCAAAAGGAGTCTTCGCAAACTAGGAATTGAAAAGAACGTCCTCAATTTGATAAAAAGGTACCTACAAAAACCTACAGCATAGTTAATGGGGAAAGCCTAAACACTTTTTCTTTGGTATCAGGAACAAGATAAAGATGACCCCTATATACTTCTATCAATATTATACCAGTGATCCTAAGCGCATAGGAAGCCAAGAAAAAAAAAAATAAACGGCATAAGGATTAGAAACAAGAAATAAAACTGTTTTTATTTGCATATGACATAATTGTGTATATGGAAAATTTGAAAGAATCTATAAACTCTTGTTAATTTTATAATTTGCTACAAATTGAGGATGTAAACAGACATTTTTCCAAAGAAGACATACAGATGGCCAACAGACACATGAAGAGGTGCTCAAATCACTAATCATCAGGGAAATGCAAATTAAAACTACAATGAGGTACCGTGTTGTACTTGTCAGAATGACCAGAATCAAAAAGACAAGAAATAACTGTTGGAGAGGATACAGAGAAAACGGAATCCTCACACCCTCCGTGGGAATGCAAATTGGTTCAGCCACTGTGGAAAACAGTATGGAGGTTTCTCAAAAAATTAAAAATTGGGGGCGGCTGGGTGGCTCAGTGGGTTAAGCCTCTGCCTTTGGCTCAGGTCATGATCTCAGGGTCCTGGGATCAAGCCCTGCATCAGGCTCTCTGCTCAGTGGGGAGCCATTTCCCCTCTCTCTCTGCCTGTCTCTGCCTATTTGTGACCTCTGTCAAATAAATAAATAAAATCTTTTAAAAAAATTAAAAATTGAAATACCATATAATCCAGTAATTCTACTACTTGGTATTTACCAGAAAGAAAGAAAACAAAACCCTAATTTGAAAAGATATATGCAACCCAATGTTTAGGGCATCACTGTTTACAAGTGGCCAGGATATGGAAAAAACCTAAGTGTCCATCAATAGATGAATGAATAAAGAAGATGTGGTATATATGTGTGTGTGTATACCTGTGTGTATACATATATATGTACATACATATAATGGAATATTACTCAGCCATAAAAAAGAATAAGAGCTTGCCATTTGCAATAACATGGATGGGCTTAGAGAGTATTATGCAAGTGTAATAAATCAGACAGAGAAAGACAAATATATCGTATCACTTTTATGTGGAATGTAAAAAAAAATGGACAAACAAAAAAAGGCAGAAACAGACCCATAAATACAGAGAACTGGTGGTTGCCAGAGGGAGGAGGTTTAGGGGTTGGGCAAAATGAATGAAGGGGAGTGGGAGGTACAGTCTTCTAGTTATGGAATGAATAAGGCACTGGGAGGAAAGGTATGGCAAGGGAATAAAAAGAAAAAAAAGAAACAGATATAAATTGATATTAGTTTCATATATCTATATGCAAGCAACAATTAGAAAATAATCTTTTAAAGATATCACTACTTAAAATTGCATCAGAAAATATGAAGTGCTCAAGAATCTAACAAATAATGGACAAAGCATCTACTGAAAAAATGAGACTTAGTTATGAATCATTACCAAAATGGAAAGATATCCATGTTCATAGACTATAAGACTCAATGTTGGAAAAATAACAGTTCTCCCCCAAATTAATCTACAGAATCAATTAAGTCTCACTAAAAATCCCAAATGTTGTTTTTATACTGGATTATTTAGTGTGTATGTCTGTGTGCAGAATTTGACACAGTGATTCTAAAATATATAGGAAAGTGCAATGGGCCAAAAACAGCCGAGACTCTCTTGATGAACAAGCACAATGTGGGAAAACTTGCCTCACCAGATATCAAAACCTATAAAGCTAGAAGTAGTTAAGAGTGTGTTACACATTCAGGAATAGACCAATACAGCAGAAGGCCAAGTCCAGAAACACACCTACATAAAGATGGATACTTAATATATGTCAGATGTAGCACTGAGATCAGCTTAGAAAAGATAAACTTTTCAAAATCAATGTTAGGATAATCAAGTATCCATTTGGGGTGGGAATAAAATGAAACTAGACCTCCCATTATACACAAAATCTATTCCAGATAAAGAGCAAATTTTTGAAAAGTTAAAACTTAAAAGCTCTTAGATAATAATGAAGGAACATCTACTGTAACGTAGCCTAGGAAAGGGTTTCTTTAAAAGGGTTCAAAAGCACTAGCCAAAGTTGATAAATGCAACTACATTAAAACTGAAAAATTCTGTTGATCAACAGGCACCACAGAGAGTAAAATAACAAGCCAAAAACATAAGATACTTGTAAAAGGTATAACTGAAGGACCAGCATCCAAAACAAATACAGAATTCCTAAAAATCAGTAAGAAAAGCTGAAACCATCTAAAAGAAAAATATTGGGCAAACAGGCACATCATATGAAGAAACTATGAAAGATGTACAACTTCATTAGCAATCATAGAAATTCAAGTTAAAATCAAGAGATACACCCTTCAGATTGGCAATACCAAGCATTAAGTATGTAGAGCAATGGAGTGGTACTTGGCTGACTCAGTCAGTGGAGCCTGCCACTCTTGATCTTGGGGTTGTGGATTCAAGACCCCTGCTGGGTGGGTACAGAGATTACTTAAAAATAAAATCTTAAAAAAAAAAAAAAAAAGAATGTAAAGCAATGGGAACTCAAATACTGTGTTATTGAAGTATAAACTAACATAATAATTCTGAAAAACACTTTGCCATTATCAAAGTTGGACATACACATACCTCACAACCTGACAAATCCATTCCTACAAATTCTAGAGAAACATCTGCACACTTGCAAATATGAAACAGAAGACCACTCACCACCAAATTGTATAATAGCAAGGAAATGAAATAAACTTAAATGTCCATTAAAACTAGAATGAAGGGGCGCCCGGGTGGCTCAGTGGATTAAGCCTCTGCCTTCAGCCCAGGTCATGATCTCAGGGTCCTGAGATCAAGCCCCACATCGGGCTCTCTGCTCGGCGGAGAGCCTGCTTCACCCTCTCTCTCTCTCTGCCTGCCTCTCTGCCTACTTGTGATCTCTGTCTGTCAAATAAATAAGTAAAAATTAAAAAAAAAAAAAAAAAACTAGAATGAAAAAAAAAAAACTAGAATGAATAAATAGTAGTGTAATCGTAAAACAAAATACTTGACCACAATGAAATCTAATGAACTATGGCTAATTACAACAACCTACAACAAATTTCACAAACGCTGAACTAAACATTTCATTTCATTTCATTTTATTTTATTTACTGAGACTGCAGGGGTAGGGAGCAGAGGGAGAAGGAGAGAGAACCTTAAACAGGCTCCATGCCCAGCACAGAGCACAACACCATGCTGCATCTCACGACTCACGTCCTCAGCAGAAATCAAGAGTTGGATGCTTAACTTAACCAACTGAGCCACTCAGATCCCCCTGAACTCAATTTTTTCGATCACATAATATACTATATGAAGTTCAGAAACAAGAAAAACTTATTGTTTATGAACAGGTAACCTGAGATTCAAAATTATGAACCAAAGCAAGAAAATGATAGTCAAAAAATTAGGGTACAGGGGCACCTCATTGGCTCAGTCATTTAAGTGTCTGCCTTCAGCTCTGGTCATGATCCCAGGCTTCCTGCTCAGCAGGGAGTCTGCTTCTCCCTCTCCCTTTGCCCCTCCCCCACTTATTCTCTCTGGTTCTCTCCCTGGTTCTCTCTCCAAAAAATAAACAAAATCTTTTTAAATATAAGTTAGGGTATTAACTACTTCCACAAAGGGGGATGTATATCAACAAGAGCAAGGGAAAAGAGAGGTATGGGGGAGGCAATCCTGTTTTGTTGGCCTGAATGATAACAACACAAATATTGACTTCACAATTTTCTTTAAACTGCAAGTTTTATTCTATTTTCCTGTATATATGAATAAAGAGGAAAAGTAACAACTGCATACAACTGCTATGGTAATTTAATACAATAAAGCAACTTATGTAAGTATGGTACCTAGTTTGCATTTAAAAAAAAAAAACTACTACAATTACGTAATTTTTGTATCCTCCAAAGTTGCTTACGGTAGATACTCAAATATATTGTCCAGTAAATGAAACAAATTCAAATGGTAAATACATTTACCATAGTGAACACTGCCTAATGGGTCATGTACAGAACATACTATGGAGTCCCAATGTTGTACACCTGAAACTAATACAACATTGTAGGTCAACTACACTTCAATTAAAGAAAACCCAATAAGTGAAATAAATTACTTAGAATCACTGGAGTAAAAGGCAATTTAATGAATGGCTAGGTTGCCTAACTTCCAATTTCTACTTCACAAGCCCCAGAGCTTGAATTCCTGCTATCCTAAGAGGTACCCTTCGCTCTACCTTTGATATTCCCAATCTCTTAGTCTCTATACTCATAGTATACATCTTACTATACATCAGACTATCAGCAACTGTCACTGAACGCTTGGAATCTAAAATCTGAGAGGTTTAAGGCAAGAAAGAGGAACAGGAAAAGCTAAAATTAGGGAGAGGGAAATTGTGGGGGAAAAAAACAGTGGGGAAAGAACTTGAGTTATCCTTACATGAAAACACCCAGAACATCAGTTCTTTAGTTCTAATGCTTTAAGAAGCCAAGAAGCAGAGGTAGGAAAAAAAAAAAAGTAAATCATCTATTGTCTGACACAGGTTTCATACAACAATTAAACAAGAATTACACTGATACCAGTTACCTAATATTTAGGGGCAAGAAAGTGTATCTATGTCCCAAAATATATCTACTTCTGAAAGTCTCTTAACAAAAAAATAAATAAATAAATAAATAAAGCTCCCTAAAAATATAGGCTCTCTGGAAGAAACCAATTCCTTCTCAATTACTTGAGGGAAGAAACTTTATTTTTAATGAATTTATTCCATATGTATTACTTATTAATCCAAAAGATTAAACACACATATCAGATCTAGACTCATTCATAAAATCACGGTACATCAGCACAACAGAATATTATGAATCCATGAGAAAGATCTGAATGCGCCACTAAGGAGTGCTCTCCAAAATATATTAAGTGGAGGGAAAAAAAAGAGGTACAGAACAGTGTATGTAGCTAGATACACACACACACACACACACACACACACACACACACACACACACCCCTACCTTTGTCACATGAAGGGTGAATACATACATACATCTTATTTTTGAAAGAAAAAAAAAATTCTGGAATGACAATCAAAAACTCACAAAAAATGGTTACCTCTATGGAGAGCAAAAACTAAGAGTTTCAATGTAAGAGATTAAAACAACTTTAAAAAAAAAAGACTGAGGGGCGCCTGGGTGGCTCAGTGGGTTAAAGCCTCTGCCTTCGGCTCAGGTCATGATCCCAGAGTCCTGGGATCGAGCCCTGCATCAGGCTCTCTGCTCCGCAGGGAGCCTGCTTCCTCCCCTCTCTTTCTCTGCCTGCCTCTCTGCCTACTTGTGATCTCTCTCTCTCTGTCAAATAAATAAAATCTTTAAAAAAAAAAAAAAAGACTGAATAAAGAAACCCCACAATATTAAATTTGAATTAAAATTATCAATATGGGGGTACCTGGGTGGCTCAGCTGGTTAAGCAACTGCCTTTGGCTCAGGTCATGGTCCCGGAGTCCTGGGATCGAGTCCCAATTAGGTTCCCAGCTCCATAGGGAGTCTGCTTCTCCCTCTGACCTCCCCTCTCATGCTCTCTCACTCTGTCTCTCTCTCTCTCTCTTAAATAAATAAATAAAATCTTTAAAAAAAAATTATCAATATGACCTCATGCTTTTTTTTCTCCTCCAGACAAGACCCAGAAGCAATGATAGTCCCATCATCCTCCACTATAAGGAGACAGAGCTTCTTAGAGAAATCGCTGATTGCAGTCTAAAACAGGAAAGTCCATGGTGAGCCAAGATATCTTGGAAAAAAGTAAGGACTCACTCAAAGACTAATAATGCATTTATGCAAAAAGAACTGATGGGGGCACCTGGGTGACTCAGCAGGCTAAGCATCTGACTCTTGATTCCAGCTCAGGTCATGATCTGTGTTTTAAGATCACCGGAGTCAGGCTCCACGGCTCAGCATGGAGTCTGCTTGAGATTCTCTCTTTCCCTCTCCTTCTGCCCCTCCCCCTGCTCATGCTCTCTTGCACATGCATGCACACACAATTTCTCTTTAAAATAAATACATAAAATCTTAAAAAAAAAAAGGGAAGAAGAACAGAGGAGTATGCTTGGAGGGGCTCCCAATGTCCTTATTTGAGACGATTTCAGCATCGAAAAAACAATGTAACTCACTATAACACAAAAAATAAAAACCCGAGAGAATATAAAACCATTCACTGTCACCATTGTAGATAACCATTAGGCCAAGGGCTCACTCTGAAAATTAGAAGAGAAAGAATTAAGCATTTATTTACTCCGCCCTTTAGGAGGAACTAGAGTTTACTCCCAGCTGATGGAAGATTATAAAGTTTTGTAAACTGAAGAATGATAGCTAATAAGTGTAAAAGAATTACAGAATTAGAAAAATCACCAATTCTCAACCTTCAATTCAGTAATTAATTTGCCTAAGGCTCAATAAAGGATGCTAAAATTATTAGATAAAACATACTTTAAGAATGGAATTTTATATGGTACCAAAGTATTAAATCCACAGATTATTGTATTTGATGATCATAGCAGGAAAAATACATTTCTACAATCAATGGAGGGACAGCAAACACCAACCTTAAATTTCATAAAATTTTTATCACTAATGGTGATAGTATGTACCTCCCATAATATGTAACATGAAATATAACATCACCTATGATGCATTCTTGCCAAAACTTTTTTAACAAGCATCTAATCAATTTTTATTGTTTATAAGATACACAGTGAGCAAAGGAACAAGTAAAACAAGAGCACAAAGAAACAGGTAACTGTAGAAAACAAGCCATTCTACAAATGATCTGATCTTCTCAAAGAGATATCAGTAACATAAGAAAGAAGAGGAGAGAAAGGAGCTTTTCTAGATTAAAAGAGACTTAAAAGATAATCAACTGCAATGCAAAAATCTTGACTGAATTCTGGCTTGAAAAAATCATTTTATGGAACAAATGGATAAATCTAAATATAGACTGAATCTTAAATGCTATTAGGAAATTACTCGGGGCACCTGGGTGGCTCAGTGGGTTAAGCCTCTGCCTTTGGCTCAGGTCATGATCCCGGGGTCCTGGGATCGAGCCCCGCATCGGGCTCTCTCTCTCTCTGCTCAGCAGGGAGCCTGCTTCCCTTCCTCTCTCTGCCTGCCTCTCTGCCTGCTTGGATCTCTCTCTCTCTCTGTTAAATAAATAAATAAAAATCTTTAAAAAAAAAAAAAAAGGAAATTACTGTTATTTTTCTTAAACGTTGGTAATGGTGACTGTGGAGAATACCTATTTTCTTCTTTTTTTTTTTTTTTAAAGCTTTATTTACTTAAATAATCTCTATACCCAAGGTTGGGCTCATGACCCTGAGGATCAAGAATCTCTAGCTCTTCTAAATGAACCAGACAGGTATCCCAAAAATATCTATTTTCTTAGAAGATAAATACTGAAGTATTTTGAGGTAAACATCATAATATTTACAGCTTTCAAAGGTTAAGTAAAAGTATACAAGTACACAAACATATGAAAAGCAAATATGGATGGCTATTGGTAACTTGAATCTAGGTGGCAGACCTATCAATGACCTTTGTTCTAATTGTTCAACTTTTCAATATTTTTCTAAGATTTTTTATTATAAAAAAAAAGGAGGGGAGGGGCAGGGAAGAGAACTAAAAGAAGACAAAGTTGCAAAAGCAAGTAAGGAAAAAGTACGATCTAAAAGTCGTTTATAAACACATATCTAGGGGCGCCTGGGTGGCTCAGTGGGTTAAAGCCTCTGCCTTTGGCTCAGGTCATGATCCCAGAGTCCTGGGACAGAGCCCCGTATCGCCTGCTTTCCCCACCCCCTCTCTCTCTGCCTGCCTCTCTGCATACTTGTGATCTCTGTCAAATAAATAAAATTTAAAAAAAAAAAAAAAAAAACACATATCTACACAGTCACCTGAAGAACTTTCTCTGTTACATTTAAAAAAGAAAAAAATTCAGAGATTACTCATCCCACTATCATCTGATCAATGTAAGTAAACAGATTTCAAACAAATACTTACACACTACAAACAGCAATAGTACTACAATCTGTCAATGATTTAAGGAATGTTTGTCATTGGCAAACAGAACGCTTTCTTATGATACCTCACAGTGAATCAAGATACATTCTAACACATCTATTAATCAAGAAAAGCATTTCTTTGAAATTTCTTTACTTCAAAAGTATGATCACACTTGAAAGACAGCTAGCCAACTATCTTTCTAAGATTTACTTCTATTAGCACCTAACTTTGATTAGCCATGTATTCTTAACGTCCCACAATGAAATTCTTTAAATTTCTGATCTCCTATTTAAATATAAACATTGCGGGGGGGGGGGGGGACTCGTTGAATATCAACTAAGTGCCTACTCTTTTAAATAAAGTGTTTAATGATAACCTTGTCTCAGGTAAATATTTCTAATTTGAGAAATGAACATTCTTGAAGCTCAGAAACATTAAGTGACTTGCCTATAAATGACAGCTTATTACGTGAGGAGGCTGGAAACTGAACTGTCACTGGAAACCCAGGTTTGAAAGTCCATATTCTTTCCACTTAACTGGCCTTAATGGATTTAATATTTACAGACAGAAAAGCCCATCTAAGGAAAAAGTATGTTTAAAAAAAAACTTTCATATTCAAAAAACTACATAATGATAAAGAAAAATCAAAACTGAGAAAAAGAAAAAATACACTCTAAAATTATTGCTGGTTGTAAAAAAGAACCAATTCGTAGCAAGCCAGCTGTCTATGACATAGGACAGCTAGTACTTTCCTAACTGTACATGTAAAATTACACTCCAGTTGCCCGTTGGATGACCCCTCTGCCAAAATATGCTAGCAACATAATTCACATTAAAACTCAGAGGCCAAACACCATTTGGAAAGAGCTTTACGTGTTTACACATCTCCAGCAAGTTCACCATTCAAAATTAGTAGGCAATTTTCAACAAATATTCTTTGATCTATGATATCCTTTTTTGACACTCTAAAATATTAAACTTGTAAACAAGAAAATCTACCTAAATACAAACATCCCACAACTGAATATTAGAATATTAATACAATGCGATTTTAAATTTGTCTGTTACATATTGGTATGCAAAACTGAACTACAACATAACTTGTTTGTTCTTTCTATAGGATCAAAATCCCAGTATCTTTGTCTCCTTTATTTTTAAAGATACACACAAAATACATAGAAAAATCTGTACATTGAAGAGTTTTTCCTATTTAAAATTAAATCCTCTTTGAACTGGATAAGTAACTAGAAGAGCGCATGAGGTGGCTTATGGAGTCGAGATATTCTGCATCTTACTATGAGTGTTGATTACACTGATGTGTTTACTTGGTGAAAATTCATTTAGGATCTGTGTACTTTTCTGTATACTTTGTAATTTATAAAAAGCTTATTTAAATTCCCAATCTAAAAACCTTTCTTCCTATATTATAGGGATATCAAAGAAGCTAAAGCCTAGTGAAGAAAATAGACAAGTAATTAGGAATTTCACTAGGGAGCTATGACAGAAGCAAATACTACGTAGGAGCACCCAGAAGTGGCATCTAACTCAACCTAGAGGTTAAAAAAAAAAAAAAAGCTTCCTGAAGATATAACTGACCTGCGTTCTCAATGGGAGAAGGGAAAGACAAGAAAGGAACAGAGATGCTAAGACCAGAGAAAAAGTGCCTTATCTGAGCAGAAACCCCAGTTCAATAAGGGTGGATCAAAGAATTTAAGGAAGAAAGCAAGGAAGGAAAGCCCAGAGAAGTAACAGGTCATGAAGAATCTCACATACAGGCCATGCTACAGTTAAGCTTTATCCTGAAAGCAGTGAGAGAGCACTAAAGATCTTTCAATAGGAAAGGACGTGATCAGATTTGCTTTTGTACTACAAACGTCATTTATAGTGTGTGCCATACTTGCATTCCCATCTTGTGAGAAATTAGCCTACACACTGCCCCATGCTTTTCACCATTATGATCCTGCCCCACACCCACAGGCACAAATAAACACAGGCCAACACTAAATGGCCCGGAGTGATCACATGACCCAGGTATACAGACTTGTAGCAGCCCATGAGAAAAAGACCTGAGCCAAAGAGATTGTTTCTTAGAAATTCAAACCAGAAGATTCCAGGGAGAAGGAAAAAGTCAGTAAACAGGAGCTCAAGTTAAAACGAGAGCATCCAGGAGGCAAAATGTTGGCACAAGAGTAACAGAGTAGTTATAAGGAAGCAGAAGTTAGGAATAAATGGAAGTTGGAAGATAGCAAAGGAAAAACTGGAGTAGAGAGAAAAAGTAAACCAAAGATAAATAGTAAAAGTAGTTAAGACAAGTTAACCAAAGAGCTCTAGAGTGAAATCTGTCTTTTCCTGCTTCTAGCTTTATTTATTAAACTCCTATTCTTCTTGAGACCAAGTTGTTTAGCTTTTCCTAGGTTCCTTTATGCATGTTTCCTTTCAAAAAGCACTCTACTACTTACTGTAACTTGAGTCTCCTCTTTGCAAATGAAACAGCCTAACGAAAAGAGCATTTTAGAACACCTAATCTGGCAGCAGTGCAGAGAATGAATGGGAGGCAAAACAAGAGACAGAAAAGAGAAAGCAACAAGACCACTTAGAAAGCATTACAGGAGCAGCACAACAGACATCTGGGGTTAAGAAACAGGGCACCTGAGTGGCTCAGTCAGTTAAGCATCTGCCTTTAGCTTAGGTCATGATCCCAGAGTCCTGGGATAGAGTCCCACTTAGCGCTCTCCACTCAGCAGGGTGTCTGCTTCTCTCTCTGACCCTCTCCCATCTTGTGCTCGCTCACGAGCGCGCACTCTCTCTCTCTCTGTCTCTCACTTGCTTTCTCTCAAATAAATAATAAAATCTTTTAAAAAATAAAGTAGAAACAACAAAAATAGCAATAAGAAATTATCTGAAATATCATGAGGGAGAATGTGCAGGATTTAATGATACTGGTAGTAAAATACAGAGTGGAGGATGATTCACAGGTTCCTGAAGACTTCTGGAGATGAAGATCATCTGGAGATAAAGATCATCATCAAGATAGGAAATCAAAAACAAAATTTTTTGTTGCAGTTTGTCTCCCTCTTTTTGGAAGAAAGAGAAGCAGAGAAAGAGTTTTATTTTAGGGGCACCTGAAAGGCTCAGTGGGTTAAAGCCTCTGCCTTCCGGTCAGGTCATGATCTCAGGGTCCTGGGATCCAGCCCCGCACTGGGCTCACTGCTCAGCAGGAAATCTGCTTCCCTTCCTCTCTCTCTCTGCCTGCCTCTCTGCCTACTTGTGATCTCTGTCAAATAAATAAAATCTTAAAAAAAAAAAAAAAGTTTTATTTTGTACAAGGCTGAAGTGCTTGTGAAATGTGAATCCAAGTGGAGATGTCCATTAGCAGTAATTCACAGAGGTCCAGAGTTAAAGAGAGGGATCTATCTACACAGCAGCTCTAGATTTATGAATACATAAAGTCGATGTTAGATTTTAAAACATGACCCAAAATTCCCTAATATTTATTTCAAACTAAGTTAATAGAACCTGAAAAATCATGCAAACTAAGAAAATTAGTATTTGGGGCAACCATATTTTCAAACATCCTGCACTTCTCCACAAATGAACACTGAACCAACTTCTACAAGAGCAAAACCCAAATGATTAGAAAAGATGGGTTTATGGTACTAATTTCTACTGAGGTTTTACTCTTTTTTTTTTTTTTTAAAGAAAATCTAAGTTTAAAAAAAAAATCTAAGTTTATTCCATTTCCCTTACAAACTATCCACCACTGATGTTAAATAACGGAAAAAACTTAATCACATATTAGACTGTGTACTTCACTATTGATACTTATAGTAAGATTTTTAAATAATTTAATCACTTAATTTACTAGCTTTAGACATTCAACTCTACCCTCGCTGTAAATGTTGGATCTCTGTCCTATAATCTTTTCTACTCTCATTTATACATTTTGCCCCAAAAATCTACTACAACCCAGAGGTTGATAATAAACTTAAGCCACAAATCCAGCTGCCTCTTGCACATCAAGATGTGACAGAAGTGTAATCACCCCAATGCAACTTGTCACAAATTAAATTCTTCTTTCTTGACAAAAATAAAAATAAAAAATCCCATTCCTCCCTCGTATCAATTCCCACTTCAGTGAAAGGTACAAGCTTGAAACCTAAATCTTGTATGAACCTTCTCCCTAATCTCAAATCCAATGAAATCACCAAGTCCTGTCTACTTCCAATACCCAAATACAGATCCGCTACCATCATTTGCCTGATATTCCTGCCTTTAGTCTTAGACTACTCTTTAATCCACTCTACCCACTGCAGCCACAGTGACCTTTTAAAATGACAATCTGATCATTTCAGTGCCATAGTTTATATCCTTCAATAACTTATTTGATAAATATTATAATCACCATCAAAGCTAGTCACTCCACGGAAGCTCAGAAATTCAATGAGAACTTCAGTTATATCCTTTTTTGTAAATTCAATAAAAAGAGTCACTAGGGGGGCACCTGGGTGGCTCAGTGGGTTAAGCCTCTGCCTTCAGCTCAGGTCATGATCTCAGGGTCCTGGGATCGAGCCCCGCATTGGGCTCTCTGCTCAGCGGGGAGCCTTCTTCTCCCCCTCTCTCTCTGCCTGCCTCTCTGCCTACTTGTGTTCTCTCTCTCTGTGAAATAAATAAATAAAATATTAAAAAAAAAAAAAGAGTCACTAGGAAATTTGAAATCCTGATAATTACTTAGGACATAAACAGCTAATACATTTCAAAGAAAAGCACGTAGTGTTGGTTGTAAAAGCAAAGACTAAAAATAATCTCAACATCATAAAAGCAATACTATCCAGCCCATAAATGAGGCATTTCCATATGTACTGTTGTTATATGATTTCTAGGATCTACTATGAGGTAGGGGGTGAAGGGGCGAAAGCTATAGAGTGTACAGGAAGCTACAGAGTGTAAAGTATTTGTGGTGCTTTTTAAGAGTATAATTTAATAATATAAATCTGAGAATGTATAGGCTTGTGTATGCTAAAAACATCACAGGAGGAACCCACATAAAGATGGAAATAAAAGTTGCCTCTAAAGAGTGAAAATGGGTGATTGGAGAATACAGGGGGAAGAAAAACTCTTTACTGCATATTCTTTTGAATTTCTTGACTTTTACACTATGTCTGATTATTACCTATAATTTCAGTATGATGTTCTCCCTCCTCAGCTTCACACACAAATAAAAATTTTAAAAGTTCTAACTACAAAAACCTCACTATACTTCATCCCTATACCAACGTTTAAAATTAGATACTGGTCATTTAGTGTAACACTACATTTCCTTCTTGACAACTCAGAAGTTCAACTTCCACAAACAAAATTTTATCCACTATTTCACTATTGCTGAGAAGGCTGCTGGTAATGACATCAGTCAACACTGCATGGTAACTGTACTTGCTTCAAGGAGCAGAAATGTATTATTAAATTGACATCAAAATCTTCAAAGATCAAGAAAAACCACAAAACTTACTTTTTTCTAGAAAATTCAAAACAACACATTAAAAAAAGAATCCCCCGGTATCATTCAAAAACAAAGGAAAAAATGCGTAAAAATCTACAGGAAGGTGAAGCGAATGATATTACATGGAGACACTGTCACATCCCTTAGTGTAATGTGATTTAATCCTTATAGAGGTCCCTTAAAGTCACACGTTCCACAGAAGACACGAGATGAGAAGCAGGCTGTGTGACCTATCAACACACACACCCTCTGCTCTGGGCTTCCACACTCCTCCCAGTCCCTCCCTTCTCAGCCACCAGATTAAACACTCCAAACACGGGTGTCAGTTGGTCCCCTTAAACCCCACGGGCGAGGGGGGGCGGGGAGACACTAGATTAAGCAAACATCCCTCCAGGATTTAATGGAAAACCTTTTCAACCAAAGAAAAGAGAAAGATAACAAGGTCTGCCGGAGTGAAGGGCTGGGGAAAGGCTACTGTCTGATGATGTCTAAGAGGTGCTGAACAGATCCCCTGGGAGGTGAGAGCATCACCAGACTACCCCAAAGCCGAGGTGGTGGGTAGGGCTGATGGAGAGAGAGCTGGGAGGGAAGGGGTCAGCAGGAACAGGGTGGCTGCGATGGACGTGCCGTGGAGCTGGGGGGTCGCTATCGGTTAGGGGGCGGCCGTGACTGGGTTTCGGAGGAACGGTGACCGGGTCAGCTTACGGGAGGCCGTAACAGTGTCTGAAGGCTCCATTAAGAGTCCTAAGAGAATCCGAGGGGGCTTCTAATGGGCTGTGTTGGGGTGGGGGGTCCCAGAACGGCCGGGGCTGGCGGACCGGGATGGTGTCCGGCCAATGGAAGATACGCTGGGTGAGGTCTACAAGGGACCCGGCGCCGCGATCGCGTGTCTGGGAGGCTCCCGGGCAGACCCGCTCGCGGGCGTCTCCGCTGGGGCGGGGCGGGGCGGCCCCGCAGGAGCCAAAGAGCTAGACCGAGACGTGGGCCGGGCCGGGCGGCAGGGCCGCTCGGCGGCTTGGGCGGGTCTTACCTCGGGCTCCGCCGCGGTGGCCACCACAGCCCCCTCCTCTTCGCCAGAAGCCACTTCCCACCCGCGGCCCCAGGGTCAGGCCGCCGGAGACAGCAGAGGCTAAGGCCACCAAGGGTCGGACGGTTCCGGGAGGGTGGGCCCAGCAGCCTCAGGGTCCGAGAGAGCGGCCGCCGCGCATCCCCCGCCCTGTCAGAGAGACTCCGCCCGGCCGGGGCAGGCACAGACCCCGCCGCACCCCGCCCAGAGAGCACGCGTCGGACCGCCGCCTCAGCCGCTGTCGCTGTCTCTGCGGGTGCCGCGGGTACCTCCGCAGCCTCCTCTCACAATCCTTGCGGTACTCTCAGCAGCCACCGCCAACCGCCGCCGCGTCCCTCGTCTGCTCAGGCCCGCGCGCCCCCGACCCCGCGCACGCGGCCCCGCCCCGCGCGACTCCCGGCTGCAGAGGAGCAGGCGCGCGCGCACTTACCTCCCACGCCCCCTACCTCCCGCCAGAGCCGGCCAGCCTGCCGGCCTGGCCCCCGCACGTGACGCCGCCAGAGAGTACCTCAGGCGCCTGCGCGGACACGCCCCATTCGTCCGCCCCAGGCGGCCCCGCCCAGACTTTTCTTCCTCACCTTACGGCAGAGCTCGGAACCGTGCCTCAGATTCTCACTCTAGTAGAGAGGAATGTCGCAAGGTTGGGGTAAAAAACTCTGGGTTTGCGACTGTAGCTTTCGCTTTCCGGCCAACACAGAGGTGCCTGAAGGCTGGTTGGGGTGGTGAGGCCCGAGGCAGGTAAGAAGGCGCCTCCCCACTTTGGTTGGTCGGGCGGTCTGTCCCGGCACGGAGCCGCTTTTCAGCCCTTGCAGATTTGGCATATCCTTGCCCCCTCTCCAGTTCTGGTGCTGGATTCTCTGCGCCGCCCCTCTTAGCCCCCGCCCCTTCCCACGCACACGCCCTCTCCCCCGCATTTCCCCGCCCCCGACCTTAGTTTCCTAGTCTGACTTTCCATTCATTTTTCAGACTTTTCACGGAGTGCTTTCTCGTGCTTCAGACTCTAGGAAGTCAGAAGTAAATGAAACAGTCTTAGCTTTCTCAAGTGTGGTGTTATGTGGGAGACGTTGAGAGAATCCGCAGTAGTAATAAAGTAAAACTATGGGGGCGCCTGGATGGCTCAGTCCTTAAGCGTCTGCCTTCCGCTGAGGTCATGATTCCAGGGTCCTGGGATCGAGTCCTGCCTCGGGCTCCTTGCTCCCGGCGGGGAGCCTGCTTCTGTCTCTGCCTCTGCCTGCCACACTGCCTACTTGCGCGCACGCTCTCCCTCTCTCTCTCTCTCTGACAAATAAAATCTTTTTTTTTTTTAATGTATGACAGAAAAAAAAGCAGAGAACCCTCTGAGCATGGAAGAGGAGCCCCTGATTGTGTGGAAGGAGTGGGGGAAACTCTTTCCAAGGTGACCTTTGAGTCACTCCTAAGTTGTGTTAAAAGACTAGTGAGTGTGGCTGGCCAAGAAGTTGGAGATAGAAGCAGAGAGAACGATGGGTGCAGAAACATGACAGTATTGATTGTAAGAGTAAAACGTTGGAGGAGTAGAGTTGGTGGAGGCCATAGGCGTAGATTACCCTTTAAAAAAGCACCGTTGTAAAGGGTGAAGAGAGATGAGGGGCGAGAATATGGGCAGAAAGAATCTTTTCTTTAAAGATGGGGGACTTGGGCGTAAAAGTGTACCATGGAACCCACAAGTGGACAATTCATGGATGAAGGTGGCTGATTTATAGCATCAAGGACACTAGGGGAACTCAACCTTATGTGCACATTAGAATAACCTGAGAAGCTTTTTTGTGTGTTTTGGCGGGGGGGCTTGTTGGTGGTGGTTTTTTGTTGTTTTGTGTTTTTTTTTTTTTTTTAATAAAACCAATGCTCCTGTTCTAACAAACTCTGAGGTTAGGGGCTCAGGCATCAGTATTTCTTAAAGGCTCCTGAAGTGCATTGAGGGTTGAGAGGAAAAGAAAGGATGGAAAGTTAGGAAGGGCAGGAAGTTGATGTCATTGGCTCTGTAACATTAAGATGGAAGTCATTGGATGAGAGAGTTGGGGATGGAATGCAAAGCTTGAGCACAGTGATGGCAGTTTTGGATAAATACTCTGGGTGATGAGAAAAGCGTCATTTCTGCCTTTCCCTTCAGCACAGTTCCATCCCTCAATCTTATGAAGTCCACCTTAAGGCTCTCTTCCCTTTCTCTACCATCCAGCAGCATCTATCAGCTGGGGATCCAACCTTAGAGCTCAATCAAGGGCATCTTCATTTCTGTCCCCAAAAAGAGCTAAGTCAACTTAAGATTCGAAGATTAACTTTACTCCCCTAGAGATTACTGCAGTGCATTGCCAATTTAGAATCTGTCTTCTGTTACTCAGCAATCATTTAAGTTAGGAGAGAGATAAAAGACAGTTAAAATATAACCCTATTTAGATCTCATAGTATTAGTGAAAACAAACCTTTTAAAAGAACAATTCACTTGGCAGGCAGAGAGGTCTCTATAAGGCAAAGCCAAAGCAGTGCATGGCTACTGTCTATTAACTAGGGCTAATCCAAAAACTTGTCTATCTGCCTGCAGATAAGACAGCATTACTGTTGTCTGGTATGACTAGGAATTAATATGAAGGGTAGGGGTGGGGCAGAGATAAAGATGATAAAGTGGGTGTGAACAGATGATGAGGAGCCTTGAATTCCAGGCTAAAGTATTTAGATTATCTACTATAAGCAATTAATAGATATAAAAAACAAAGATAAAAATAAAATAACCTTTTTTTACACCATGGACTTCTTTGGCAGCCTGGCCTGTGGCCCCTATCTCAGAATGTTTTTAAATGTGAAAATAAAATAATAGAAACAAAATCAATTTTATTGAAAATTTTAAAAATATTTAAAAAACGGGTGTTTGATGTGGTCATATGTGTGTTTCTTTATGCATTAAATAACATCTGGCAGCAAGTAATTTCAAAATAGTGATGAGTATAAATTGTATTTTGAAATACTTTTGAAATTTTGAAATATTTTGGAAAACTTCAGTGTGATATGAAAATATATTTCTGTTGGTGAAAAGATATAGGGACTGCTAATACTACTGTGGATTATCCTATACTTATTGAAGATAATGTTAAATTTCAGTTAGATACTATCAAAAATCAAGATGCAGTTTTTTTCCCAGTCCAAGTTCATGGAACCTTTAATTCTTACTGCATCCTGGCCCATGGAGCATAGATTTATAAAAAGCTGACCATAATAGTTTTAAGCAAGAACATGACAGATCAGATCTGTGTTTCAGAAGGTACTGGCATAGTGTTCATTTCCCAGCCTCTCTCTGGTAGTAGGGAACTGGCTGTTTTCTTTTCCTCTTGTACCTAAGGGCAGCAACCAGTACTAATTCACTATTGCCTAATAATTTAGGCCTATAGGAATACTGAGCTTGTACTTATATATGCAGGAGCAGTACTAGGAAATAAATTGGGAAAGATACATTGGGGCTCTTTTTGTGGAAATCATTGAATGCCAGGGTATAATTAGTACTAAATTTGGTAGATAATGAAGAGATTTAAAATTTTTTTGAGTAGAATAATTAATTAGAGTTCTGTTTAAAAAACTAATCTAGCAGTAATGTGTAGATTGGATTGTCAAAAGACAGGAATGAGGGCACCTGGGTGGCTAAGTGGGTTAAGCCTCTGCCTTCAGCTCAGGTTATGATCCCAGGGTCCTAGGATCAAAGCCTGCATTGGGCTCTTTGCTCAGCGGGGAGCCTCCTTCTCTGCCTACTTGTGATCTCTCTCTCTCTGTGTCAAATAAATAAATAAATAAATAAATATCTTAAAAAAAAGAAGAAGACAGGAATGAAGAGTCTGGAGCAGTAAATAATTTTTTTTTAATTTTAACTAAATTTTACTATAATGTGATCTCTAAAGAGTCTGCTATGTTATTTTTGTTTCCCCAGTGTGACTGTCTAGTCTAAAGAAATATAAATTGGACTAAATCACATACCTTTCAATAGAGATGCCCATTTTTTTGTGTTATAAGTGATAATGTTAGTACTTCTGATGGGTAATGGCTTTTACAATATATATAGATTCCCAGGTGTTGCTAAGGCCTTCCTTGATTAAATTCCATCTACACCTGTAAGTCCTATATTTCTGACTTTTTAAGGTCAAGATTGCTCTCTCTTTGTCAATCTCTTAAACCTCTTAGATGAGTAGAATGCATTAGCAAACAAAAAGGAAGTCCTCAAAGCCCAGATAACCCATCTCTTTAGAAACTGATCAATAATAAAAAAAAAAAATAAGAAAGAAACTGATCAATACCAGACTATGCAAAACTTACAAATTCCAGCTAGTCCCCAACTTGTATGTTTTTTAAACATATTCAAAAAAAATAATTATGGGGTCCAAGTATTACTAATCCAAATAAGTAATGTAAAGTTAACTTTCTGAATCAGTTTCTCAGAGACTACCTTCTTCAGCATGACTAGTCTATATTGATCTTGTACATCTAACTATTGGAGACCATTTGAGTATTGATACGGTTCAATACAGACTGAGAATCAAGTTCATATAGAGGTTGAGGTTCATCTGTTTTCTCCTTTTTAGGGGAATGGGGAACAGGTCTATCTGCAGCAAGAATACGTGAAACTTACAAAGCTTTTTAAGAATCTTCATTACTTACAAAAGATCTCTGAAATTTCTTTTCTCTGGCTTCCAGTTAAATGGCTACCCCTTCCACACCTTCATCTGTTAGAAAAGCACTAAAACACAGTCTTGAAACTGAAAAAAAAAAAAGTTCCAATTACAATTAGTATTTTTGAGCATCTAGATTATAGGTTTAAAAACTTGAGGCCTTCTGGGGTGCCTGGGTGGCTCAGTCAGTTAAGCGTCTGCCTTTGGCTCAGGTCATGATTCCAGGGTCCTGGGATTGAGCCCCACCCACATCGTGCTCCCTGCTCAGGAGGAGAGTCTGTTTCTCCCTCTCCTCCCCACTTGTGCTCTCTCCCACTATCTCTGTCACTATCGCTGTCTCTTTCTCTCTCTCAAATAAATGAATAAAATCTTAAAAAAAAAAACTTGAGGGGCACCTGGGTGGCTCAGTGGGTTAAGGCCTCTGCCTTCGGCTCAAGTCATGATCCCAGGGTCCTGGAATCGAGCCCCACATCGGGCTCTCTGCTTGGCGGGGAGCCTGCTTCCTCCTCTCTCTCTGTCTGCCTCTCTGCCTACTTGTGATCTCTGTCTGTCGAATAAATAAATAAAAATCTAAAAAAAAAAAAAAAAAAAAAAAAAAAAACTTGAGGCTCTCCTTCCCTTATGGCCAATGAATAAATTCTCAGAGTACTGTAGAGGGTTCAATTCCTTCAAAACAAAAGCTTGGGATTTTTGGCCTTAGTTGGCTCTAATATTCTCACTACTATTTGTTGTAGCAACTTGGAATTTTACATTAGCAAGCTAAAATAAATAGTTGCTAAAAATATTTAGCCCTGCTTAATAATATATAAGTCAAGCTTGGTCAGATAACTCACAAATATTTGTGTTAATTAACATTTAAAGACAAATTGCTACAACAGAAAATTCCTTGTGTGTAATTGGGACACTTCAGATCTTGTTTTCCTATGAGCACAATACAGTAAAACATATATTCATTATTTCTTTCATTAATTTATTAAATATTCATTTAGCCCCTACTATGTGCCAACCACATTTTTGAAATCCATTAAGTAGGAGTTTGTAATAACAATCTACCTCTTAACTATTTATGAAATAATTATTTACCAGGCTTTGAAATCTATAGGAAAAATAAGATTAAAAGATGGTGGGTTTTCATACTCTTTAAAACTATGTTTGGATCTATCTACTGTGTGCTGAACACAGTGGTTATTTAAGAAATCAGTCAGATTACAACTTTAGCTTGATCACACCTTATGAGCTTTAATGTGTTGATGCATATGATAAAATCTGTCCACTCCTTTATAAAATAGTATCTTACTCAGACCTCTCATTGAACCTATTGGCCTCCCTGCACACTGTCTTAACAACCCCAGGTATTTTAAATTTTGCAGTTGTATAAAGTCATTTCTCAGAAAATTCTCAGCAAAGCACAGTTTAAGAAAAGGCTGGTGTTTACATCAGGTTTAGAGGAAGGAAAAAAATGTGGTACAATTATAAATGGAACCTTTGAGTTAGAAATGAGACTGAGAATAAAATTCTTTTCATAGTCAATGACACCTTAGCCCTTGATAGCCATATGTAGTAACAGAGCAGTAAATAGAGAACCTTAGTTCTAGAAGAAATCCTAAAAAGTCACCTAGTTTATCTCCCTGGCCCAAGACAGGACCAAATGGGATTTATGGTAGTAGAGTTAATAGGCACAATCATCATACCAAGTAGTTTTTCTACTTTGAGATCTAAATTCCTCTACTTATAAAATACTGATGTCAGAGGAATATTGTCAAATTTGTAAGCAATTTATGAAATTAAGAGATCTTCCTATGTTTATAACAATTTTGTTTTTAGGAGTTTTTCAAAATGTATTTTACTTCGGTATTTTGTTCAGGAAAAACATTTATTAAAATTTCTCCAGTTTGTCAATCACTAAAGAAAACAAGGATGAGTAAAATCTAATAATCTCTGCCTTCAAGAGGGATATATAAATCTTGATGGTAATTTTGAAATTCCACTTTATACAAATCTTTGGATGGTTTAAGCTAGCTTTAAAAGGAAATGTTTAATGGGGGAAATTGAAACCAAAAAAAAAAAAAAAATTGAACTTCCTTCCTGAAAATATTTCTGCTTATGCTGCCATGAAAAGCACATTTGGTCTTGGGATTTTATTCTTTTTGTGAAATCGCAAATGGAATCATATATTAGAAATTGAATGTAATCCAATTTTGGTAAACAGATTAATTTTACATCTTTGTGTTTGAAGGTTTGTAGAAGAGAGATTAGACTTCCTCTGTTTTTTTCCCAGAGGACAGAAGTGAGATCAGTGAGCTGAAGAAACAGACATATTTTAGGTCAGTGTAAGAGTGGGAGGTGGTACATCTTTTTTCTTCCTGAATGGAAATAGCTGTATTTACTGGTTATGTGCTCACTATAAAAAGAAAGGGTAAAAAAATAAAGCAGACAGTATCAAAAGGTAGAAGGAAAAAAGCTAAGAAGTACTAATAATTCTCTTTTTAAAATGATATTTAAACTTTGGCTATCATTCTTGATTATTTTTGTGTATATTTTATACAAATTTTTTTTAAAGATTTTATTTATTTGACAGAGATCATGAGTAGGCAGAGAGGAGGGGGGAAGCAGGCTCCCTGCCGAGCAGAGAGCCTGACATGGAGCTCGATCCCAGGACCCTGAGATTATGACCCAGGCGAAAGGCAGAGGCTTAACCATTGAGCCACCCAGGTGCCCCTATTTTGTAGAAATTTTGTATAAACTTCCTTTTCATAGCATATCATGAATATCTATGTCAGTAAATTTGTATCTACAATTTTGTTTTTTAATGGCTGAAATATTTCCTTGTATGAAAGCCTGTTATTTAAATTTACCAGTCTTCTTTTGAACTTTCAGATTCTTTTAGTTTTTCTCTTATAAACATTGCTATGATGAACATTCTTGTTAAATTTTTGCACACATCCTTAATGTTTCCCCTAAGATAAATTTCTGAAAGTGTAATAGGTGCATGTAGACATTTCTTAAGAATTAAAATATAATGGCAAACTACCCTTCAAAAAGCTTGTATTTGTTTATATTCCGATAAACAAGGAGAATGCCTGTTTTCCCATGGTCTCTCAGCATTGCAACTTACCAGTTTTCCCTCATCGTTGCTGATTTGATAGCTAAAGATGAAATCTTGCTTTAACTTGATTTCTTTTGATTACTAGTAAAGTGTTGAGTTTCTTTACGTGTGTTTATTGGCCATTCACGTAAGTGTATTAAGCTCTATTTTCTTCCAATATTTTTGTTTCCTTTCTTAACATTTAAATTTTACTCCATCTAAAATATAATTTAATAAAAGGTATGAAGTAGAGATCTAACTTCTTTTTTTATCGAATGTTTAACAGTCTGTTCAGTGCCATTTGTTAAATAGCTCAGCAAGCATATCCCAAACTTCACTGCACAGACAATAAGGTATTGATAGATATTCTGTTTTAAAAAAAAAAAAAAGTGTCTCATGGTCAAGTGAGTTTGGGGGAAGAAAAAAAAGGCCAAGAAAAGTTACCTTTCTTTATTGCAGAACTTCTTCTAGCCTCTAATATGCTTATGTGCCTTATGAATCTCCAGTAAGGAGTTTTAGGATGCAGCATTTCCCTATCTTATTTAACTATATAATCTTATTTCTTTTCTTTCAAAAAATACCTATGAAATCTGTGAAACTGTGCTGTCTAAAACAGTAGCGAAGAGCCACATGTAGATATTTAAATTTAAGTTTAAGTTAATTAAAATTAAATATTCAGTTCATACTAGCCACATTTCAAGTGCTTAGTAGCTACATGTGGCAAGTGACTACTATTTTGGATATTACCAATAAGGAACATTTCCATAATCACCAAAAGTACTATTAGACAGCACTCCTTTGGAACACAGTTCATTGAAACTGACTCCCAACCTAGTGTTTTTTTCTACTGAGCCAGCAGTTTCTTCCCTTAATTATATCAGCAGGTAATCAGGTTGGTAACTGTTGAATTATAAATTTTCCCTTTTAAGGTTGTTCTTATTACCTTTTATGTAATTACCTTATTTTTCATAATAAATATTCAAGTAATATGCTTGGGTTTAAGGATTTTAAGATTAATATGAAAAAGTAGGCTCCTTTTAAAAAAAAATTAAGCCTTTGTTTATAACTGTTCTATGCTCTGGTTTCAATATTAGCTTCATTTAGCTACAGAAGTTGGAAGATACAATAAACTGTAATTGCAGGGCTTGTATATACTGATAACATATTAACATCATTGCTTCACTCAGGTGGAGAGAACAATTTTCTCTGGAGTTAGCATTCACTCATCTTTTTTTTTTTTTTAAAAAGATTTTATTTCTTTGACAGAGAGAGATCACAAGTAGACAGAGAGGCAGGCAGAGAGAGAGGGAGGGAAGCAGGCTCCCTGCTGAGCAGAGAGCCCGATGCGGGACTCGATCCCAGGACCCTGAGACCATGACCTGAGCCGAAGGCAGCGGCTTAACCCACTGAGCCACCCAGGCGCCCCAGCATTCACTCATCTTATGCCAAAGGTAAAGCACAGAGCACGGAGTCATGTCCTAGCTAGGTCTGTCCTTTATGACTTTGTGGTTTTATAAAAAAAGACAAACATGCTTTATTTTCAAGAAGTTTCTGGGGCACCTGGGTGGTTCAGTCTGTTAAGCATCTGCCTTCAGCTCAGATCATGATCCCAGGGTCCTGGGATGGAGCCCTTTGTCAGGCTCCCTGCTCCCCAGGGAGCATTCTTCGCCCTTTCCCTCTGCCTGTCACTCCCCTTGCTTGTTCTCTCTCTCTCTCTATCCCTCTTTTTCTCTCTCTTTCTCTCAAATAAATAAATAAAATATTAAAAAAAAAAAAAAGAAATTCCCAAGTCCCATTATTACCACCTGAAATATAGGGAGCAAGGAAGAAAACTTTCTGAGAGCCTGCTGTATGTCAGATGAGCTGAGTGGGTTTTTTGGTTTTGTTTTGTTTTGGGGTTTTGGGGTTTTTTTTAAGATTTTATTCATTTATTTGTCAGAGAAAGAGGGGACAAGCAGGGGGAGCCGCAGGCAGAGGGAGAAGCAGGCTCCCCACTGAGCAGGAAGCCCAATGTGAGGCTCAATCCCAGGACTCTGCTATCATGACCTAAGCCAAAGGCAGACATCTCACTGACTGAGCCACCCAGCCGTCCCCATGCCGAATGTTTTTACTCATATTTTATTTTGTGTAACAACCCTGTGAGGCAGGTGTTTTTATTACCTCATTTTACAGATGAGGAGAATGAGGCCCAGAAAAAGAATAAATAACTTGCCCGGAGTCACATAGATAGGCAAGTGGCAAAGTCAGAGCCTGGACCCAAAGCCTCCTAACTCCAAAACATAGAACTATAATATGATTTATGGGACTTTACAAATAGAATTGGGAGATTACTGCCTCCTTAGTTCACTCCCCAATCTTCCTTACCATCCACCAAGACCAAGTACATAGGTCTTATTTCTGAAGGAATTTACTATTAATTAACAGAGGAGAACAGAAAAAACACAAAACCAAAGCAAAAATGGGGTTGTGAAAGACAATACAAACATCTTAAGAGGCCTTATTTATCTTGTTTTCCTTAATCCATATGTTCTGACTCCTTTCTTTGAAATGCTTCAGTCCTCTGGCAAACATTTATTGTACCTCAGATACACCAACCACAGTGCTCACTATATAGAAAGGAAATATCCCTAGGATGGTTCTAGATGGCTCTTGGTTCTTTTGGTAGGTCCCTTTCTGTCTCCCTTTCCCTACCCCATTAATAACGGGATCATCATCCTTTCAGTCACCCCAACTAAAACCTACAGACCATTTCCCAATTCTTCTCTCTTATCCACTATTCTCTGATCACTTACTGAGTCTCTGTCTACAGTACCTTTTCCTCCTTGCCTCCCCATTTCTACTACCATTTCCCCTGATTTAGGTCATTTCCTCCTATATCTTCACTTTCACTCTCAATAAAATTCTACTTGATCTCTTTTTCCATATTTTTTTTTTAAGATTTATTTATTTATTTATTTGACAGACAGAGATCACAAGTAGGCAGGGAGGCAGGCAGAGAGAGGAGGAAGCAGGCTCTCTGCAGAGCGGAGAACCGATGCGGGGCTCGATCCCAGGACCCTGAGATCATGACCCGAGCTGAAGGCAGAGGCGTTAACCCACTGAGCCACCCAGGCGCCCGTCTTTTTCCATATTCTCTCCCTACCAATTAATCCTGTATACCTCAGCTGAATTAGTAAACTTAATAAAGCACCAGCCTTGCCATAATGGCTTCCCATTTCCTCCAGTATAAATTTCAAACTCTTTCACCTGTACTTCAGTCCATTACCATTTAGCTTTTGATAATCTTTATCTACCCTCACCTGCACCCTGACTCTAACTTCATTCCAGCCAGACTGGACCACTCTTCTTAAGGCACTTCCCTTGTGTCTCTTACCTTCCTAATGCCCTCCTCCATACATCCAACTCTACCTGCCTTTCAAGAGCCCACTTTTACATCACTTTCTCCGTGAAATTGTTCCTGATCTCAGCTCTCCTTCCCTTTCACCCTCTTAACCAGGGGTCATTGTTCCCTATTCTGAATTCCCATACATTTTATTTCTGCCCCTTGTGGGTTTCTTATCTCATTGACTATAAGCTACCTTGTACATCTTGGTATCTCCCACAATAGCTAATATTGGGTATTCAGGAGTGCCTGGGTGGCTCAGTCAGTTAAACGTCTGCCTTCGATTCAGTCACAATCCCAGAGTCCTGAGATCAAGTCCCACATCAGGTTCCTTGCACAGCAGGGAAGGGGGGCGTCTGCTTCTCCCTCTTCCTCTCCCCCTGCTCATGATCTCTCACATGCTCTCTCTCTCTCAAATAATCTTAAAAAAAAAAAATTGGGTTCTCAGTAGGTGTTTATTGACTAAAAAAATTGTATATTTATGATGTCTTCATTATGTATGTATTATATATATAATATATACATAAATATATGTATATTTATGATGTCTTCATTATAACCACATTATAACTTCACTGAGCTTAAGCTCAGTGAGGGTAAGAATTATGACTATTTCATTCCCATTCTGTATTTCCAGCCCCTAGCACAGAGGAAACACTCAATAAACATTTATTGAATGAGATACAGTTACCTGTTGTTGGGATATAAATTTCTCCATGACACAATGGATGTCTGGAAATACTACTTTATGTTACATTTTTAAAAAAATCTTAGTTATCAGTGTTTCTTCATTTTATATTGACAAATACTCTGAGAAAGGTCATGTATTATTCTCACTTTACAGAAGAGGATATTGAGGCTTAAAGAAATTAAGTAGTTTATTTATGATCACACGGCCAATGAGTGACAGAACTGAGTCTAAAATTTAAGTCTTCAGATGTGAAGTTTAGAGTTTTTCTTTGCAAATGATGGTTTGGCCAAAGGCTAGTTTGGTTCCATTTGCTTTAGGATTGTTGTGGTTAAACTATTGCAGTCATGCAATCCTTCCATCCAGTGGGATAGAGCCAGATCCTTGATTGACCCATTGTCTGTCTTTTGGGTATTTTCAAAATCAAAACACTAAAACTTTTTTTGAAAGAAATCTTGGCCTTTTTGGTCACTCCCTCCAAGATGAGATGCCTGTCTTTTCAAGTCTCCTTGTAGATTTCTGTCCCTAGTTGGTTTGGCTATTAAGATATGGGTTTGAGTTCAGCTGATAGCATAGAGAGTAGGTCTCCGAGTATTTGCCAGACAGTACAATATGGCATTTACCACTACACAGTATTCATTGAAAGCATGGCGGGGGCAGATTGAGGGAGACTTGCTTGATGCACAAGAAGTCATTCCCTTTTCATATTCATTTACTCTTAAGTCAGATCAGCAGCAAGCTGAGTATCTAGCCTCCATAGACTTGCTTTTACTAGAATGCTGTTTATTCATTTGCCATCAGGCTGGATATGAAGGATTCTTTTAAGAAACAATCCTCTGATACGACTTCATCTATTATAAAAATATTGTGGCATATTATTCATTATGATACACTGTGTCTTTTATGAAAATTTCTTGAACAAAAACTGTCTAAGCTTGATACAAAGAATGCTTTTACCTCTTCTGAGCAATTGCTTTGTTTTTACCTTATGGACATTGTGAATGTTTAACTTAATGCTCTCTGGTTAGCTGCCAAAAAGCTTACAGCCAGATTTGTGGCCCACCCATAGCAAATGTGCTCTATGCCTCGTTAACTTTGTTCCTGGCTCTAGTTTGTGTCTCTGCTAAAGTTATTCTCTCTTCCTAAGAAAATCTTAATTCATGCCATCTTATTTTGTATATCTGTATTAGGACATATATTTTTTTCCTCATAAACAGCTTTATATTGTTTCTGAAATAGTTCAATTATGATATACTCTATGCACCGAAAACCATCTTTGGTGCTTCTTAGTTACCTCACGTACTTTAGGCTTTTTCTCTTGAGGGGTATGTTTATTTTTCTGTGTAGGTTTTTGCGGAGTTTTAATTACAGGGAAATGGTTGTGCCACAAAATTGTATTATTTTAGTAGTGTGATCAAGTGGTAGAAACTTGGTCTAACGGCCAGAATTGATTAAATTGATTATTCTAGCCCAGTCTTTCATAGAGATGGTTACATTTTCTTACAGTATGCTTTGTTTTTTACTCTCTTTCTTCATGTGACTGTTGATTGCTTTGTGATTTGTAGTGATGTTGTAATGCTGCCAGGTCATGAATAGCAGTTAGCTCTCTTTTGCTCAGATATTATGTTACCCTCCACTCTGATCAGACTTCCTGTCTTTGTTAGCACCTTACCTTGGGTGATCATGACTATATTAATCTTAAAACTCATATAATTTGTCCTGCTCTACTCTAAATTAGTCATGCTTCTGTTTGGACAAGATAAGAGGAATAGATGTTTGTTTCCAAACCTCATTTGCTTTCATTGGTATGGAGTGCTATCTAGATTTTCTAATCACCTTATTAATAGCAATTAATGATATAAATACTGTTGGTACAACATTTTATATTCTTTCCATACCTTTGAGTAAAACTGTGTGGCCTCTTCTACAATTCACTGAGGGATGTAAAGCAGGTCTATATCCTTTTCACAGACAACAAAAGCAAGGACAAAAGCATATAAAGTTTGTGATAGGACTGGGGCTAGATCCAGGTCTCTTGATTCCTGTGCCTAACGACCTTTCAGTTTACCAAAAAATTCTAACTTATATATATTTTTTAAAGATTTATTTATTTATTTGAGAGAGAGAGAGCACAAGCAGGAGGAGAGGCAGAGTGAGAAGGAGGAGCAGACTCCCTGCTGAGCTGGGAGCCCAACTTGGGGCTCAGTCCCAGGACCTAGAATCATGACCCAAGCCCAGTGCAGATGCCTAACCACCTGAGCCACGCAGGTGCCCCCTAGCTTATATTATAAAATTACATAGTCTTTATCTTACCACTTGAGGTTAAAGATGGGAAGTGAACTAGGACATATTATATCACTCATGCTTGCAACTCCGGCAGAACCAGGAATGGTTTTCATTTGTGTTACTCTCACAATTTTCTATTCTTGAAATTTTAGTTCCTTTTAACTACAACTCTAATCACTGTCACTTTCCATTATGGAATGAGGAAGCAATATTTTTATCTTTTCTCTTTCAAATTAATGTTGAAATGGAAACTGTTTCCTTTGTTAATGAGCAACATTTTTTTTTAGACTCTTTGAAAATTCACTTTAATGTAAAAATAATTTGCCATTATTATCATGCATAAAGGGACAAATAAGTATATGGTTAATGCTAGGAAGTTTCGTAAATATTTGTTATAATTTTAACAAAACTCTGCCTCTAAAGAGGAAATTAAAAATTCATGCTTATTGGGGCACCTGGGTGGCTCAGTCATTGGGCAGCTGGGCGAAGACCCAGACCCTTAGGCTTGGGTCATGATCCCAGGGTCCTGGGATCGAGGCCTGCATCAGCCTCCCTGCTCAGCAGGAAGCCTGCTTCTCCCTCTCCCTGCTTGTGTTCCTCTCTTGCTGTGTCTCTCTCTGTCAAATAAATAAATAAAATCTTTTTTTTTTAATCATGTTTATTGTTTCAGCATGAAAAATTTCCAAAGTTTTCATTCTAATTGTTAACATATAGCACGTAAGTTAGGGTCTCTTGAATGTTTACTCTTAGTCAGGCATTGTTGCTGAACACTTTGCAATTATATTTAATCTTTACCAAAACCCTGTAAGAGTAGCTCCTATTTATGACCCTCATTTTACACCCAGGTATCATATTCAACAGTAAATATTATCTTCTGCCTCTCCTTCAGCTTCTGGAATTTCTCATCAACCCTGGTCAGTACAAGATGGACCCTGTAGTCTTGAGTTACATGGACAGTCTACTGCGGCAATCAGATGTCTCACTATTGGATCCTCCAAGCTGGCTCAATGACCATATCATTGGATTTGCCTTTGAGTACTTTGCCAACAGTCAGTTTCATGACTGTTCTGACCGTGTCTGCTTCATCAGCCCCGAAGTTACCCAGTTCATCAAGTGCACTAGCAACCAAGCAGAGATTGCCATGTTCCTTGAACCCCTGGACCTCCCCAACAAAAGAGTTTTATTTTTAGCCATCAATGATAATTCCAACGAGGCAGCTGGGGGAACCCATTGGAGTTTGTTGGTTTATGTCCAAGATAAAAATAGCTTTTTTCACTATGATTCTCATAGCAGAAGTAACTCAGTCCATGCAAAGCAGGTAGCAGAGAAACTGGAAGCTTTCTTGGGCAGAAAAGGAGACAAACTGGCCTTTGTGGAAGAAAAAGCCCCTGCTCAACAAAACAGCTATGACTGTGGGATGTATGTGATTTGTAACACTGAGGCCTTGTGTCAGAACTTCTTTAGGCAACAGCCAGAATCACTATTGCAGCTACTCACTCCTACATACATCACAAAGAAGAGAGGAGAATGGAAAGATCTCATTGCCAGACTTGCCAAAAATTAGCTATCAAAGTATATCTGTGACTTTTGAAGTCTTTTCTCTCCGCCCATCCCCATTTATTGGATGGCTGCAGTCTCAGTGCCTGAAGGAAGATGCCCAGTGGAGGGAAGTTTAATGTTCTTATTTTTCCCTGGAACAATGTCCTCCTCTGCATTATCCAGATGGAAAGTTTCACTTTAACCCTAACTTGAGAGCAGTGTGCTCTGTGAAAATGGCTTGAAGTTATGTATCAAAACCTTCAAACCACGCTATCTTAACATTTATTAATTCCCTTTTTGTCTCCCTTATCCACATTGGCTTATTCCTAAGGAAAAGCAGTGATCTTTAAAGAAATCAAGTATATGTGAAATCTAAAGGAATGCAAGAAGAACATTCTAGAAGAATCAAGCTTCGGGTAGAAGCAGGTCAAGATCTAACCTAATTCAAGATCTAAATATTGGGAGAATCAAATACTCATTTCTGTGGTATCTCTTCTGTTCGCCATGCGAGGCTTTTCTGGCTATCTTTGTAACCTTTGCAGATATTTGATAAAGATGATGTTAGCCCATCTTCCCCCATCTGATTCCTGGACTGCTTTAAGAGAGGGGGAATCTTGAGTAACTTCATTAAAATATATGGCTGCTGGACCTTTTAGTTTGCTCAGTGGATGGGTTGACTTGCTGCTCTGCATCGATAACAGCTTTTCTACACTTTGTCTGTTAGCCATGCATACACTCCTTCCTTAACATCTAAAGTTCTGTGGCTTTAAAACTCATAGCTGATAACTTCCTAAGGCTACCTGTTATTTCTAATAAGTATTGCTGCTTTCTGATAGTCAATTTTTCCTTTCCTCTCTATCTGTAATCTGGCAGAATTGGTTTGTTATGTCATGGTGATATCAGGGGTATTATTGTATCTAAAACTTGCAGGCTTAAAGTTGGTTTGTTTTTGCAATTATAAAGCAGAAAAAGTGACCTTTCTTAACCCTTCCACTTAATTCAAAATGGAAACGATGTTATTTTTTAAATATGGAACCAAGAATAAAAAATGCTATCCCTCCTAAATCATTGATGTGTTTTTTCTGAGTTTCAAGTAATTAACATCCAGATGATATGTACACAGATTAATGTACACACATTAATTCTACTCCTAACAAGAATTAGATTGCGGTGCATATGAGGCTTGAAAACCAAAGATTAGTTTCAGCTGTGAATTTATTTCACCTCCCTCCCCAGCCTACCTTTGCCCCCAGCCCTCATGGCCCAAAATAACCTCACCACTCAGTAACTGCAAAGGCAATAACTCAGTTTCTTTTAGTCAGGGAAAACACAATGTAAGTAATACAGGTTACATAGCAAGCTGAGTGAACATGAATTGAAACTGAAAGTCTGAGAAAGCTACAAAAAAATGTCCATTTCAAGTCAGTGTGTTTTGGATAAAAAAGAGACCTAATAAAAATGGGAGCAGGAAAATAAAAGATCAGAAACTGGCAATCAGCCATAGAGGTGAAATAGGGAGGGAAGGACAGCAAAAGGAGTGACATAGATGGCTGAGGCCGTAGTGTGGATAAAGATAAGGCAATATCATTTCAGTAACTGTTGGCTTAGGTATCTAGACTATGAAAGACTCAGAGTCTCTCTGGGAAAAGTTGTTCTGATAACACAGAGTATGTCTTTAAATGTCAGATTGTCTTCCTCTTACAAGTCAATACATATGAGAGCAATCTTTCCTGACTCCCTAAAAGTCATCCCAGAAATAAATTATTTTTTTGAACTAAACTAGTAGTCTTTAAAAAAAAAATAAATAAAATCTGAGGTCCTCTTTTCTGAATACATAACATGGTTGGACTGTGCCGCAGGTTAGTCTTCTATAAAACTTTTGAGTATGCCATTTGTAAGTGTTAGCATTATAAATAACAGAAGATTTTAAGAGTTTACTTGTAGTATGTCCCTAGGTACTCTAATAGCCATAGGTTATGCCCTTGCTAGACCATATACTTTTGATGCTTTGTGATACAAGATTGGAAAAAGCTCTTTTGTGGTACTGTGTTTCCTTTTCTCTTAGAGTCATAAGAATCCAGTCTGCAAAACTCAGTTTCAGAATATTCAAAAGGCAAGCAGGTTTGTTTGGTTTTTTTTTTAGATTTTTTTTTTATTTATTTATTTGATAGAGACCACAAGTAGTCAGGCAGAGAGAGAGGAGGAAGCAGGTTCCCCGCTGAGCAGAGAGCCCGATGCGGGGCTCGATCCCAGGACCCTGAGACCATGACCCGAGCCGAAGGCAGAGGCTTTAACCCACTGAGCCACCCAGGCGCCCTGGCAAGCAGGTTTTTTAGAATTGGAGTGAGCAATTACTATACTGAACCTCCCTGGTTTCAAATACCCTGAAGTATTGCTCCATACTATATTCAGACTTATCCAACCTGTGTCTCATGGAATCTGGAAAAGTCGCCATTTGTAAACCCAGCTATCAATAGTGGTCAAAAATAAAAATAAGTCCGAGGGGGCTTGCTCTTTTTTTTTGTAAATTTGAGTATAACTGACAATGTTACATTAGTTTTAGATACACTGTGAGCTTTCTGTTTAATACTGTTCAAATCATAAATATTTCTCCCCTTTGGCTAGATAGCTATTAAAGTTTATATTCCCTAGTCCTAATTGGATCCGAATAATTTAAAAATCACAAGTGGATTATATTTCTGATACATACCTTATTATTTTTTACTATAATTTTTACTATTTCCTTATTGACCATATGTTTTATTTAATATATATTTCATTGAAACGACAAAGTAGAATTTCTTTTTTTTTTTTAAGATTTTATTTATTTATTTGACAGAGATCACAAGTAGGCAGAGAGGCAGGCAGAGAGAGAGGGAAGCAGGCTCCCCGCAGAGCAGAGAGCCCGATGTGGGGCTCGATCCCAGGACCCTGAGATCATGACCTGAGCCGAAGGCAGAGGCTTTAACCCACTGAGCCACCCAGGCGCCCCCAAAGTAGAATTTCTCAGTCATGTGGTTGTTTAAGTTTTTTCTTCCATCACTTAAAACAGAAAAGGGGAAAATAAAGAAATTTACATGTCATGCTTGTGAGAAGGAGCATGAATATGTTCATCAAATTCAGGCTCTAGCTGTTGTAAGTGTGCAGCCCTAGGCAGGTCTAAGATTGAATAGCTTCATCTGCAAAATCAAAGTAGTAGTCTGTTTAAGCAGGTACTATAAGGATTAAATATCATATGTAAAGCATACACTAAAACCTATTCCCATTCTGTCTCACTACCCAGTTCCATTTTAAATCTAGCAACAAGTCTGAAAACTTAGTTCTATATTGCAACTAAATAGCTGTGTAAAAAATGTTGTGATATTATGTACAAAAGAGAAAACTATTCAAGGATTGCAAATGGCAACACTAATCTTTGTATCACTTTATAATGTGCAAGTTACTTTATATATGTTACTACATATTATATTTATATAATCTCATGTAATTATGTGTTGCCAGCTATCATTATTCTCTTCATAGATAAGAAACCAACTCAAAAGTTCAGTCACATGATTGAGAGTGACAGAGCCAAGACTCACACTCAGGGCCTCCATCTCCCTCCTCACACTCTCTACTTATTCCTTTCTCCCTCTGCCAGAAATGGTGGCCAGAACTCCTTGCTTGAATAGTTTCAGTAATCTCACCTCACTTTATAAATTTCATAAATTCAGCCAGCATACCACAGAAAGCAATAGTGAGAAATTCTCATCTCAATTAACTACTAGGTAGCAGAACCTCTAGAATAACGGGCTTCATTTTATGTATTAGGTCATTTTTGGATCAGCTCCCGACATTGATCTACTGATCTAATGTATTTTAAAAGCCCTACATTGTACTTCCTTTCGGATTCCTCGTATATGAAAGATGGAAGCTGAACAAGAGCAGTAGCCTGGGGAATCTCATAAGAGAGAGGACTTAAAGGAATTTCATTTCATGTAAATGAAATCAAGCACAGAAGAAGCCCTTGGTACAAAAGCAGGGAAAAACGAGACAAAATCCTCTATGGAAGGATCAGGTGCTAAATGCTTGTAAAGGAAGTTTTCTTAGGCAGGGAGAAACAATCATGTCAGATTGTCAGAGGAAATGGTAGCCAACTTCGATATCAGTAGTAGGGAGGAGTTACCAGTAACCTGGACAAAATTAATCTTAGCTCCTGCAGTTTGTGTTGAAAGACAAAAGAAGAATTACTTCACGGCTCTTTCCCCTCTGTGTCCCCAAATGAAGCATCCTGTATTTGGAAGAAAGCCCTTTCCCCATGAAGCAAGCTGGATCAAGGTTTTCTGCAGTGGGTTGTGCTTTGCTAGCTGGCTCATACACCCGCTCTCCAGTGCAACTACCTCAGTCTTCATTCCTCAAACCTGCTAAGCCCTTACCTCCTCCTGCGCTCTGCGACTTCAGAGAGAAAATAGGAAGTATTGTGAACTCCTTCGGCTTTCCTGACACCAAATCTACAAACCTACCTGTACCTATGGCTTTAAAAAAAAAATTTTTTTTTTAAGATTTTACTTATTTATTTGACAGAGAGAGATCACAAGCAGGCAGAGAGGCAGGCAGAGAGAGAGGAAGGGAAGCAGGCTTCCCGCTGAGCAGAGAGCCCGATGTGGTCTTCGATCCCAGGACCTAGGCGCCCCCCTATAGCCTCTTTTTGAGCATTTTTCACTCCTACTGCAATGACCATCACAGCGAAAGGCTAATCCCTTAACCTATGCGAACAGCACACACACCATCATTATCATTATCATCCTCCACTTTCTCTGCTGGCTCCTTTCCACCAGCATCTAAATGTACAGATGTATTAAATCTCTCCATCTTTAAAAATAAATAGAAGCATGATCTCATTCATGTCTTCCTCTAGATACTGACCTTTTGCCTTCCTCCTCTTTAACAGCCAAATCTAAAGTGTCACAATTTCTCACCTCCCTCCCACTTCTCAACCCACTTTAATCTAAATTCTGTTCCCACCACTGTACAAAAAATGCTCAGTAAGATCGCTTATGGTTCTTATTTTACTACTCTTCCTAGCAAAGTTAAACCTTCCTTTTCAAATCATTCTTCCTTTAATTGATGTCATACCTAGTTTTCCTAGTACTTCTCTGACCACTCTTTCTTATTACCAAGTTTCTTCTCAACTTGATAGAGATTCTCAAGGTCTTGTCCCAAAAGCCCTCTACTCATTCTGTACATACTTCCTAGGCTCTCCCAGCCAAGCCCCAGGTCAGTGATAAATTTAGGCAGGGCATTTCTGACCTGTACTTCTCTCCTGAACTCTTCTAAAATTCTACCTGTATATCCTTTTACTGGACAACCTTCCTTGTCTATTTCATAAGCAACTCAAACCCAACAAATCCTAAAGCTCAACTCATCTTCCCCCATCATCAAACCGTCGTTATCAGCATACCCTACCTCAAGAAATGACACCACTGCCCACCAAGTTCTAGCCAGAAATCTAGGAATCATCCTTGACTTGTCTCTTTCTCACACATTCCATATCTATCAATCTCCTAATCATATTTATTGCACATCTTAAATATCCTTTAAATTTGTGTATTTCTGTCATCAATGCTACCACCATAGTTCAAACATCCAGACTCATCTGGACTGCCCAATAGCTTCTAGGGTAGTCTTCCAGTATTCATACATATTCTCCATCCCTTAGTCCATTTTATGTCCTGCCAGTATCTTAAAGCTCAGCATAATCTGGCTCCTTCCTGCTTTTTCTACATCTTTATAAGCTAGACCACCCTTGCCCTAGTTTACTGTGCTCCAACTCTGCAGACTTTCTTGTAGTTCCTCCAACATAACCCATTCTTTTCTTCCCTTAAAGTCTTCCCACCTAATGATCTCTCCCCCTCTAATTCCCCCATGCTCTTCATCAGGGAAACTTCTATGTCATCTCTTCTTCAGGGAACTCTTCCCTGATGCACCAGACTAATTTGCTTTCAGTGTGCCCAAATCATGTATAATTTTTGGTATTAAATCACTCTTCCACTAAACTGTAAATGTCCTGGAGGCTAGGGACCATGTCTGATTTGTTCATCATTGAATCCCTGCTGCTTAATATAGTGCCTGGCACATAGACACTGGTTGTTATTTGTTGAATGAGAAGATGCAAAGACAGAAGCAGTTTATCAGAAAGAGCCCATCATCGCGCCATGACATTGCAGCAAGAATCAAAATGCTATGTTATCAGGGTGCCTGGGTGGCTCAGTGGGTTAAAGCCTCTGCCTTTGGCTCAGGTTATGATCCCGGAATCCTGGGATCCAGCCCCCACTTCGGGCTCTCTGCTCAGTGGGAAACCTGCTTCCCCGCCCCCTCTGCCTGCCTCTCTGCCTACTTGTGATCTCTCTCTGTCAAATAAATAATAAAATATTTTTTTTAAATGCCATGTTATCAGCATAACATTTCATGCTTGCATAAGAGCAAGCATGGGGGAAGGGAGGTTGATGAACTTAAGCAACCTGACAGAAAATAAGAAGCTCACAAAACATGTAACTCTAGTGTGGCCATCTCTTCAGTTTATCTGCTGACTTGAGATTTTCACATTTTACATAGCTGTAATCCCTGTATAAGCACTTCTTTCCTTTTTTTTTTTTTCCCGTTAGTAAACTCTACATCCAACATTGGGCTTAAACTCACGACCCCAAGAACAAAAGTTGCATGCCCTACCAGCTGAGCCAGCCAGGCGCCCTTTGTGTAAGCAGTTTTAATTCTGCTTTTTCACAAATTTCCACCCTAAATCATTTTCTATTTGTTATATTTAAAGGCAACACAGGATTACCTCAAGTTAATAGGTCATGATTTTCTTAGCCATTTCCCCACTGCTAGGCTTTTTGGTTAGTTCTGATGTTGCTATGAATAGCAGTGCCACAAACACTATTCATAAATAACTTCTTCATTTCAGATTATCTCCTTGAGGAATATAAGAGTGGAATTAGGACATCAAAGCATATGAGCAGTTTCTATCCCTTCATGTAGATAGCCAGAGAGTTCTCAAAAGAATCAACATATAGTACCATGAAAAATATATAATACATTATATGTTAATAAAAAATAATTTAAAAATATATAATATATATATTTATTTTTTATTTTTATTATTATTTATTATATTATGTAATATATTATATATTATAATATATGTTTTTACATTTATTTTATATTTTATATTTTTATTTTTTATTTATTATTTTTATTATTTATTATATTATGTAATATATTACATATTATATTTTTACATTTATTTTATATTTATAATTTATATAAATTATAATTATAATTTATATATTATATAATTGTTTTATATATATATATATATATATACATAAAATATAGAAGCATCAGTGTTGCTCAGTGAAGCATCCAACTTGGTTTTGGCCCAGGTCCTGATCTTAGGGTTGTCATGAGATTGAGCCCTGAGTGATTTTCTCCCTCTTGAGATTCCCTCCGCTCTTCCCCTGCTTGTCCTCTTTTTCTCTCTAAAATAAGTAAATAAAATCTTTAAGTATATATATATGCTATGTATTGTATGTATTATATACAATATATAATACAAAACCTAAATCTAATTCCACGTAGCCCTACCAACATTGGGTTTTATACTTGTTAAAATTTATTTCATGAAGTTTTAAAGATAAGAACTTTTATTGAGCTCTTTCTATGTGCAAGGGACTTAAAAGGATTTGATATGATTTTTCCATTTAATAATCACCATAAAACTGTACAGTAGATACTATCTCCATTTTAGAAATAAGAAAACTAAGTTAAGTACTTAGTAAGGTTTAAATGTAGATGTACTGATTCCAGAACTGTACTCTTAACCACCATAATGTTTGTTAGTGATAGTGGTTTTTCCTGTTTTCTTTTCCTTTTTTTTTTTTTTAAGATTTGATTTATTCATTTGACAGACAGAGATCACAAGTAGGCAGAGAGGCAGGCAGAGAGAGAGGAAGGGAAGCAGGCTCCCTGCTGAGCAGAGAGCCCAACGCGGGGCTCGATCCCAGGACCCTGAGATCATGACCTAAGCCAAAGGCAGAGGCTTAACCCTCTGAGCCACTGAGGTGCCCCTCTGTTTTATTTTCTCAAAAGGAATAACCTCTCTGATTTCAGGAGTATGGCATAATATACTTCTAGAAAGCTTGTTGTTTGTTGAGGTAAATATCTACATGGACCTTTTGGTTGAGAAGTTAACTCCCTGGTTTGGCTTGAGTGGGTCAGGGGGATACAAAGAAAGATCAGTTACTCCAAACAATAAAATGAATCAAATTTTCATTGGATGCCCTAGAAAAAGAGAATGAGGCCAAAGTAAGAAAGAAGTGGAGGGAGAATTGATGAGAAGAATTGAGACAGGATGCGCACCAGAAACAGCAGGAGGCAGGGGCCTGCTGAAGATGGCCAGTGAGAAGTTTCCCAAGATGGTAGAGAGTGGCTTTCCATTTCTGTGAGCAGTCCTGTATACACTGACTTTGAAGTTGTTTTCTGCTTTGTGCTGTAGCCTTCCATTAACTCTAAACCTTGTGTGCAATTTGGATACACCCAACAATCTTGGTGGTGGGTGATTTGAAGGAATGAAGGAAGAGGACAGGCACATCACGGACAAGAGGGCAATAGCCAAAGGACAAGCAGGCTGCATCATGGTCTGACTCAGGAGACAGAGAATCAACCTGGAAATGCTTGGGAATTGAAGTCTCAGGACTTCCCACAGTAGGTGGAAATGGGGCTGGGGCCATTTTTATATTGAGAGAATGACCCTTAAACATTAGATTATTTGGGGGCGCCTGGGTGGCTCAGTGGGTTAAGCCGCTGCCTTCGGCTCAGGTCATGATCTCAGTGTCCTGGGATCGAGCCCCGCGTCGGGCTCTCTGCTCAGCGGGGAGCCTGCTTCCTCCTCTCTCTCTGCCTGCCTCTCTGCCTGCTTGTGATCTCTCTCTGTCAAATAAATAAATAAAATCTTAAAAAAAAAAAAAAAAAAAAAAAAATAATTTAAAAAAAAAAAAAAAACATTAGATTATTTGGAGTTGCCAGGTCGGAAACTTTGGAATTGCAGTCAAGTGAAAAAATACTTTTGCTGAGACAGAGCAAAAAAAAAAAAAAAAAAAACAAATATATATAAAAAAAAAAAAAAATGAAAATATAAATATATATATGATTTATTAGCAGCATTTGTCAGTCCTTGATATATGGTAATTAGCTTCCTGATCTTTCATATCTTTCATTAACAGTGTCATACAGGGCTCAGACCTCCATCCTCTCCTCTGTGGACAGGTTCAGTCCCTTAGTGATATCTCAACCAGTTTCATGCTTCTAGATACCATACCTATGTCGACAGTTCCCAGATTTATAATTCCCAGACTTCCCTTTGGAACTCCAAACCCATATAGCGTATTGCCCATTTAACATTTCCCACCTGGATGTTTAAAGCTCATCTGAAACTTAGCATATTCCTTCCTCAAACTGCACCATTCATGGCTTTCTCCATCTCAGTTGATGGCAACTCTATCCATCCTTTCAACCTAAAACAGAGTCATCCTTTATGACTGTTTGTCTGTTATACTCCATCTCTAGTTTGACAGGAAAGTCTCTTGTTTTTACCTTCACAATATATCCAGAATCTGCCTGTTCCCACCATCTCTACTTCTACCACTCTGGTAAGAGGCACCATCATCTCTCACCTGGATTGCCACAAAAATCTTAGACTGATGCCCCTGCTTCCACCTTTCCCCACCCCAGAAGCCAAGGGTGATCCTCTTAAAAGCCGTATAGTAAAGCTCATTACTCCTCTGCTTCCCATTTCATTCACAGTAAAATCCTTCGTTCTTCCAGTGGTCTTCTGTGATCTCCCCATCCCCTGCCACCCTGCCCTGTCCTACCATTACCTCTTTGACCTCACTTCCTCATCCTGCCCCCTTGTTATCTCTCCTCAGCTCCACCTGTTCAGCTGTTACTGAACAAAGCCAGGCGCCTTAGAACTCTTGCATTGGCTGTTCTGCCTGAAATGCCCACAAAGTGTATTCTCTCACTTCTTTTACATCTTTGCTTAAATATCAACTTTTCAGTCAGATCTTCCCTTAACCATCACCCTCTTTTATTTTTTTAATCCCAGTATAGTTAATGTACAGTGTTGTATGTTTCAGGTATGCAATATAGTGTTTCAACAATTCTGTACACTACTCAGTGCTCATCATGATAAGTGTAGTCTTAACCCCAACACCTATTTCACACATTCCCCTATCCACTTCCCCTCTGGTGACCATCTGTTCTCTAGAGTTTAGAGTCTGTTTTTGTTTTTGGTTTGTCTCCTTTTTTCTTTGTTCATTTGTTTCTTAAATTCCACGTATGAATGATACCATATGGTGTTTGTCTTTCTCTGATTTCACTTAGCATCATACCCTCTAGATTCATCTATGTTGTTGCAAATGGTAAGATTTCATTCTTTTTTATGGCTGAGTAATATCCCACAAATATATGGAATCTTATGAATCTGATATATAATGGTGTATATATATATATGTATATATATATATATACACACATATATATAGTGGTATTTATATGTATATAATACACACACCATCTCTTCTTTATCCTATTCATCTATGGATGGACACTTGGGCTGCTTCCACAACTTGGCTATTGTAAATAGTGCTGCTATAAACGTAGGGGTACATACATCTTTTCAAAGTAGTGTTTTCATATTCTTTGGGTAAATACCCAGTAGTGGAATTGCTGGATCATATGGTAATTCCTTTTAATTGTTTGAGGAAACTCCATACTATTTTCTACAGTGGCTGTACCAGTCTGCATTCCCACCAGCAGTGCATGACCATCGTCCTCTTTTAATTGCAGGATCTCAACAGCATTTCCGATCCCAATTCTCTTGCTTTACACTTTTTCCTTTAGCACTTAATCACCTTGTAGCATACTATGTAATTTATCGTTATAATTAACTATTATAGTTTATTATCTTTGTTGCTTATTGTCTTATCTTCCTTCACTCACCACTACAATATACAAACTCCATGAAGCTAAAGATCTCTTTGTACCTTGTTCACTAATATATCCCAGGCATTCAGCATCATGCCTAAGTCATTCAATGCTTAACTCACTCAATAAAAATTATCTGAGTGAAAATACAAATGAAAATCTGTCATCCCCCGCAACAAAATGAGAATCTAAGTTCACAATTTCATACAACACACACTTTTTCCTTTAGACCAGGGACCAGCAAACTTTTTCTTAGATATTAGTAAATATTACCGGCTTATAGTTCATTTGGTCTCTGTTGTAACTACACAACCTCCACCTTGGGAGCTCTAGGGTGGCCAGAGACTATATATAAACAAATGGGCATGACTGTGTTCCAGTAAAACTATTTACAAAAATAAGCAGCCAACCAGTGGGCTGTACTTCACTGATTCCTCCTTTAGACAAAGATATATCTCAGTAAACCATAACTCTTCATTGGCAGGCTACGCTCTACCCATTGACTTTGCTAATGGCCAAAAACAAAATTTTGGAAAAGTGAATGCAAACCTAGCGAAAATACAGATGAGTAGCTTCTCTGCCTGCAGACAGATTGGGCATTCCTTACGCAAAATGGCTGTTGAGCAATATAGGATTTGGGGGCGGGAGGTGGGGAGAAAAATCTTGGTATCAGCCACTTTCGGGCTAATGAGTGTAGAACACATTATCTGTAGCTTTGGAGTATCCTCTAGAGGCTTCTAATATGCAAAATGATCTACTTCTGGGACCTCTTTTCTCCAGGCCATTAAGGTCTTTGGCACTGATGATGAATTTCCTGTGGCAAAGAAACCACTTTTATTTTTGTCATCTACTGACACAATGGTTGTGAAACTACCTACCAGTATTCTGAGGCCCAAGCCCTAATCTGCCATCTAAACCAGTGATTCCCAATCAGGGGCAGTTTTGCCCCACAGGGGACATTTGGAAACATCTGAAGATGTCTTTGGTTGTCACACAAAGGGGCAGGGGCTGTTAACTGGCTTGAGGTGGGCAGAGGCCAAGGAGGTGGCTAAGCATCCTACAAGGCACAGAATAACCCTATAACAAAGAACTCAGCGGCCCAAAATATTAGTAGTGCTGAAGTGGAGAAACCATGATCTAGACTATTCTGCCACACTTATAATCTGCTCTGTACTTCACTGCCAAGCCAGTATTCCTAAACCACCAAATTTATCTAAACCTTCCTCCTAAGCTTCAGTAGCTCCAGTAGCTTCTCATTGCCTGAAAGTTCAGATCTTTCCTTCTCGCCCAGGCATTTAAATCCCTCTTGCCCACTTATGTGTTCCTTCCCCAGCAGGAGCTCTACTCCTCACAAGCTTTCATCTTCACCAGCCTCCACACTATCATCCTTTTACCGATGTTATCCCTCCCTCACACATGTACCTTGCGAGGATCCTCCCCACGTCTCTTCTCTGATCCAAACCTTACTCATTCTTTGAAGCCCACACATGCTGCACGCCCCTCTGCCAATGAGCCGGTCTCTTTTTGTAGCACTCCCTTCTGGACTTCTCATGGGCTCACACGTCTTACACTGTCATATAGCTCTTCCCTCCATCTTCTTTCCTCAGTGAACTCGCTGAAGGGCGCCATATTGCATTTCCGGCCTTTCAGTCTCAGTTTGCACAGCATAAGGTGTGAAAACTATATTGTTGTATTGAGAGATTTTTGTATTGAGAGTCAAATGAGACGAGTATAAAGAGCACCTTGTACAGGGCCTGGTACCTAGTTAAGTGCTCAGAAAATTATGGTATCATAGTATCTATAGAAGATTACAATCAGGAGCCCTCAGAATGTACTTAATAAATCTTTTAATAGTAGTTACGTACTGGAGAGAGCATGCATTCAGACTAGCCTGGTCTTTGGAACTAACAGCAGAGAAAAACTTGCATCAGAAATTCTACACCAATTAACACGCCTTCATGCTAGAGCGAATCCAGGAGCAGTGGGTGTCACATTTTCTCAAAGTGGTGCCTAAGCCAACCTTTCTGCCTTTAACAAGTTAATGAATAGCTTATGAGTAACACTTTGCCCACTCTGGCCCAATTTAGAAGGCTGCCGATAGGATGGGATGTCAGTACGGCACCCTCGGCTTTGCTGGGGTCCCAGCTGCATCCTCCCTAAGTGATTCTGCTCTCAGCAGCTGGAGGCTCCAATATCACTAACGAAGTGGGCACCAGTGTGATGAGGCTGCAGAGAGGTCCTGGCCTTTCCCCAAGTGGAAGAGAGGCTTGTCTCAGATCCTGTGAGAGAAGGGAGTGGGGCCTGGTATTCCGAGCAGCCCAGGTTTGGCTTTGGGCCAGGCACTGAGTGGCAAACAAGAAGGAACACATTCCGGGAAGGCAAGGAGCCCTGCCAACGCAAAGGCGGCCCGGCAAGCTGGGCCTGCTGGGCGCCAGGTGCTCCTTGGCTCTGTGGAGGTCAGGCACGCGGGGAAATGCACTCGGGTTTCTCTGGATTATCATTTCAGAGGCTTATATAGCTCCCTCCCTCTCACTTTCGGTGGACAAAGCAGCATTAAACCTCTAAACCTCTGTCCTCTGGGGTCTAGCCCCTCATCTCTGAATAAAGGTAGGTGGGGAAGCAGTGTTGTGGCCTCCTAAGATCACACTTCGCTGGAGCCGGGTGTCTGTAATTCTGTGCCCTGAGTAAGAGAAGGTGCTGTCTACAGCAAGGGCAGGCCAAGGGGAAAACTGGGATTTCTATGCTCTTGTTGGAAGAAAAGCTGATCTCACCACCCTCCTCCTCCTGCACCCACCCCCACACCTAAACAAAACATGCTGGTTCTTCACACCTGCCAGTTCTGCCTCCTTACTGGCCTGACCTTCAGGTCCGAAGAGCCCTCGGGATGGTGTTTCATTCTGCTTGCCACCAACCGCGCCTCCCACCATGAAAGAAGAGGGAAAGGAAAAGGGAAAGAATGGAAGGAAACCATGGAGAAATGGCCACGGGAGCTTGCCAGAACTTCCCTTCTGCTGCTGGATAGGCAATGCACTGGACTTGGACTAGGCCTGGCTTGTTTTCACCCCACAAGTGGGCAGCAGGGGCCCTTCTTTGACCAAGGGGAATGAAGTCTGGGCCTCTCTGCGGCTCCAGCTACTGCTGGACTTTGCTGCCACCTAGTGGCCAGATGGCATCTCTTCCCCCTCAAAGAGACCAGCCTGGAGATCTGGCTTCAGTCCCCGCCTAAGGCAAACTTAAGAGCCTTCTCTGCAAAGCTTCTCTACCCAGGAGGCCCTGTTTCTGCAGCCCAGCGAGAGGAGCAGCCCAGGTTCATGACCTCACCCAGTTCAACAGGCGTCCCAATGCCATGGCCACCAGGTAGGAGGGCCAAGGCTGGCTGGCTGGGGGCCAGGGATGGCAGCAGTCTTTTACTCACAGAGCCCCCTGTGGGGTACGGTTCTGCCACAGCTCCCCTCATTTCTGAATGCCCTTTTCAGCAGAGCTCCTGCTCCTCTCATGATTCTGCCTTGTCTGGCTACACCCATGTTGTTAAACCCAGGCTCCTGCAATGTATATATCTATATATCCGTATATCTGTATCTATATATCTCCCATTTCTTCAAATTTAAGGCAGTTGTTTCTTCCTTATGAAGTTAGCTCATTTCAACTTTAAATTTATAGAGATTATATGCCCTCTCTGTGATGTTGCTGCTATAAGCCAGTCTCTGAGAATAATGGAAAGGGGGTATAGTCTGTAGATCATCCGCCATATTTTCCTGCAGCTTACATTCACCTGTTTACTTCCTCTAGCAAAAGAAAGCATTTGGTTTCAGCAACCACTGATCTTACAGACCAAACTTTCAGATCTGAGCAGCAGTACCCAGGGATTATATAAAATCCAAACTCCCTTTTCCTGCCTACCTCTCCAGCCTCTTTGTGTGTGTGTGTGTTAAAATACACATAAAATTTACCATCTTCATAATTTTTAAGTGTATAGTCCCATAGTGTCAAGTATATTCCCATTATTCTGCAACCATCATCACTGTCTCCAGACTCTGTCTTGTAAAACTGAAACTCCATGCCCATTAAACAATAACTCTCACTTCCCTTCCCCCCAGCCCCTGGCAACCACCATTCTGCTTTCTGTCTCTATGAATGTGACCATTCTAGGGACCTCATGTAAGTGGACTCATACTGTGTTTGTCTTTTTTTTTTCTCCTAAAGATTTATTTAGTTATTTGAGAAAGAGAGCAGGGAGAGGACAGAGAGAGAGGGAGAAGCAGACTCCCCGCTGAGCACAAAGCCCAATGAGGGGTTCGATCCCATGAGATCATGACCTGAGCTGAAATCAAAGAGTCAGTGGCCCAGCTGACTGAGACACCCAGGCGCCCCCGTGTTTGGTTTTTTGTGGCTGGCTTATTTCACTTGGCAAAATGTCCTTAAAGTTCATCCATGTTACAGCATGTGTCTGAATTTTCCTCCTTTTTAAGGATGAATAACATTCCATGGTATGCATATACCACACTTTGTTTATCCGTTTTTTGGTTACTAGACACCTGACCTGGGTTGCTTCCACCTTTTGGCTATTTGAGTAATGCTGCTCTGAACATGGGTGTGCAGAGAGAGAACTCTTCAAAACCTGGCTTTCAGCTCTTTTGAGGAGACAGCCAGAAGTGGCAGTACTGGACCATATGGCAATTGCCTTTAGTTTTTTGAAAACCTGCCATACCGTTTTGCACAGTGGCGGCGCCATTTTACCTTCCCACCTGCAGTGCATAAGGGCTCCATTTTCCCCACATCCTCACCAACACTTGTTTTCTGCTGGAGAGTAGCTGTCCTAATGCGTGTGAAGTGGTGCCTGACTGTGGTTCTGAATTCCCAGGGCCTAGTGGTGTTGAGCATCTTTTCATGTGCCCGTTGGCCATTTGTGTCTCTTCTTCAGAGAAACGTCCTTTCGGGTTCCTTACACACTTTTTAATTGGTTTTGTGTGTTGTTGGTGTTGACCTCTCCAACGTCTTTCCACATCACTCTCCCACCTGATCAGTTTCCTCAAGTTCTGCTGAGTCTCTCTGTGCAGAAGAGACAAATGCATTCTCTCCTAGGTTTTGCAGTTACTGATCCATTGGCCATGAAATGCCAATGAACGGAACCAAAGAATGGACCCATGGCTGGGTCCTCATACCTTAACACCAATCTCAGTGTCACTTCAAAGAGCCTTTCCTGCCCATCCACCTACAGCCAACTCCCCATTTACTCTCATATCACCATTTCTCCCCTTCATGGAACCGAAGCACAATCTGCATTTCCCTTGCTTGTTTACATGTTTACTCAGAACTTAGTTTACATGGAGCAAAAGTGCCGTGGGGACACAGAGACAGCCTGACATGCTCACTGCTCTATCCCCAGAGCCTGGCATAGTACCTGGCTTGTGGTCTAGGCTCAGTATTTGCTGAATGAATGAATCACTACTAGAAGGGGCATCCTAGGGAAAAAGAAAGGTAATGTGGCCCAAATTGGAACTTAACCTCCCCACTCTAGGCTCGATGTCATACAAAAGGACACAGGGATTTTATATAAAAGGACACAGGGATTTTCTGGCTTGGGGTTCAGGGTTCCAGACTTGAATTCCTGAGTCAGAAGCACAGTACCATTTGAATAGGGACATCGCTTTGGAGCTGCCCAAGAGAAATAGGGAAGCCTTCTCGGTGTCCACCCAGCAGAGGCAGAAGGCCACAGAGGTTTACCGTGGCCGCTCTTCCCCTTCCCAATACACCAGAAGCGTTAGGCAGCTTGGCTACAGCCTCGTGAGATTTGCAGAGCACCCGAGATGCTGGGGCTGACTTGGGCTCCATCAGTCTCCTTTGTGCCAAGTTATGTCAGCATGAGTACCTTCCATGTGTGGTCAAAAGATAAAAATGAACTTTCCATACCACAGGACACTAGAAAAATCAAATGTTTGTATTTGAAAATATTTTCAGTGGCTAATGCCATGCTGGAACAACCCAAGGATAGTTGAACCAATCTCTCGGGGAATCAGAGGAATGTCAGCCTCCACAAGCAGGTCTGTATAGTTTACAAATGCGCACGGGAGAAAGGACACTGGCCCCAGAGGACCAGGCTGAGGAAGAAAAGGGAGAAACGGACAGAGGGCCCTCCAGAGCGACAGGCACACTCCTACCACTGAAACCCCTGGACCCAAGATGACCTCCAGAGCCGCCTACCCTGCAGCATGGCTCTTGCCCTTTCTGAGCCTGGGGCGTGGCCAGAGACCAGACTCACCAGCATGTGCACACAGCTGCCCATGACGTGGCACCTCTGGTGGCCTCTCATGAGCCTGGGGCTCAAGCTAGCAGGGCTCAGAGAATGGACCGATTCTCCCTGCCCTCCAGCAAGGACCAAGGCGGGGAGACACTGGGGTAAGTAGGGTTATTTCCCTGAAAACATGATATAAAGGTGATAAACGGGGCTCGTTCCAATAAAAGGGTGGGTTTTTCTCCAGAGTGGTGCTGTGGGGAGAAAGGAATATGAGTTTACCTGCCACCTACAGCTGTGCTACAAACCACCCCTCCAGGCAGGCTCTAAGCTTAATCCTAGAACCCGCAGCGGCGGGAGAATAGAGAGACCACTAGTCTGCACTTAGGGACCTGTCCCCTACAGACACCATCCCTCACATCCTCATTTGGGTTTGTCATAAGCAAGATAGTCACAGTTCCACGATAACTAAATTCCCCTTGGATTTCTCCCAGATTAACCTCTCAGGTGTTTGAAGAAGGAAAAGCAGTGACTGTTTCTGACACACTCACCCCAACACCAGCGACTTTGCCTGATACTTCTGACCTCCTCACTAAGGCCCTTCTGGAACCCCTAAAGGCACTGTTTTAGCATGTTGGAGTCCCAGGGAGAGCTGGCAGAGTTCTGAGGCACAGCAGAGCTGTTTAGAACAGAGGAGGCCTTGGCAGAGATGGAGGACTCTCTAAGGCAAAGCTACCACTGTGTCTACTCTTCCTATCCCTACCTCTCTTGTCCCTAGAGGTATCAGAGAGAACCCCTTGACCTGGTCCCTGCACTGTACCAGACCCACCTTGGACACCCCCACCTTATTCATGGAGGGCAGGACCTTCCCCCATAGCCTGCAACTCACTGATTACAGGTGACATGAGGGAGCTCTGTGACAGCCCGACACCATCGTGCCCAGGTGCCCAGCCACGCTTCCCCGACAGGCTGCTGTTGGTCATGGCCCCTCAGGCAGTCAGGCAGGGAGTACAAAGCTCAAATCAAAGTCCCTGACCTTCCCCTCCCCCCATACCCAGTGGGGGTCACTCCCCATCGTCTACTTCCCGCCTGGGACACCTCAGACTGTTGGAACACACAGGGGAAGATGAAATACCAGGTCTGTGACCACAGTGATCAAAGCCTGTTCCACCTGTCTCACTAGGAAGTGGCAGCGAAGGACCCAGAATGCTGGACCTCTGCCCTCCTTCACAGCCCCTGCCACCATCCTCTGCTGCAAATACTGTCCTCTGGATTCAGCCAATCCTCCTCATAAGGGCCCAGAACAGAGCCTCAGCACAGGGCGTGAATATTCCCCTCTGGCTGGAATCCTAGCTACACACCCTCCTCTTCTCCTTCATAGCTCCCCCCTCACTTTCCCAGGCTGCCCTTGGCCTCAGGGGCCGAAGCGAGAGCATGGTATGTTGGGAGAGAGCAGAGCCCTGCTGGTGGTTTGGGTTTGGGCCTCTGTCCCACTCCTGCAATGAGCCGCGTGACCATGCACAGCTGCATTCCAGGTACCAAAACTTGGCCTTTTGTCCCCTGGGTGTCTCCTAGTGCTCTTGCTTCTGTGCCAGACTGTTTCCGAGGAACAAGTTAATTTTCTTTTTCCAAGTGCTTGCTGAAGCTTAGTATACAGAATTTCTTGGCCGGTTCCAAGAATCTGGCTTTGTGTCTGAGTCCCCAAATTGTAGGAGCTTGGTCAACAGGAGGGCTAAGAGCTGGGGGAGGAGGAAGGATCTGGAGTATTCTCCTTCCTACTCAGTCTCAGCACAGCAGCATCAACCACAGGAGTCACTGGTGGAACCTTAGCACCCAGAGCGTTCTTCTTGGAGAAGCCGGGGTGGCCGTTACCTGCACACGAGAGATTCCCAGATCAGAGAAGGGGCTTACAAGGCAGACAGACAGGTCAGTAGAGCCTTTCTCTGCCTCCCCTCACTACCCCCCCGCCCCGCCACCAAGAGCTGGTCAAGCTGGTCAGGGTGGGATCTGTGTACCCTGCATGCTCTGTCCAACCTTGCTTGGCAGATTGAGCTGTCAAGCCAGCTCAAGGGCAAGGCCAAGTCCAGCCAGGATGACACGCAACCTGGCTGTAGGTATTGGCTCCTGTCCTTTACCTTCAGTCCCCAAGGCATTGGGAAGAGACAGGACATCACCTGTGCCCAGGGACTGGGCCATCCCAATTCAGGGAGCATAACTGCTGTTCCAGCCGGGAGATGCGGAATGCCAGATAGGATGACGACATGACCAAGAAGCAGATCCTGGAGAAAGAGAGATAAGGATATCTTACCTGGAAAAAGGACATTTTTAGAGACTCACCAAAAACAGGAATGGGAACAAAGCTACTTCCCGCAACTGAAAGAATTAAAGAACTCTTTGCCTCTTGGCTACGTTCAGGCCTGGACATCTTTGTGTCTAGGGGCCATGTGGGGGTCCTGAGACTCATCCCCACGGAGGTGTCCTCAAAGCCCAGCAGGATTCTGGGTCCTTAAACTGAGCCCACCTTCCCTCTGACCAGCCACCTTGGTCCTGTGCCTCCTCTTCAAGACTACCAAGATTATCCCCTAAGGTGGTAGGCCCACTCTCCCAGCAAATGCTGAGGCTGACCATTGGAACTCAGCCAGCAGAAGCAGAGGAAGGTCACGAGGTAAGATGAGGGGACACCAGGAGCTGGCTAAACTAAACACTAAACACCCCACCGTGCTCACCCCTCTGCTGGTCCTTAGGCAGAATTACAGACAAGTCTGGGGTTCCAGAAACTGCTCTAAAGGTGGGTGGCAGGAAGGCCATGGCTCTCCCCTAGTCTATCCGATGGCCCTCTCCAATTTTGTTAGTTGTCCCCCTCCCCAGTCCTGTGCACGTTTTCCTTTTTTCAACAGCTTCTTATCCTGCCCCTCCCTACTGCACAGCCTTACCCCTAAATTACAGGGGTGCATGAATAAAGACGGGAGACACTTAGTCTTGCTGCAGAAGAGCCTGCCAGGTAACCTCCAGACACCACCCAGGAGCTTTCAGTTGACTTAGGACCTTCCCCTCCCTCTGGACAGTGACCTCCCCACACACAGAGGCCCCTGCTCCAAACAGCCAGCCACCCAGGTGAGTTTAACCACCCCCATCCCCAATGTAGTCACCTACAGCACAAAGATGACCTTGAGGAGCTGGTAATCCCAGAGCCTCAGCTTCCCGTCGCTCCTGGGCTCCTCCTCCAGCTTCTCCTCCTCACAGACGTCATTCTCTGTGATAGGAGAGCAATAGGCATCTTTGTGGGGCAGGAGGCAGGAGCCCAGCCCAGCAAGCCCACCTCCCCCCACTCTCTGAAGCTGCTCAGGCTTGTGGCTTGGCTTTCCCTTATGGATTTGGATTAAATAAGAAACAGCTCTCAGAAGCCTTGCTGGCTGTGATTTTTCCTCTTTGCAGTAGTAGGGGCAGGGAAAGCCTGGTCTGTGTAAGCAGTTGTCATAGACAAGCACGCTGAGCTCACCAGACCCAGGAGGCTTCCTGGGAAAGAAGCTGTCCGTGGAGTCCATGGATGCCCGAGGGATACAAGGGATGTTGTCTGGGAGGGACAGGGACCTGGAGGCAGGGCACACTTTTCTCCACTTCATCTCAGGGATGAGGACTTCCTGCAGAGAAGGCAGATGAAACTCTCTATGACCCTTGGGATGTCACGTGTCCTAAGGGGCCCACACTAGGTTTATCAAAAATTTTCCAGATATTGGGGCACCTGGGTGGCTCAGTGGGTTGAAGCCTCTGCCTTCGGCTCAGGTCATGATCCCAGGGTCCTGGGATCAAGCCCCACATTGGGCTCTCTGCTCAGCGGCGAGCCTGCTTCCCCACCCACCCTGCCTGCCTCTCTGCCTACTTGTGATCTCTGTCTGTCAAATAAATAAAAATAAAATCTTAAAAAAAATTTTTCCCCAGATATTACCAATTTGGATACCTAGTGAGCGTGAAGGCAGGTACCCAGAAGGAGGGAAACCATTGCCATAGCAACCTTGTGTCTCTCTTATCAGTTCCCTTGCTGGGACCAGCCATTCTTCCAGGGAACAATGTCTTTGAAGACTGCTGGTACAGAACCACAGCGGGATCTAAGACGTGAGCTAACCCAGGTACGTGCTCAGATCTGTGGAGCCCAAGAAAGCTTGGCACAATGTATCTTAAATGGGATAAGTCCTCCTAATCTGGACTCAAACCCTAAGTACATCACTGACCTTAGCAGGAGTACCTAGGGTCCCCATCAACAAAAATGGGAACAGCACCTTCTATCGCCATCATAGTATTGTGTATACTGTATGCTTGGCTAAATGCTTAATGGTTAGTGAAGAAGACTTCAAACACCCTGGGGTCATTTCCATCTCCATCACTGTTGCAGAAACTCAGCGCTGCCTACCCAGAACTGGGACCTCAGTTGGGATTGCTGGGACCTCGGCAAATCTCAAATGAGTCTGAGTTCTCCAGTGATAGCCTTTGGAGTTCTTCCCTGAGGACCTCTCTATCCCCTGGAAGGCCCTCCTGTCCCTGCTAAACAAAAGAGGATAGGTCACCGGCTCTGCGCTGTCTGGCTGTGGGCTCTGCCCTGCGCAGTGTTCTGGGGGCTGGGCATCTCTTCCGCTCAGGTAGTCAGCAGATCTGCCCAGGACCTAGTGGCTGCTCATGGCGTGGAGTGTGTCAGGTCTAGGGGACCCCCTGGCATAGCACGGCCACTGGCTCTTGAGCCTGGAGCCCCAGTTCTGCATTGTGGGCCGCTGCCCAGGAGGCCCTGAAGCCTCAGAGCCATAGACCCCCTCATGCCAGCAGCTTTTGCTTCCAACCTCAGGTCTCACCAGGGACTCGCATTCAGGTTCCTCTGGAAATTCTCTTACACTCAGGCTCTTCTTGCTGGAAGGCTAAGGAAGAAAGGGAGCTGGGGTCACTTTTCCATCAGGAACAGCCATGGTCAGGAGTGAGGAGGTGTTAGCACTCTCCAAGAGAGCTTTACCTCCAAATAAGCCACCTTGGGTTGGACGAAGCCTAGCTCCCAGAGCTTGCAGAAGTCCCCAAGTTAATGCTGGAGCAGAGGGCAAATCCAAGGAAACATACTTCCCCATGCTGCTGCCCCTCCCCACTTCCTCACGGCGGGCCAAAGAGAGCTGCCGGCCTACTAGGAAGCAGCCACGTGCTTCTGTTCGCATGCTGCAGGAGCACAATGGGGGAGTACACATGGGGACACACAGCGGCCGCTGGCCTCCAAGAGACATGCTCATAATCATAGAGACACAGTCCAAAAACAAGCTCAGATACACTAGGCCTGAGCCCGTTACGCGCCTCTCCCTGTCCTTGGCGCCTGTGCTGGAGAGACGGGCCAACCACCCCTAACAGCCTTGTCCCAGGACCTCAGCCTAGGCCTGAGCAGCCTCCCTGGCCCAACTCCTGCCCCAGAACTCCATACCTGGAGGTGTGTGCAGACCCTTCTCAGCATGTCATATACACTGTCCCGGGAAAGCAGTGACACAAAGACATACTGGGACAGAGAAAGAAAACAGAAAAGGGTGGGGTAAGAACAGACCAGAGAAAGTGCCAGAGTCAGGATCCTGGGGATGGGACAGGAGACTAACCAGGGATGGCTGGCCCAGGGATTCACTGACCTTCTGGCTGGTGTTGGTGGTGATGGCCAGGCCATTAGGAAGAAGCCGCGCCATCTTGTGTTTTTTGATCATTTGGACAGACACCACGGGAATGACCACCTGAGTGAGGAGAGGCATGCTTCTCTCAGGACTCACCCCCAAGGACATGGTCCCTTTGCTTCCTGCACAGAGCCCCAGCCAAGCATGGACACCATGGAGAAGCCTTGCCTTATGTGGGAGAATATGTGAGCCTTCCACTCTCTGACGCAGGCTCCCCTTCCGTTGGTCCCGCCACCCTGCGCCAGCCTTGGCAGCACACACCGCTCGGGGCTCTCACCCTATTATCCAGGATGGATAATCCAAGGATGGTGGCGCTGGTGAACACCATACTCCGTAATGGAGTTCCCTGACCTACCACCTGGCCACAGTTATGGCTCCCCAAAGTGTGACATCCCGCTCTGATCCTGAAGGCATTGCAGGGGCACCCATAGACCAAATGAATTGGCTGTGAACTGTTCTAGGCTCTGTGGAGTCTAGACTGGGGCCCTGCATTGGAAGGAGTCCAGGTGGGGGGCCTCACAGTGAGGGGCTTCAGCAGGTGCCCACTGGTTAGGGGACCTGTCTCTTCCCAGTTGGGGCCTCACAGGCCCATTATTACTACCTTTATATCCTTGCCAAAGAGGCTGGCATGGAAGCAGAGCCAGTTGGGGGAGATGTAGAGCCGGCCCTGGAGAAGAAGGTCTCTCTGGAGGGCGCAGGAACACACTGGAAAGTCGCAGGAAAGAAGATTGCCGTGAGCAAACCAACCCCGAAGGCCCAGGGCCTGCATCCTCACACTCGGGAGTCCAGAGCCCAGCGTCAGGGACTGCCTGCCTCAGAATCCCCCTTCCTGACCCCAGGCCCCAAACACCCATTCCACCAGCACTGAGTCCTTCTCCAGAGTCGTGACTGCCCCACCCAAGCCCATCAAACTGCTAGAGCTTTCCTCCTCCTCCACTCATGCTTCAAAGGGTTCCTTAAGCCTGGATTCTCGCTCCCTCAGACGGAACTCCTTGCCCTGCCCTGGAGAGAGGGCCTTGTTGTGCAAATGCTCTCCCATGCTTACTGAGAGGTCTGAGCAGGAAAGAACAGCCATTGCTAAGAGCAGAACAGAAATAAAATTTGGAAGCCCTGACATGGCCTCAAGAAAACTTTCATAGATTCCATTTCATATCCCCGATCTGCCCACTCTTCTCAGACTTTTGAAGAAAGCGGGCCCAACCACATCCAAAGGGCAGCCAGTTCCCATATCAAAATTGTGCCTTGGAGTCTCTGAAGGAGAGGACCTGGGCCTCAGGCCCTCTAGGCACCTGTCCAGCCACACCTAGGAGATAGCTCACCTTTGAGAACCACCTCCTCCAAGGGGATGTCCTTAAACAGCTTGTGGTATTGTTGGTTGTATTTACTCAGTAGTGTCTGCAAACATACAAGCTGGGGCTGAGAAGTCCTGGGGAGATCAGCCACCAAGGGGGCCCTGCACCACCTACCAGGAAATAATGCCGTGGGGGGGGGGGGTAGGGGCCCCGGGGAGTTAGCACAAAGCAGTCGGTAAAGAGCCAGCAGGGCTGAAAGGCACAGCTTGTCTCTCAGTGACATGGCAACAGAAGGTCCTGCTGGGCAGCCTATGACCTGAGGGTGACGCACCACCCCCACCCGGGAGGGGACACTCACTCAGGTTTCCCTTGGTGACTGGCCATGGTGGCCAAGGAGCCAACAGCCCCGATTCCGGCAGCCCAGAACCCCTCCCTCGGTGGGAAGTGAAGAGGCGGCCTCCACACACTTACCCCTTCTCGGCCACACTTCTTTATCTCTTCACCCTTCAAGCCCTCTGGCCAGTGCAGACTGCAAAGGAGACATTCCATTCCAGGGACAGGGAACCCTTGAGTCCTGCCCATACATCCGCGGTGCCAGGTCTGCCCTGGCTTCAGGCCAGAAGCTTGGTCGAGAGGCTGAAGACTGAGGCCTTTCTCTGGGAGCCACAGCAAGGTGATAGGCGACAGGGAGCGCGGAGCTCAGCCCTGGGGAAGGGCACTCCTGCCTCCAGCTCCCAGAGATGCTTAGTGGCTGCCCACCCTCTCCCTCTTCTCTGGCCAAAGGATAGGCAGAGGAGTAGACCCGAGGTTAGGTGAGTGGGAGACCAGGGATGGGGACCAGTTTGGGGAGCGGGTGAGGTGGAGATGTCAGACTCACGGCTCCGGGGCCTGGCCGTGGGCCATGATCCCGGCAGGATTGCCCTCCTTGCAGCCTTCTCCCTGCAGCCTGGAGCTCAGCAGACTCACCTGACCCTACCAAGGCTGAGGGAGAGGGGGTGGTGCTGGAACGGCCAGGTTGGCCTGAGGACAGGTGGGCAGGGAGGAGGCTGGTAACCTGAGAAGCCTAGACTCTGCTGGGTCCCCAGTGCTGGGACAGGCCCCGGCCAGGAGGAAGAGGCAAGGGGCAGACTTTGCCCAGCCTTACACCTGATGTAAGGGTCCCCTTTCTGCCCCTTCTTTAACCCCTTTGCCCCCTTCTTTTATTTAAGTCGTTATTTAAATGCCAGCTAGTTAACATACAGTGCAATATCGTTTCAGGCGTACAATATAGTGATTCAACACTTCCATACGTCACCCTCATCACCAGTGCCCTCCTTCATCCCCACTACCTGCGTCACCCAACCCCCCACCCACCTCCCCGCTGGTGACCATCCGCATGTTCTCTGGAGTCCAGAGTCTGTTTCTTGGTTCATCCCCTCTCCTTTTCTCCAGTTTGCTTGTTTGACTTGTTTCTTAAATTTCACCTATGAGTGAAGTCATACGGTATCTTTCTCGGACTTAATTTCACTTAGCTTAATACTCACTAGCTCCAACCAGGTCATTGCAAATGGCAAGATGTCGCTCTTTTTTATTTGCCCCTTTCTTTAAGGTCCTCCTGAGGGCTTCCCACCCCCAATCCATAGGCCTATCTGACTGGGAGGGGCCTCACCTGGAGTCCAAAGGTGCCTGAACCCTGGCTAGTTTCTCTGAGCAGGACACAGGGCTCTTCAGAGAAGCCGTCTTTCCATGCATCTGTTGGTCGCTGAGCAGAAACAGGCCCACATCAGGAAGAGCGGCTCTGGGGGAACACCTTTCCCTACCAGCTTCCCCAGGCCCAGGCCAGCTCCTCTCCCCACACCCCAGACCAGCTATGCTATTCGGGCTGAGGCTGAAGACATCACCACCCAGAGGCTGCAAGTCAGGCAGGAGTTCTCTGGTTCCAGACAGAGGGGGCAATCTCACGCCGTCTTTTCTGGAAGCCTGCAGGTCAGTCTATGCCCAGACTGGAAGGGAAATCAGACTACCTTAGTGGGGCACCAAGCAGGTAGGCCCGCCCCACACTTGAGAAAGCACAGTGGGAAGGAGGACTCGAAGACCTGCTCCCGGATGACAGTGTAAGATTCTGAGGTGCCTGGGCAGCATTCCCATAAGCCATCGGGATCTGAGAAAGGATGCTGAGCACAGGAGGCTGAAGCAGAGCTGAGGAGCTGGGGCACGGATGGCGGGGATGGGGGGGCAGTGGGGGCTCCAGTCAACCCATAGGTAACTATGGGCTCGGAGGGGTGGGGCGCCGCTGCACCAGGAGATGGCCTGGTGGCCTTCGGACAGTCAGGGTACCTTGGCCTCACAGCCAAACCATCTCAAAAACGTCCCAGGGAGAGGGCCCTGGAGGGAGGAGAGGCCATCCCCCTGGGCAGGTGGGGCTCCCCAGTGGCATTTGAATTCATGCCTCCCCTAAACAGCTCCAAAGCATAGGGAACCCCCTTCCTGCCCCTGTCAGGGAAGACACAGGCTCAGAATCGATAAAGCCTGAGGAGTCCAACCAACCCGCAAAAGTGTGGGCCCAGAAGCTGACAGGAAGAGAGGCCGGCCAAGAAGCAGGGCCAGGGCCGGGCACCACAGGTGTCACAAACAGTCTACAAGGTCCTGGGCTGATGAGGAGCTGGAAACTGAGGCCTGCAAACACCTGCCCGCAGTCCCTCTCAGCTCTGTCACCGGGGCAAGTCAAAGATGTCTTCTTTGAGAACAGAGTGGCCCACTCAGCCAAGATCTGCCAAGATCCTCAGAGATGATTTAGTCGGACCCCTACCACGCTGCTACGCAGTAGGAAACTGAGTCCCACCGAGGGAGCAGCTGGACCCAGTATCACACGGTGAAGAGCCAGGTGACCTCATGCCACAAAATCAGCCCATCTGCAGCCCTGTGGCCCCGTGACCTCTGCCCTTGCCTTTATGGAGAATTTCAGTGCACCCATCAACATAGGTTTCCTGAATCTTGCAAAGTGACAAATTTTGCTAGTGATTTTGACCCTTTTGACCCCCAAAGGTAATTTCTAGATTTGTTTAGTTCCATCATTCGCATTTTAAGCAGATTTTCCCTTCTCCTCTTGATTTCTACTATGCTCATAATAGAAAATATGAAAGAGATAAAACCTATAAATATGATGATCAAAATCCCCCAGAAGGAAAAAAATTCTTCAAAACTCATCCAAAGGGACGCATAGGTGGCTCAGTTGGTTAAGCCGTTGCCTTCGGCTCAGGTCATGATCCCAGGGTCCTGGGATCGAGTCCCACATCGGGCTCCTTGCTCGGCAAGGAGCCTGCTTCTCTCTCTCTGCCTGCCTCTCTGTCTGCCTGGGCTCATGCGCTCTCTCTCTCTCTGACAAATAAATAAATAAAATCTTAAAAAAAAAACAACAACTCATCCAAAGAAAAGGTTTAGGCATAAATATAGAATTTACATGAATGGAATCATGGATTATAATTCACAGGTCTTACTTTGGTTGCTTAACATGATCTCATGAGGAATTCCCGTGTCCCTGTCCATGGCTGAGACAGATTCTCAGAAGTGTGATTCGTGGGTGGAGAATGCATACTTCTCAGGCCCTTTAGACCCTCGCCCAAAGTGCTTCCAGATGCTCTACTTGCAACCACGGCCATCAGCACTATGTGAAGGCCCGTTCCCGACACACCCATGCCCAACCCTGGCTATTCTGTTCTTCTCACTTTTGCAAATTTGGTACATGGAAACATGCTATTTTCATTTCCATTTCTGCTTACGGAGGGGCTAAGTGAGTTTCCCACGTAGACATATGAACTCCTGGACCCCACCTGTGAATTGTCTATGAGCATCTCCACATTTGTCTTACTGATTTGTATTAAATGTTTTTTCGAGAACATTAGTCCTTAGTTGATCATGTTTGCAAACATCCCCCCAGTGTGTCATTTGCCTTTTAAGTTTTGTCTGAGGTTTTGTTCCTTTTTTGTGTGGTAGATTCCCTCCATGTCTTCCATCTCTCAGTTCCTCACTTGGCTCCCGTGCTTTGGTGGGAGAAGCACCTCGGAGTGCCCTGAGGCAGAGCGTGTACAAGTCAAACCGCTGAGCCCTTGGAGAGCTCAGACTCTGCAGCCTGTGAGCTTTCCTGGGCCACCAGGAAGGAGAAGGAGGTGGGCCTGCTCGAAGGGACACGCCCTGACCTGGAGGACCAGGGATAGAGCGAAGCCCCAAGCAGGACCTTGGCCATGGTCTCAGAGGCTGGGAGACTGTCACTCGGGCACTGGAAAGGGTAACTGGAGGTGTCAGAGCTGCAGGAGCTCGGAGAGCAGACGGAGAGAGTCAAAGACGGGCTCCCAGAGAAAAGGAAGCTGAACCTTACCGCCTGGGTGGGACCATCGCCCTGTATAAGTTCCCATAATCTAACTTGGTGTTCATAATCATGCCTGCGCAGGGATTCTAAACTGAACTCGTCTGTAGGTCCGGTGTGACTTTCTCAGGGAGGGGAGCTGGCCCTCCGCCCTCCCCCAGCCTAGAGAGAAGCCGCCCGCGACAGGCACCCCAATCCGGGCCTCCCTCTCGGCACTTGTCACACCGGGTTGGCACTGGAACTGCTCATCCCCTGGGGCTTCGGCCTGATGGGGACCCTTCTGTCTCCCCCACTGAAGGCCCTGAGCTGGGGGCAATGACAGCGTGTGACAGGCACACATGACACATTGGAGGAATGACTGTGTGGGGACAGGAAGCAAGGCTGGAGGAGGGACAGACCATGAGAAAAACAAAAGGCCGTGTACATTCCCCACAGCAACTCCAGGAAGAGAAAAATGGGGTAAAATGCAGTCACTGGGAGCAAATGACTTTCAAATATAAACTTAAAAGCAACTCCTTTACGCATGACGAACAGGATGGTTACGAGCCATTCCGACCTGTCCATCTGTGAAGGCCAGTCCCTCCGGGACGGCCTCATAATGCTCCTGACACAGCCTGCCTGGGGCCCAAATGTACTGCTTTCAAAATGATCGAGTCAGACTTTCTACCAATTAGTCTTCTCCCCTACAGTGTTTAGGTGAGTAAAAAATAAAGACATGAGAGCAAAGTCAGATGCCCAGGTAGGTCTGGGTGAGAGGGGTCAGCACAGAACCAGTCAGGTGAGGAGCCCCCAAGGATCCACTGAGCCCTGCCGCTGAAGAGACTTCAAGAGCAGGAAGTTGGAGAATGAGGGGACCAGCCTGGGTCCCCCACCGTGCTGGCAGCCACCTTGACATTCCCACGCAGGCCTCGTCAAGCCAGTTACTCTGTGTGTTGTGAACGACACCCCCGGGCCATCCAGTCCCACCCCACCTCCACACGTGCTCTGTGGGGTAAGATCAGAATTCCTCAAATCCATGTCTGTTTTTTTAATCAAAGCCACCCCCGCCAATATCATTATGTACATTAAGTAATTAAGTAATGTCCAACACTTTGGACATTAGAGGGGGTAGAAAAAGATGGGGGAGGCCCCGATGGGGCCCTTCCACCCAGGGCAGGGTGCCTCTCCAGAGGACGGAACAGGTACTTGGCCTGCCCGCAAGCCTTCCTTCGTTCCCTCCACAAATACTCACTGAGCTTATCCCACCGGGAGCCCCAGCGTGGGGCCTGCCACGGGGCTGCTGAAAGGGCAGGGATGGGCAGCTAGCAGATTCGGGGAGATGTCAGAAGAGGAGCCAGGCCAGTCAAGAAAGGGGGGGGCACAGAGAGAGCAGGAGAGGGAGAGACAATGAGGAGGGACTCCAGAGGAGCCAGAATCGAGCTGCGTCCTGCAGAACTCGTGGACCAGGCTTCACGGGACACCTGCCACGAGCACTCCGGTCTCAAAGCTTCCCCAGGCTCAAGCTACTCCCACCACGTGGGTACTCCCAAACTGAAATCTCTAACCTCGACGCCCTCTCTCCTCCTGAGCTTCAGCCTGCCATTGGGATTCGGCCACCAAGACACGCTTGCTGTCATCCCTCCAGACCTGCTTCCTTCTGAGCACCTGACATCCCTGAGAGGCTCCTCCTGCCACAGTGGCCCAAGCCAGAATTGGAAGCTGTCTTCTCCCCACCCCCACCACCAATCAATCCCCAAGTCCCCAGGACACCATCTCCACTCCAACTGCGCCGGCCAGCCTCATCACCACCATCCCTTCCCCCAACGCTGGTGACAAGCTTGCTCTCCTGCCTGGCCCTGTCCTGCTTCTGCCGGCCAGCAGAGCCACCTGGGACCCAGATCTGACCCCGCCCCTCTGCTGCTGACATTCCTTCTTGAGTTCCCCCTCGCCTCCTCGGCAGGCCTTCCTAAGCTTCCCGCTTCCCTTCCCAGGCTCCCCCACAAGGCTCCCCTGTGCCCCAGCTTCCTTGCGTCCTCCCCAGCAGTGCATACCCCAAACCCAGAATTCCTCTCCACGCTCATCTGCCTAGGGAATTCCACTCATCTTTCGAGCCCCAGTTCAAATGGCACCTCTTCTGTGAAGCCTTTCCTGGTTTCCCCCAGGACGGAGCTGGTCAGTCCCTCCATCCTGCTGTCGTTCCAGCACCCACCACACCAGACTGTAAGCACACTCTGTTTACACATCTGTCTGCCCCCACTCCACTCTGAGCTCCCCCAGGGGTGTGTTTCATACATCCTTGTATCCCCAGTACACAGTGGGCATGCAGTGTTTGCTACTGTGAGGGAAGGAGACAGAGAAAGAGAGATGGTGACACTCCCAGAGGGAGGAGTGGAGGGAAAAGCACAGAGATAGAGCCCACGGGGGTCCCCTGCAGACGGATGGAACCTCGCCATGGAGCAGGCATCAGGACTGGCCCAGCACCACCAGGTACCCAGTCCATGCTGGCTGACTGATCAGAAGGGGAGCTCGGGGGAAGGCAGAAGACATAAGAAAAAGAAGAAAGTGGCTCAGACAGGATGGGATGCAGTATTTGGGGAAAACACAGGCCAGACCCTCCCGCCTCCATTGCACTGTCCACTCAATGGCATGCCCCTGGGCCACCCTGTGCCCAGGCACAGTCCAGCTTACCCACCCAGCTCACCCACACTCAAACCTCCATAGCCCTGGGGCAAACCTCCCCCCCCACCCAATCCCAGGCTCCCATAAGCCTCTGGCCAGAGCCGTACCCTGGCCACACTGAAGCAGAAAGCCAGGCCTAGCAGCAGCCTGAACCAGCCGTGCCTTCAGGTCCCCTGGGGCAACTTGGACGCATCTCCCAAGTTCAATTCTCCTGGACATTCGAGATACTAGAGTCAAGGCCGGGCCCAGTGACACTTTCTCACCTTCAGCTAGGTAATAAAATATTTTCAACTTCTTAGCAAAGAGTAATTTTCACACAGAAGAGTACACATAAAACAAGTATACAGGGGCGCCTGGGTGGCTCAGTGGGTTAAGGCCTCTGCCTTCGGCTCAGGTCTTGGTCCCGGGGTCCTAGGATGGAGCCCCCCATCGGGCTCTCTGCTCAGCAGGGAGCCTGCTTCCTCCTCTCTCTCTGCCTGCTTCTCTGCCTACTTGTGATCTCTGTCAAATGGATAAATAAAATCTTAAAAAAAAACAAACCACAAAAAACAAGTATAAGATCCAGTGCATTTCACAAATAGAACACACTTTGGAAACCACCCCCAGAGGCCCCCCTGCTCCTTCCAGTCTCAAGGCCTCCCCCCAGACCCCACAAGGATGACCGTCATCCGGGCTTCTGTGGGCTTCCTATGAATGGAATCGTCGCACACGTACTCTTCTCTGTAGCTGTGTAGCTGTAAACTATGCCTTTTCACTAGTGTTTTGTATCACATTACATGGACTTACTGCAACTGATTTATTCATTTGACTCTAGATGGGCATCTGGGCAGTTTTCCAGTTTTTGCCTGTTGCGAAAGTGTGGCCAAGAACATTCCAGTACCTGTCGTGTGGACACAAGTATTCCTTCCTGTGGGTAAACACTTGGGATTGGAATTGGTGGGTCATAAGATAGGCCCATGTTCAGTTCCAGGCTTTTCAAGGCCCTCAGGTGATCTGAAACATGCAACCAGTGTATAGAAACCACTGGATGAATCTTGCCCCCACGTCTCTCCTTTCTTTGCAGCTCAGAAGAAGGATGCGTCCTGGAATTCAGAGTGAGTCCCCCTGCCTGGGCTCTGGATCTGGGGCCCTGCCCCTGTGGACTTCCAGGAACGCCCTCAGCAAGACAGGAATCACATGTCCACAGAGATTTCCTTCCTCCGTTAAGGTCACACAACACATTTACTAGGTCAAGCCAAAGAAGCAGGAGCACCTTTCCGTGCGGCACAGCCTGGCTCTGGGTCCTTCCCGAGAGCCTGCCTACGTCTTTCCAGGGTCACAGGCCTGACACACAGCCCAGACACTGGTTGACAAGACCTCTGCCAAAGGGAAACTGGAATAAGGTGGATAGAGTCGGGCTTATCATCAGTACTCTAAAACCTGGAGAGAAAAAGCGATCTTCTTTTGCAAAAACAATCTTAATATTTCCTACACAGAAGCTGCACCTCATTTTATTTTCTAAGCTGATACTCCTTATCTAGGACAGCTGCTTTGCTGTTTCTGCTGACCAGAAAAGGGGAGAGAAGCCCACGGCTGAACCCCATCCTGAGCGTGAAGGGGTGAGGCTTGGGGCACTGAGGCGGGGTGCACATGCTGGGTCCCCATCCAGCTGTCCAGCTCAGCAGCCCTGGCAAAGCACTCAGGAGGGCAGGCGTTTGACACAGGTATGAACCCTACTTCCCAGGAGCAGGTCTGAGAACACCTCGGCCAGGGATGTACTTAGTTCCCTCTGACGACCTGGGGCAGCTTTGAGATGAATGGGAAGGTGGAAGGCCAGGTGCCCTACTTCCCAAGTCATCACAGTCTGGACCAAATGACCGTGGCTGCCACCAGAAGAAGCACAGGTGTTCCAGACCCACACAAAGCCATCTGCGAGCTGACCAGCAGCTTCTTTGGAGGAAGAGATGACCTTGGCCCAACCGACTCCATTTCTAATGAATCCTCACTGGGGCCTAAGAGACGGGAGGTGCACAGCCGCAGCGCTCACAGCCAGACCAGAGTCCCCCACCAGCTTTGGCCAAAGCCCACAAAGCAGAGGAACACCTGTGATGTCATTGCGGCCACTCACGTGGGGCAGGTGCTTCTGCAGACATGTCACAGGTGGGGAACAGAGGCTCGGCGGGCTCCAGTGAAGTCCCCACACACAGTTGTTGACAGGGCCGGAACCCTCGGAGGCCTGACACCCAGGCCTGGGTTCCACCACACCCCCAGCGAGCCTTCAGGGTCAGGAGGGGGAAGGACTCAGAAGGTTCAAACCAGGTCAAGCCCTGCGAGTGGAGGGAGCCCCTGGGGAGAAGGGTGGGGAACAGGTGTGGCTCATGACCTCCAGCCCGGAGGCCAGCTCCAGCGTCCATCTGTCTGTCTGGTTATACAGATGAGGAGGCAGCCCAGACAGGTAAGGCATGAGCTCCCGACCACTCAACTGGGGAGGAGTGGAGCTGAATTCAAACTCCAGTCCGGCCGAAATCCTGCACTCTGTCTCCTCCAGCATGCTGCGCAGAGGGCTGGGGCCAGGTGTTCTGCCCTCTCCTGTAGCGCTCCCAGTAGACAGGGATTAGGGGACACCAAAGGAGGTCTCTTGGGCTGACATGGCTATGCAGGGGCCTGTCTGGGATGTGGGGTTCCCTAGATCAGACCCCTTCCCACCCCCTTATCCCTCAGCAAGACTTTATCTTCTTTGCTCAAAGAAGCAAACAAACTGGGAGAGCTAGTTGTTCGGGAGGAGATGTGAGCCGGCTTAGCCCTCTGGGGGTGGCTGCATCCAGCCTGAACAAGGACCCCTTTGAGCTCTGCTGCCAACAAGAACTCCTACCTACAGGGACGTCAGAGACTCCAGGGCCTTCCACCCAGTGGGAGGTGGGCGGGCCAAGGGCAAGGCTGGCTCCATCTCCCACTCTTGGCAGCCAAGAGGCTGCCCACTGCCCAGGTCTCTCTGTGGAGCCCAGAACTGGTCAGCCAAGCCCTTAGCTGCTTGGTTGAATGGCTTCACTCTGGTTAAAGGACCCCAGTTGCCCTCTTCCCTGCTTTTGGACCCACCTACCCTGCCCCTGCCCTCCAGATCTGGGCTCTCGGGACACACTAGAAAGGCCTAGGTCCTCACAGGGATGGAATTCAGGATCAACGAGCTCAGGCTGACTCCTCTCAGACATTCAGGTGTTCGAGAGGCTTGCTAATGGGCTTCCCTCCCAGCTCTGCCTGGGTCCTGCTTAGCTACCGTGCTCCTGCCCACGATGGAGACCCTCCCACTCTTATCCCCCAACACTCCGCTCCCCAAAGCCTGGTAAGCCGGAGGCTCCGGGGAGAGCTGACCCCTCTCACCTTGCCTCCACACACGGTCTGCTCAGATATCTTCATTGCTGTACCTCTCATTTAAGTGGCTGTCCCCCACTAAGACCGGCTTCCTTATTCATCTCTTACCCCCGGCCCCCGCACTCAGCTTCAGGCATCCAGTAAGTGCTCAATAACTGCGTACTGAAGAAACAAACACTGCCCACAGAGAAGCTCCTCTGTGTAGTGTGTTCGGCTGCACTGGGACTTTGGGACACAAACAGCAGACCTAGAGCGAGAGCAGTCACTCCGGTTTGCTTCTCGCTGCCCTCATCTCCTCCTCCTCCTCCTCACCTCCTCCTGGGTGGCCCCCAGTCACCTTCCTCCGGGTCTGCTCCCCTGTAAAATGGGGGGAAATCCCCTCTCTGACCTGCAGATCTTCAGGGCTGCTGTGGGGGTCCGAGAGGTCATGGCCTAGCCCCAGGGAGGGGGCTGGTTCTCACAGCCTTGCCCACTGAGCCTCACCCCTGCTCCCACCCCTCCCCTTGACACTGAGACCTCCGCATCCCATCATGCCCCTGAGGGATGCCTAGAAGTGCAGCCGCCCATGGGAAGCGGAGACGGGGCACCGCCAGGCCCCAAACTGCACCCGCAGAGCTCCACACAGGTCCTGCGTGACTGACTCTTTCTCCTGGGACTGCAGCCAGGGAGCCTCTGCGGGGAGACCCCTCTTTGCACCTGGGCCCCACCCAGTGCCTGCCTCCTGCAGCTCAGGCCCAGCTGCCCCACAGCATCCCTCCACCAGAGGTCTGAGGCCAGCAGGGGCTGCCCCCTTGCTGGCCAGAGCTCAAAGGCCTGCGGAGCAAGAACAGTCACCAGGGAGACAGACAGGACAAACAGCCGAAACAGGGAAACTGCTGGGCATGTTCAGGATTTCTCATGAAGCCCAGGCCACCCCGAGGAGCAGGCGGTTGGTCCTGCAGAGAGTGACCTGCCTGTCGCCGGCCTCATCCCACATTCCCCCTGCTGTAGCAGCATCTGTCTGAGCTAGCACCCCTGGACCTGGTCACAGACCACTTTTTCTTGGCCAGCCACTTCAGGCCTGGCTGTCTCCAGACAAGAAGCTGGTCATTCAGGTCGAAAAACAGACTTGCATTCATTAAAAAACAGAGCACTCCTGTGCTCCTGGGGGCTGCCCTCTGCTGAGCCTGCTGAGGGAGGGCCCACAGGCCAACCCCGGTGCTCAGATGCCTCCCCATCCCAGTCAAGGCTGCCAGGAGGTGTGGCTACTCTAGGGACAAGACAGCTCTGTCCATCCGTGGACACCATCCAATGCACACTGATTCCAACTAGCCCCTGACACCCACCTCAGAATCACACCAGCGTTGTGGACCCTCCAGGATCTTCTCAGGGCACAGGGCAGGTTGGAAGGTGTCTTGGGGTCCTGAAAGAGCCTGGATGTGGTGGTTGGGAGACACAGAGGGAGGCCTGGAAGTACCTCTCACTGCAGAGGGGCTTGGAGAAGCCACTTCTCTCTGGGCCTCACTTACTCTCTGCAAAGGGGTGAGAAAGCCTCAGCCCAGGAAGGAAAGCAAGGGCTGTGTGAGGGAAAAACAAAGCAGAGCTAGGAACTGGGTGAACTACAAATGGCCACTGACCCTCCTATGGTCAGGAGAATCCCTCTCCCAGGAGAGGCTGGCAGGGCCACAGACCTCAAAGGGCTGCCAGCCTCTCTGCCTCCCTCCTACAAACACCAATTGAATGTCTGCTGTTTGCTCAGCTCTGTGTAAGTGCTGTGTATACCAAGAAGGATAAGGCGAACTACTATCCCCAAAACGCCTGGTGGGAGAGGCAGACATGAAATAAATATTTATATAAATCAATACATAATTATAACCGCTATGCTATGAAAGAAGAGCCCAGCGTCCTAGTTGGACCTCTGTCAGGGAGTCCTGACTCAGCTGTGGAAAGCAGGGAGGCTTTCCCTAAGAAGCAGTGGCATTTTGAGTTGATAGCCAGTGGATGTTAATCAGATGGGGGAGGGTATTTGCAGAGAGTTAGAGAGGGGTTCTTGTAGAGGGTTTATGATGGATGTGCAAAGGCCCTGAGGCCGGAGTATGTGGCATGTATGAGGAACATAAACAGAGCCTTTGTCTGGAGGGTGGAAGTAGTGAAGTGGGGAGCAATGAGGCTGGAGGGGTTGGTAGGGCTAGATCATGCAGGGCTTTGTACACTCCAGTAAGGGTTTCTGTCATTTTCTTAGAAGTGATGGGAAATCTATAAAGGGATTTAAACAGGGAAATCCACTACTAAATTTGTATCTTTTTTTTTTTTTTTTTTTGACAGATCACAAGTAGGCATAGAGGCAGGCAGACAGAGACAGGCTCCCTGCTGAGCAGAGAGCCCGATGCGGGACTCGATCCCAGGACCCTGAGATCATGACCTGAGCCGAAGGCAGAGGCTTTAACCACTGAGCCACCCAGGCGCCCCTAAATTTGTATCTTAAAGAGATCACTCTGACACATTGATTTGCTTGAAAGTCATCCAAAGGAGGTGGGGAAGTGGGAGCAGAGATAAGTATCAACGAAATAGGGACAATCTTCTGTTGATGGTTATTATAGATGGGTGATGGATGCCTGGATATCCACCCTACAACTCTCTTTTTGTATATGTTTAAAATTTTTCCATGGAGAGAGATCAGTTAGGAGACTATATTCCAATGGAGAGATGATGTCTCACACTTGGTGGCAGTGGTGATGGAGGGCCAGTGATGGGTTTAGGATATATATTTCCAAATAAAATCAACATGACTTGTTAATCCGTTGGATGTGGAGTATCAGGGGGAAAATATCAAATATGACTAGATTTCTGGCTTAAGCAAGTAGGATACTGCTCTGTTTCACTGAGATGAAACAGAGAAAAATATATTGGAAAAAGAGCATATTTGAAGGAAAAATCACGAGTTCAGTCTTGAAGTTGTGTGGGAAATTATTAAGTGGAGATGTCAAGCTATATAGGAGTAAGGAGCTCAGAAGAAAGGTCCAGGCCAAAGGGATAAATTTCTGAGTTACTGGCCCATGAATGAGTACAGGAGCTAGGAAAGTGGATACATAAAGAAGAGAAGCTATCAACAAAGGTGCCAAAACCAATTCAATGGGAGAAAGATTAGTCTTTTCAATAAATGGTGCTGGGACTAGATATTCATACGCAAAAGCTTTAAGTTGGAGCCCCATCTCACACCATATATAAAAAAAGCTCAGGGCGTCTGGGTGGCTCAGACAGTTGGGTGTCTGTCTTCGGCTCAGGTCATGATCCCAGGGTCCTGGGATTGAGCCCCGCATCGGGCTCCCAGATCAGCGGGAAGCCTGCTTCTCCCTCTCCTGCTCCCCCTGCTTGTGTTCCCACCACAAAAATGTCAGAAAACTTTTAGAAGGCTCAGTGAGTTAAGCCTCTGCCTTTGGCTCAGATTGTGATCGTGATCTCAGGGTCCTGGGATCAAGATCCCTGCATCGGGCTCTCTGTTCAGCAGGGAGCCAGCTTCCCCCTCTATCTCTCTGCCTGACTCTGCCTACTTGTGATCTCTGTCTGTCAAATAAATAAATAAATAAATAAATAAATAAATAAAATCTTAGGGAAAAAAAAAAGAAAACAGGTGTAAATCTTTGTGACCTTTGATTAGACAACAGTCTCTTAAGATACGATACCGAAAGCACAGGAAACAAAAGAAAAGATAAACCGTGCCTTATCAAAATTGGAAAGGTTTGTGCTGATGATATCACCAAGAAAGTGAAGACAAACCACAGAATGGGAGAAAATATTTGCAAATCATATATCTGATATGAGACTAATATCCAAAATACATAAAGAACTCCTACAACCTTGAAAATATTATACCAAATGAAATAAGCCAGTCCCAAAAGATAAATACTGTATCATTCCACTTATATGAAATATCTAGGGTATCAAATTCAAAGAAACAGAAAGTGGAAAGGTGGTCGCCAGGGGCTGGAGGGAGAAGATGGAGAGGTATTTAATGGGTACTTCAGTTTTGCAAGATGACAAAGTTCTGGAGATGGTTTGCACAACAACATGCATATGTTTAACACTACCAAGTGATGCAAATGCACTTAGAAATAGTTAAGATGATAAACTTTATGTTGTGTGTTTTTCTTGACCACAATTAAAATAAGTTTTTTTTAAAGAACTTTTTTTTTTTTTTAAGATTTATTTAGGGACACCTGGATGGCACAATTGGTGGAGCATCTGCCTTTGGCTCAGGTCATAATCCCTGGGTCCTGGATCAAGTCCCCCATTGGGCTCCTTTCTCAGGAGGGAACCTGCTTCTCTTTCTGCCTGCTGCTCCCCCTGCTTGTGCTCTCTTTCTCTCTGACAAATAAATAAATAAAATCTTACAAAAAATATTTTTAAAAATAAAAAATAAAAATAAAAAAGATGTATTTATTTATTGAAGAGAGAGAAAGAGAGCATACTTGCAGGAGGTGGGGAGAGGGGCATAGGGAGAGGGAGAGAGAAATCCAAGCAGGCTTCCTGCTGAGAGCAAAATCCCACCCAGGACTCCAACTCACAACTCAATCTCATGACCCTGAGATCAGCACTGGAGCCAAAACCAAGAGTGTCCACCCAGGCACCCATAAGAAGAAATGAATCTTACAAATGAATGATAAAGACAAGTAATCCTACTAAAAATGGGTACATGTTTGAATAAACATTCTTCCAAAGGCAATGTCAAATGAGCAATTAGTACATGAAAAGATGCTCAACATCATTAGCCATCGAGGAAATGCAAGTCAAAACCACAATTAGATATCCTTTCACACCCACTGGGGGACCATGATCAGTATTAGGTGCTGGTGAGGATGCAGAGAAATTGAATGCTTGCACATTGCTGGTGGAATGTGAAATGGTACAACTGCTTTGTAAAAGTCTGCTGGTCCGTCAGATGGTTAAACAGAGTTCCTTCAGGACCCAACAGCTGCTCTCCTCAGTATGCACCCCAAGAGAACGGAATACATGTCCACACAAAGTCTTTTTCAAGAATGCTCACAGCATTATGATAATGAGCCCCCAAAATGGAAACATCAACAGCCCCCAAAATACCCATCAACTGATGAACAGAGAAACTGTGGTACATCCACACCGTGGAATATTACTGAGCCCTGAAAAGGAGTGAAGCGTTCATACAAGCTACAATATGAAAGAACATTATGCTAAGTGAAAGAAGCCAGTTACGAAAGACCAAAAACCTACGGTTCCCTGTACAGGAAATGTCGAGAACTGGCAAATCCTCTGAGACAGAAAGCAGATTAGTGGTTGCCAAGGTGCTGGGGTGAGGGGAAATGGGAAGTGACTAATGTGAGTAGAGTTTCTTTTTGGGGTGATGAAACTGTTCTGGAATTAAACTGTTCTGGAATTGGTGTGCAACTTGGTGAATACATTAAAGCCGCCGAATTGTACACTGTAAAAGGGTGAATCTTATGGTATGTGGATTATATCTCAAGGAGGCATTGACGGAGGAGAGAAATCTGGGACCCGAAGAAGCACAACACTGAAAGACTGTGTGGGGGAGAGAGTCCCACTAGGAGACTAGGAGGGAGAGAGCCAAGAGGTAGAAAGAACACTAGGGGTAGGGGTTGTCATGGAAGCCGAGGGAGCGTGTCAAAAGGAGGAATGGGAATCAGTGGTTTGCTGCGAGGCAGGTAGGAGGAAGACTGAAGGCAGTCGCTTCAGCAGCAAGGACAGAATGGGTCCCTTCAGTGGGGTAGTGGGGTATGAATCCAGACTCAGGTGCTAAAGACCTGCGAGAGCAGGCCGGTGACCGCACCCGAGGGACGGCCGTGAGGACAGGTCTCTGAATACAAGCGGGGATGTCGTTGAGCGCAAGTCATGGGCCGGCTCACACCAACCTAGGATCCTACTGCCTTCCTCTCAGTGAAAGTCGGCGGAGATGCCGAGATGCCGGAGGACGGGAGAAGGTTCCTTGCGGGGAGGGCGCTGCCATCGCCCGCAGCCTCACTGCCGGGGGCCAAACCCCCACCCCCACAGAGTCCTCACCTGCCGCTCCTCCACTCCCGGCGCGCGAGCTGCAGCCGGAGAGGCACCGTCCATTTTCGGCGCCTGCCGCGGCAGGGGCTGAGAAGCCCGGGGTCACCCGGCGCCAGAGGGCGGCCACACCCAGAATTCCAGCCCCACAAGGAGCGCTAGCTCCACGAGGCGGCGGCCTGGCGCCAGGGATCCCGCCCACCCGCCCAGCCCAACCTCCCAGTGGGCCGATGGGCCCTGAAGCCTGGACAGAGGGGACGCAGACGGGGCGGGAGATGCTGCCGCGACTGCAGCAGCCCCGCTGCACCTCCCGGCCTCTCCGAAAAAGGATCCAAGCGCCCCCTCATCTGAGGTCCCATTTGGGATCGGTGTCCAGCACCCAACCTGGTAACTGGCCAGTATTTGAGACGGCCCAAAGCAGGGTCTGGCTCGTGCCCTGCCGCAGGCTCTGGACAACGGGGCTCTCCCAGACTGTGCTGCAGTGAAGGGTTCAGATTCCTGAGCCATGACCTAGTCTTATGCCGCTTGCTGGGTTCTGGGACCTCTTCCTCCAGGGAGAACTCCAGATTGTCTGACACCCCTAGGAATGCCTGTTCTCACCCCCATTATTCAATAATGTTCTGGACGTTCTAGCCATTGCACAAAAGCAAGAAAAAGAAAGAAAAGGTTTAGACACTAAAAAGAGAGAAATTTTCTTATTTATTTATTTTTCAAGTAAGTTCTACATCCAAAGTGGGGCTTGAACTCAGGACCCAGAGAAGAAGAGTGGCATGCTCCACCGACTCAACAGCCAGGCGCTCCCCCCAGAAGAGAGAATTTTTATTTGAAAGATGATAAACTATATAGAGGATACATAATCAACTAAAAAAAAAAAACCCCAAAAACAAAAACAAAAGAAAGTGGCCCAGACATTCTTATATTTAGGCAGTAGACTAGGCAGAGCTTTGGTGGGGTAGACACATACTGAGTTCTTATGGAGTTTATTATTCTAGGGGTTATAAGGTCAGCACAAAAGTCATAAAAGTAGTTTCTCCGTAGACCCACAGTAAAAAAAAAAAAAAAAGTTATATATATATATTTTTTATATATTTCATATATATGTAATATATAAAATATATATATATTTAACCTTTATATATATATGTATATATATATGAAATATTTGGTAAAATGATTCTATTCACATGGAAACAACACATATAAAATACCTAAGAATAAACTTTTAAAATGTTGAAAGTCCATGAGAAGAAAACCACAAACCACAAACCTTTTTTAAAAGACATAAAAGAAGACTTGAATAAATGTTCTTGAGTGGGAAGATTCAAAGTTTTAAAGGAGAGAATTTATCTCAAATTTAATGCAAGGGCTTGCCTTACCAGATGTCAGAACAAACTACAAAGCTAGAGCAATCAAAATACCATGGTATTCATAGGAAACAAACTGTTGGAGGGGATGGGGTAACTGGGTGATGGGCATTAAGGAGGGCACATGATGTAATGAGCACTGGGTGTTATATGTAACTGGTGAATCACTGACCTCTTACCTCTGAAACTAATAATGCACTACATGTTAATTAATTGAATTTAAATAAAATTAAATTTAATTTTAAAAAGCCAAAATACTATGGTATTTACTGGCTTAGGAAAGATGAACAGATACTAACAAGGAGTCCAGAACATGATCTATGGCTATCTGGGAATTTAGTACATGATAAAGAAGGTGGTCCAAATAAGAAAGAGAAGAACGGATTGTCCAATAAATGGTATTGGGGCACCTGTGTAGCTCACAACATTCACAAAAATTAATTCCAAAGAGAGTAAACATCTAAACATTTTCTAAATCAATAAAGAACTAAAACAAAATAGAGGAGAGTATTAAAATATTAGGAAAGATTTTTTTAAAGATTTCATATATTTATTTGACATAGACAGAGGTAGCAAGAGAGGGAACATAAGCAGGGGGAGTGGGAGAGGGAGAAGCAGGCTTCCCACTGAGCAGGGAGCCTGACAAGGGGCTCGATCCCAGGACCTTTGGGTCATGATCTGAGCTGAAGGCAGACACTTAACAACTGAGACACACAGGCACCCCAGGAAAGATTTTCCTAAGCAAGATATAAAGATTTTTCTAAGCAAGATATAAAACCCAGAACACATAAAACACATAATTGCATAAAAAGTAAAAACTTTGTACATCAAAATTTGAACAAAGAATTGATATTCTTAAACATAAAATGAGCTCATCCAAGTCAGTAAGAGGAAGTAAATGATCTAATAGAAATATGACCAAAGGGGCACCTGGATGTCTCAGATGTTTGAGGGTCTGCCTCCGGCTTGGGTGATGATCCCAGGGTCATGGGATGGAGCCCCATGTCAGACTCCCAGCTCAACAGGGAGCCTGCTTCTCCCTCTCCCTCTGTCTCTCCCTGTGCTCTTGTTCCCTCTGTCTCTCTCTCTCAATAAATAAATAAAATCTTTTTGAAAATAAATATATATAAAATAAAAATAAAATAAAGTGAGCAAAGAATATTGAACAGGCAAGTTATAAGAGAAGAAATAGTTTTCAAAACTATATTATTGGCAAACATTTACAAATTTAGAGTGCTCAGTACCACCAAGGATGTGTTACAAACCTACAGATACTTTGATCCAAGAACTCCATCTCACAGAATTTGTCATAAAGAAATAAATGGACAAGTAGTCAGAAATTTATATTTGTATGTTTAACAATTATGATGAAAAAGTGGAAATATCTAAGTAATATTCTATCAATATCATGATTCCTATGCAGTTGACTAAAATAGTGGGGTATCGCTGCATGGGCTCATAGAGAAAAAGACCCAAAATGTGTTGTTTAGTGAAAAGTAGGTATAGATTAGTAAGTAAGAGATAATGAATCCATTTATAAAATTTAACCTTCTATACCAAAAGGCATATATCAAACAACAGTGATTATATCTTGTCTGAGAATTATAGGGTGATTTTTTGCTCTTTTTAAAAAAGATTTTATTAATTTATCTGACAGAGAGAGCGAGAGCGCCCATGCATACAAGCAGGGGGAGTGGGAGAGGGAGAGGAACAGGGAGAAGCAGGCTCTGGGCTGAGCAGGGAGTCCAGTGTGGGGATTTATCCCAGGACCCAGGGACCATGACCTGGGCTGAAGGCAGATGCTTAACCCACTGAACCACCCAGGCGTCCCTGATTTTTTACTCTCTTAATTTCTCTTTTATTTAAACTTATTAGAAGCATGTAATACTTTCAAAATCAGCAAAAAACAAGATTGTTTTTAATATTTAAAATAAAAGGTAGAAATGATATCTTCTTTTATACTTATGAAACATCAAAGGCTTTAAAGTTTAATAATAACTACTGTGGATCAACATGCTGACCAATGGGCAGTCTCACCCACTACTGTGTGGCAGGGGAGTGCGACAATAGGTAGATACATTTCATATGTAGATACCCATCAGACCTATAAATTCCACCCCTAACAATTCATTCTTAGAAAATAACTGGACACAAATTGAAATGTATAAGAATGTTCACAGGACTGTAGTTAGAAGAAAAAAAGAACAATAGGGCAGGAACAAATTGTGGTTTATTCAGGGATGAAAGGCTATGTAACAATTAAAATGATATTTATCGTAGCAAAACTAAATCTATAGGAACGTGGAAGGATAGCATTACATAACATTCATAACATTGGGAAAAGCATTATATAGAAAAGCATGCATAATAAAATATATGTGGGAAGGATGGTCACCAAAATATCAACAATATTTTTCTCCATGAGTTGGGATTTAGGTGTTATTTATTTTCTTTTCTGTATACTCTGCCTGAATTTTATGATCACAATACACTATTCTCATTTGGTGGAAAGAATAAAAAGGAAGAAAAAGGATACAACAAGAAAAAGAATTGTTTCAAGGGCACAGCGATATTAATAGATACTTCTGATACTCCAAATTTCTAAAACCTCATTCTTCTTACATGAAGGCGCTTAGAATCCAAGAGAAAAAGAAACCTTGATTTTAAAAATGAACTTTGCCAGTGGAATCTGAGGAAGGTCAACGGGTTATAGCAATATTAACTTTCTGGTTGAGAGACCATGGTGCTCTCCTTATGCAGGATGTTACCACTGGGAGAAACTGAGTGGAAGGTATACAAGATCTTTGTATTATGTCATAATATTGCATGTGAATCTACAATTACCTCAAAATATAAAGTTTATTTCAGAAAAATAAACTTTGCACCTTCAAAAGGAAAACAGACCAAGATTTCTTAAGGCTGAGTCTGGCTCATCAGAGATCTGGTCTCAGATTCTCAAAGCTGGAAGCATCGCAGGGAAACTAACTTTAGTGAGCACCTACTGTGTCTCAGACCCTTACACAGCCGGCTGGACAACCTTTGAAGCCAGCGGGATGTGACTCTGTTTTACAGATGGAGAGAGGGAGGCTCAGAGCCAGTAGTAACTCGGTAGTAGAGAAAAGACTTGAATCCAGGTCTGTCGCTCAGCCTCTTCCAATTATTCTATCATAGTTCATCCATATCTGAGAATGACTTACAAGAAAAACTGAAACTCCTGGGTGGCTCAGTCGGTCAAGCACCTGCTTTTAGCTAAAGTCATGATCCCAAGGTCCAGGGATCAAGCCCTCTGTGGGGCTCCTTGCTCAGCAGGGAGCCTACTTCTCCCTCTGCCTCCTGCTCTCCCTGCTTGTGCTCTCTTTCTCTCTTTCTGACAAATAAATAAAATCTTGGAAGGAAGGGAGGGACGGACGGACGGAAGGAAGGAAGGAAGGAAGGAAGGAAGGAATAAATCTCATTCAGCATTATCCACATCAAGCAACTTGGTATAAGAAAGAAAGAAAGAAAGAAAGAAAGGCAGGAAGAGAAGAGAAGAGAAGAGAAGAGAAGAGAAGAGAAAGGAAAGGAAAAGAAAAGAAAGAAAAGAAAAGAAGAGAAAACAAAACAAAAGAAAAGAAAACAAAAGAAAAGAAGGAATAAATCTCATTCAGTGTTATCTACATCAAGCAGCTTGGTATAAGGAAATAAATAGTCCAGTGGGTGGTGGGGGGAGGGGGGAAGGTAAAGTTGCAATCAGGCACATGAAATTTAAAAATGTGTGACTACATGTGAGTATCATCCTTCAGGTGTGTCATGCAGAAAGTTCTGTTAGAATGTTCTTTCCAACACCTAAATGGACCTCGTTGTAACTAGTGATCCTTCACCAAGGAACAAATCTTTGTCATCCTGTTCCTTCCTTGATAAAACTAGATCTCCCCTGATGGTGCTATACCTCAGTGACCAAAGAGCTGAAGAAAGAACATTCTTTATAGAAAGATTCAAGCTAGGGGCGCTTGGGTTGCTTGGTCAGGAGAGCATGCAACTCCTGATCTCAGGGTTAGGGTTAGGGTTAGGGTTAGAGTTAGGGTTAGTTCCAAGGGTCAAGCTCCATGCTGGGTATAGAGATTAGTTAAAAATTGCAAGGAAAAAAAAAAAAAGAATAAGAGATGGAAGGGGGACCTATAGATTACAAAAGATTATAGAGACATAGATATAGAGATTCAGTATGTTAACCAGTTGCTTAAACCTCATTCAGATCCTTATTAAACTAAACAAACGGTACAAAGATGTTTATGAGACAATGGGGGAAATTTAAATGCTAACTTGCTGGTGATTTTAAGGACATATTGTTATTTTTTTAGGTGTGATAACAGTATTGTAGTTATGCTTTTTATTTATTTATTTTTTAGATTTTATTTATTTATTTGACGGACAGAGATCACAAGTAGGCAGAGAGGCAGGCAGAGAGGGACGAGGAAGCAGGCTCCCTGCTAAGCAGAGAGCCTGATGCGGGGCTCGATCCCAGGACCCTGAGATCTGACCCTAGACGAAGGCAGAGGCTTTAACCCACTGAGCCATTCAGGCGCCCCTGTAGTTATGCTTTTTAAAGGCTTTATCTTTGGGGCACCTGGGTGGCTCAGTTGTTAAGTGTCTGCCTTCGGCTCAGGTCATGATCCCAGGCCCCACATTGGGCTCCCTGAGCAGGGAGCTTTTCCCTCTCCCTCTTCCTCTGTGTTCTCTCTCCCTCTATTGGTCTCTTTCAAGTAAATAAATAAAATCTTAAAAAAAATAAAGGCTTTATCTTTCATAGATACACATTGAAATAGTTGTGGATAAAATAATATCTTAGATTTGCTTCAAAATAATCCAGGAGTGAGAGAGGAGGAAGGTACATATGAAACAAGGTTGGCCCATAACTTGGTAATTTTTGAACCTGGGTGATGGGCACATCCTGCTTATTATACTATCCTCTCTCTTTATATATGTTTGACTTTATCTACAATAAAAGGATTTAACGATGAAAAATATAAGCATTTTTCAACTTGTTTGGTAGTCAAGGAAGCCCAGTATGAATATCAATTCTGAGGTAATGTTGCTGGGTTGTTTAATTTTGTTTAAAAAAAAAAAAAAGATTTGTGGGGCGCCTGGGTGGCTCAGTTGTTAAGCATCTACCTTTGGCTCAGGTCATGATCCTGGTGTCCTGGGTTGGAGCCCTGCATTGGGTCCCCTGCTCAGTGGTGGGCCTGCTTCCCCTCTCCCACTCCCCCTGCTTGTGTTCCTTCTCTCACTGTTTCTCTCTCTGTGTCAAATAAATAAATAAAATCTTAAAAAAAAAAAAAAAAAGGTTTCTTTATTGGGCACCTGGGTAGTTCAGTCAGTTAAGTGTCTGCCTTTAGCCCAGGTGGTGATCCCTGGGTCCTGGGATTGAGCCCCACATCGGGCTCTCTGCTCAGTGGAGAGCCTGCATCTCCCTCTCCCTGTGCCTGCCACTCCCCCTGCTTGTGCTCTCTCTCTGTGTCAAATAAATAAAATCTTTTTAAAAAATTTATTTATTTATTCTAGAGAGAGCAAGTGAGATCTCGTGCATGGGCAGGGGGAGGGGCAGAGGGAGAGAGAGAGAGGAAAAGCAGACTCCCACTGAGCAGGGAGCCCGACATGGGGCTCGATCCCAAGTCCCTGAGATCATGACCTGAGTGGAAACCAGGAGTTGGACGCTTCACCAACAGAGCCACCCAGGCGCCCCTGTTGCTGGGTTGTTTTAAAATAACATTTCTGGACAGTCCTTCAAAATTCAAAAATTATTTTTAAATAGCATTTTGTGTGACCTGGGTTGGTATGGGTAGGTTTTGAGTAATCCAGTAAATGTTGACACCTATTAGAAACATTTAAATTTTTTTCCACAGACAAGAGAGAGAAAATCCTTAGGACTGGTCACGGTTGTTTGCTGAGGCATACCACCCAGGCTGCTCTGACCCTAAGTCAGAGAACAAGAGGGATGCCAAAGAAATGAAATACCGGTTGGATTTTGGCAATTATTTAATATACCATTGCTGCACCACATCAACCTGCTAGGAGGAAACAGAATTTGTGTTTGATTTAAACTAATTATTTTTTTTCTTTTTTAAAGATTTATTTGTTTATTTGAGAGAGAGCTCAAGAGAGTGGGGATGGGGTGGGGGAGAGGGAGAGACTTGAGCAGACCCTGCACTGAGTGTGACACGGGGCTCCATCCCAGGACCCTGAGGTCATGACCTGAGCCCAAACCCAGAGTCAGATGCTTCGCTGACGGGCACCTGGCAGGCTCAGTCAGTAGAGCGTGTGACTCTTGATCTCAGGGTTGTAAGTTCGGGCCCCACTTTGGGTATAGAGATAACTTTTAAGTAAAAAAAGAAAGAAATAGTGGCAGCCAGAAACACGTCTGTTTAAAAAATTCATCTTGTGATTTTCTAAGAGATATTAAACATCAGCTAAGGAAACATGTGGTTATGACTAGGACTCAAAGAGTGGCTCAGTCTCCACGGGTTATTAAAACTCCTATCCAAACTAGGACCAAGCATTTCTTTCTTTTTTAAAGATTTTATTTATTCATTGAGAGAGAGAGACAGAGCACAAGCAGGGGGAGAGGCAGAAGGAGAGGGAGAAGCAGGCTCCCCGCTGAGCAAGGAGCTGGATGTGGGGCTGGATCCCAGGACCTGGAGATCGTGACCTGAGCTGGAGGCAGATGTTCAACCATCTGAGCCATCTAGGCGCCCCAGGACCAAGCATTTCTAAGCCAGTAAAAATGTGTAGCTGTGGCAGGGAGAAGGGTAGAAACAGCTTACCCTAGAGAGGTTTACATTCCTAGAGAGGAAAAAAAAACCTTCCTTCTGGAATCTATGCTATAGCACACAGGTACTCCTTGGGGTAGGGTGGGGGGCAGTTACTTCTCATCACACAGAAAGCTCCATTCCCAGGGGTCCCTGCTATCCCCTCCTCCTTCCTTTCCTACATGAGTAAACACCTGGGGGTTTCATCAAAGCTGCAAAGGTTGGTGACGACGGAGAGTGACAGATTGATGCCCTGCAGCCTGGGTGAATAGCAGCACAGTGGCCTAGACCGACCTCATGCCAAACTTAACCTTGGCACCAGAGGCAGTGGCAGAAATGTAAGGGCCTATGTTCACTTTTCAGGAAAGGAGAAAAGCAAGTTATTTCCTGGTGTCCAAACTCAGACACTGGACACTGTACCAAGTGGAATGCTGTTTGGTTTTCCATTTCATGGGTCTGTGTGTGTGTGTGTGTGTGTGTGTGTGTGTGTGCTCATTAAGGGAGTTCTATGCCCACTGTGGGGCTTGAACTCATGACCATGAGATCAAGGGTCATGTTGCTCCACCAACTGAGCCAGCCGGGCACCCCTTGATTTCATGGACTTTCTATAGGGAGTCATAGCAAAGAAGAAATTATGTGAAGAAATAAAATACCATCAGAAATTGAGGGGAAATTGAGGCAAATAACAGAATCACTGAATGACATCATAGAGAACACCCTTGGGAGCCTACAATCCAATTTCCTTACCTTATGATGATGGCAAAGCAGACCCAGAAAGGGGACCTGACTTTCCCCAAGTCTCAGCAAAATAAGAACAGCGTGAGCCTTAGAACTCACTTCCGATTCCCAGAGCAAGGCTCTTCATGCTGTTTCGATAAATACGGTATGTGGCATTGCTGGGGGGTGGGGGACCGGGCAAAGCCACAGCTTCACCAGGTTAAGGACTGGGCGGAGCCCCCCAAGCAGGCACTTGGAAGAGCTTCAGGGAGGCTGGCTGGCATAAACCCATCCTGAGTCCTGCCAACCCCAACCTCAGGGGGTCATTGTAGGTGGGAGAACTGGCACACAGGTCTTTCTGGTCTGCATTAAGGCTCTTGAGGGAGGACTCACCTAAGTTCAGAAATTTGAAAGCAACCTGGAACATCAAGGCACAGATTGGCCCAGGCTGTCCCCTCTAGGCTAATTCCCAAATTTCTCACTTAGGCAAGTCAGGAAGAACTTCATCTTGGTCCCAGCCTCTGGTGGAGGCTTGGTGGCAGCCTCTATCAGCTTTGCCCTCTAGACCTGTCCGTTTGCCCCAGAGACGCTCACTGCTTACGTGGTCCTGTCAAAATGTAACCTCAAACCATGTCTGTCAGCATGGACTGGACTCTAGCCAACATAATCAGAGGACTGGGGAGAGGGCATACTGACGCCCTCACTGCAGGACGGGAGGGACACCCTCTCTACGCCAACTCTCCCTGCAACCCTATAGATCTTTTAAAGGAGCTGAACCTTGGAGCCAGCTAGAGGTGTACATGGGGTAAAGACATCACAGATTGTCAGGGCCCTCTCTTATTCCCTAAGATCCTGACACCCGCAAGGATGGGGCACCCTTAAACAACCATGAGGAGTGGGGAGACAAACCAAGTAAGGGCAAATGAGGCTGGGTAGAGACCCACCAGCCTCTGAAAACAGGGCAGAGGGAGCGCCTGAGGATTCAGCCAGTTCCATGAACCTGTATAGAGTGAGCACAAGACTCACACACTCACCCTACCTTCCCCAGTGCTAGCGGGCCAGGGGAGCCAGGCCGACCTCCAGAGCTCACACTGTAGGGCTTGGGACCTGGGCAAGCGTAGGAACTTGTTACAGCTTCATTCACTGTCTCTGTCTTCCCTAAATAATCCAGCCAGCAGCACCCAAGACCTCAAGGTGCAGAGGACACAGTTCTTGCTGTCACGTGAAACGCCACGTCCAGCCTGCCCAATTCCTTGCCCCTTTCCCAGCCGCAGGAACTTTCCTTCCCCCCAAAGAGGCTTTGGATCAGATCTCCAGGCTGAGAGACCGGCCCCAGCCCGCCCGATCAGGACGGGCCTGGAGCACGGGCGCGGCTGCGTCGTGCCGGGACAGCTCCACGCTGCCTCCTGGGCCGCCGCGGGCCACTCAATTGCAGACCCGGCTGGGAGAAGAAAGTGGCTGACCCCTCCGAGGGCCAGCAGGGAAGCGCCAGACTTTGGGTGAGGGCAGTCAGGACGAGGGAATCGGTTTGGCTGGGGCATGAATGAGTGAGTGAATGAATGAATGAGTACACGAATGAATGAATAGCGATGGTGGCGGAGACGCGGTAAGAGGCGTCCCACGGAGGGTGCCCATCCTGATGCTGCCCGGACTTCTCTCATCCCCCAGCGCCTACAGCGGGGCCATCTGCCCCCTCGCCAACACCTCGCAGCCCCCGGAGGAGCCCGGGCCCGTGCTGCGCAGCTCTGGAGCCGAGCCCAAACTCCGGCGGCCGGGAAGTGTCTGCCCCGCGGTCAGAATGTACCTAGGCGTAGGGCGCCCCGAGGCCGCCTCGTCCCGCCGGGCAGCGTCCTCTCGCGGCAGCCTCCGATATCCTCCACCCGCCGCCCCGCCGCCGAGCCTAGCCCGCGGGCCTCAGCCCCTTACCTGCCCGCCTCGGTGGCCTCGCCCCGGCTCAGAGCGGTCATCGCCGCGCCTTCAACAAGCGCCGGGCACCGCGCGGCCAGACCCGGCGCCCGTCGGCCCGCCTCCGCCCCAGCCCGCCCATTGGCTGCTCGCGCGGAACAGGCCCCGCCCACTGGCCGTTCGCGCGGGACGGGCCCCGCCCATTGGCCGTTCCTCCTCCACTTCTCTGTCCCGAGCTCTGCGCAGATTCTACCAGTACCTCCAGACCCGCAAGTCCGGGTGGCCCGGGCCTGGGACTTCACCTCCTGCCCCTCCCAGCAGATAGCTCGGGTCCCCTCCAGGTTCTTCCTCCTCAGCCCTACCACAGCCAACTGCAGCAACCGGTTCTCCCCCGGCTCCAGGGACAGCTGCTCCCCCACTATAGCCCCTACCTCCCCCCAGGATCTCCCACTCCGTATAACCCTCCCCTGTCGGGCTCCCCCCTGCCCCTGACCCACCTCTAACCCCGGTGGACACGGACCTCCCAGGAAGGGCCCCCTCCCCCCCTCCTCTGTCTTCACCCAGAACCTCCCACCCCCACCCCAAGCTGCAAACCCTCCTTTAGAACTCTGTTGGACCCCAGTTCAGAGGCCTGTGCTATGGTCCCCATCTCCGCTGCCACCTCCCCCCACGAAACACACTTTTTTTGTAGGATTAACACAGTTTTTACAATTAAAAAAAAAAAAATCACTGATCACTGATTCTTGAAATACACTCCCACATCCATGATACACACAAAATGATGGGTTATTAAATCTTGCTAACCCATCAAAAACTAACTTAACATGGTAAAAGTAATCACACACATGTACTTCTCTCTCCATGTAATGTAACTTCCAGTTTGAAGCACACAACGTTGAAGTGCCCTTATGGGTTAAAGGTGCACGCCCAACAGAGAACCATGTAGATGGTCAAGATTTTATTTTTTTTATTTGATGGTAACAAGGAAAGCTGCAGTAAATGGTGACTTTTCTATCCAAGCAGAGTAACTAAAGACAGCTATGAAATCTGCAAAGAAAACTAGAGACCAGGACAAAGCCTCCTGACTCTGAGCTCCAGGGTAGGTTTCAGCTTCTCCCCACAGCACCAACAGGACAGGAGTTAGGGAACACCAGGACATTTTAAACAGGATAGTCGGGAAGTTGGACAGCCCAGGAGGCGGAATGCTTTTGCGCATTTTTCCAAGTTGGGTCCTGAGGAGGGACTGATGGCCAAAAAAGCTGAGTGGCCCGATGAGACAATATGCTGGGCCTTGAGAATGAGGCCAAAGCCCTATATTCCTGGAGCCCACCCGACCTTCAAGACCTGTGCCTCCTCCCACCAGGTAGGGCTTGATTCTTGAGGGGTCCGGAGAAGTAAGGTGCAAGCCAGATTCCGTTCCCTTCCTACACCTCTGAACCCCTTGGCCCTGTTTTGTCATGGAAGGGGGGAGGGTACTGGCAGACAGGGGGGCACAAAGGGAGCCCAGAGAGAAATATTCTGAGCAGAAGCTGGTGTTCTCCTACAGTGCCCTTACTAGGAACATCTGGTGACGATCTAACCCACCAGAGCAGAAGGGAGGGGACATGTCACTTGCCCTCTCCTCTTTGGTCCAAATAAGCCAGTAAAATGTCCCAGCTGAGGCTCACAGACCCAGCTACCACCTCCTCAGGGTGCTGAAGGGGTACGTATCTCTAGACAGTCATCTCCTCCTGTTTTCCCAGCACCTCTGTACCCCCCAGAGGACAGGAGGGCGGGTGGCCTGGGTCACCACACAGAAGTGACCACCAGGAGGTGCAAGGTTCTTGCCGTTTTCGCTCTACTCGGAGGGTGGGTTTCACCCCTCACCCCACCCCCATCAGGAAAGAGAGGAACTGGGTGCTTCAGCTGTTGTTTATTGACACACAGGTAGGCTCTATAGCAACGGGCCTGGAGGCGGCTGCAGTAGTGGGGAAAATGGAGGGTGGAGTGTGCCCGCAGCAACAGCTCAGGGTAGGAACAGACGTGCACAACGCACAACAAGGCGGAAGTGGGGGGAGACGGAGGGGAGTGGAGAAGCAAGTAAGGGCCCGAGCCAGTCTCCTTAAACTGGAACCACTGCCCTATGCTGCTACTCTTGCTGGTGGTCTCTTGACCCCAGGCCAGGATTGGGAGTTCTCTGAGCATCTGTTTTCTACAGGAACAGAATGGAGTATGCAAAGGAGGAGAAGCAGGAGCTGTTGCCCTCCATGTTAAGCTCCAGGGCTTCCAGTCCTGCACCCTTCCTTCATCCCTTGCTTGGGTGAGATAATACGATGTGCAACCCAGCTCTGGGTCACCTCACCCGAACAGGGTCCTAAAAAACAGTCATGTTTTACAGGGGCATTCAGCTTCCCTGGCATCCCAGCCCACCAGCGCCACGTGACAGACCCCAAGTGAGCACTACAAGCATTGCTGGCCTAATGGATGGGGTGGGGGAAGGGGATGGGACAGGGGCTGGAGGAGGGGCTCTGGGGCCCATCATGGCACAGGCACGACTCGCATGGTGTTGGTGAAGCCGGAGCCGGGGCGCCACCCAGTCAGCACAATGACCACATCGCCCTTCTTGAAGAAGCCTCGAGCCTTGCCTGAAGGAAGAGAAGAAAGGTTGGTGAGTGAAAGCCAAGCCAGGCAGGTATGCACCTAGCTGACTGTTCAACGCAAGCAGGACTGCAGACCATTACTTCTTCCCACCACAAGGTGGCGCGAGCCTCCCAGCCCAGGCAAAACAGATGAGGGAGGGCAAGATACTTCCTTATCAATGGAATGGCGGAGTTGCCAGGGACCTTTGGACATCATTCATTTTACACTCTAGAGGGTGGAGTGCTTCCTCTCACATCCACTGACGCCTCCTTTTATCAGGAACAAAGGCCATGAGTACATAATCTGTGTGTATGACACCCCACAGTGTAGAAGTTGTGGCTCTTTTTTTTTTTTTTAAACCCTCAGTAATGAGCAAATGCCCAAGAACAGACACCCCTGACTACCCAGGATCCTTTTTGTTTGGGGCCCCCCAGACTGGAAGAGAGAGAGGAGAGGAAGTTGGCAGCTCAGCCCAGAACTTCAGGGAATGGGAAGGAGGATTCAGAGAAGACTCCCAGGGAAGAGAGTGGGGATTCTTGTGCAGCCTAAGGTCTGCCTATTCCCCTTTTTGGAGGACTCTAAGGATATCAGTGCTCAAGCACCCTCCCCACACCCCTCCAGGCTCTAGCCCTTGCTCCCAGCCACGCACCAACATTCATGGCCAAGTTCACCCGAAGGTCCACGTCCTCAGCCCAGGCCTCCTGCACTGGGTCCTTACACACCACAGGGAAGATGCCACGGTACAGGTGGGCCTGGCGAGCAGTCTGGTGATTCCGGGTCACAGCAATGATGGGGGCACGGGGGCGGTATCTAGCCACCTGGTGAGCAGACCTGAAATGGGATGATGGACATGCAGAAGAGACCAATAAATGGTGTTCCAGAGCCACCCGGGATGCCCCACAGGGCCTTCAGCACCAGCTCACCCTCTAATCCAACTCACTCTGCCAGCATGAGACCCTGGCCATTTTAGCATATGCTTCCACGGCCAGGGCAGCCCGTCATCCTCTACCTTCCAAGGAATAGAATACGACCCTTCTTCCTATACTATGCTACCCACCTGCCTTCCTCCCCTTCGTACAGCCCAGGGCCCCAGGATCATACCAACCCAGCATGGACAGTCTCACCCATTCACCCGACATGGCCTACAGTTGGCAGAACCCCCTCCTCTGAACTTTTCTACGCTGGCAGATACAGCCCTGCCCAGCCTCACCAGCACCCACTCCTCTTGCTGCCAACAACAGCTACAAGCCAAGCAGCATGTGAATAGCACCTGACTCCGGATATCTGCGAGAACAGGGTGGAGTCCCCCTGGGAACGTAGCCTAAGCCTCCTCTCCTGCTGTGCCCTCTCCCCCGCCCACACGGCCGCCCTGGCCCTGAGGCAGTCCCAGCAACTGGGCTCGAGAGCCAAACCTGAGGATTTCTGAGCAAGGCTTCGAAATCTGGGTGTTACCCAGGAGGCAAGACCGGGAGATGAGAAGGTTAGTGTGGGAGGCTCTCTGCCTGTGATGGCTCCTCTGGAGGGTAGGGGGCCCCTTGGAGCCCCAGTGCCAGATGCTTCCTTGCACACAGACACTACCCTCGTGGTTGTAGATGTGTCTTGGGAGTTGGGGAAACTTGCTTGCAGGATGCCCTGGGCCTCAGAAGGCAAGCTCTAAGGACACTCAACAGGTGTCAGGGAAACTTAAGCCATGGCAGAGCAGAGACTGCCCCTCTAAAGGCCTGGCCCCATACAAGGCTTTCAGAGGGAAGCAACTGCTGAAGTCGGGACTTGTGAGAGTGAAATCCCAGAAGACTGGAGCTAAAAATAGTCGACCAGCAAAGGCTGGACCTTTCCACAAAGGTCAGCCCTGATGGCGGGAGCTGTCTATCCCGAGCCCTCTGCTGAGGAATGTGCATAGACCTCATGCCCTAGTTCTACAGGCTGCCCCACCTGCCGCTCCTTGGTGCACAGCAACCCTGGAGCATGGGGGCAGCCGGCCTGACCCCCTCCACCCTTCCCTTCCAGGAGTCCCTCGTGGCCCTGGGCGCAGGGATGAGGAGCACACTCCCAGACGGGGGCAGTGACAGAGGCTAACTCCATGACCGGACGAGGAAGCGATCCCAGGTCCAAGGCCAAGCACAGGCCTCGGCTTGGCACGGCACCAGAGTGCCAGCGAGACAATGTGGTGACCTTTCCTGGTCCTGAACCCACTTGCCTTTGGGGCCCAAAGACAGACAGGGACAGATGCACCAACCAAACAGCACGTTGGGAAACAGCACGAATTTTCTGAACAGAACTTTTAAAGAACACATGGTAGCTGAAAGGAACAAAACTGGCCACCTTCAACTTTTTTAAAAGATTGGCTTATAAGTGATCAAACAAGCATTGTAGTGGGTTTATCTGTATGTAGTTCTGTAACTAAGTCTCTGGCTTATCTCGAGGCTGTAAACTCGCTTTGGATGCAAATGCTCCAACACCACTTGGGAGTGCTGCCTGGAGTCCTTCGGGCCCAGGTGGCAGGCCAAGGGGTCTTACCTGGGCTCAGGGCCCTCTGAGCCCCGTTCAATGCACTGCTTTCAGGACGCCCACGGAAGGTGCCCCAGAGCAGGGCATCCCCTGGGAGCCGCTGCCACCTCCTACCTGCCGGACTTGGTGAGGACGATTATGGCCCCACTGCAGCACTTGAAGGAGGCCTCCACGGCGCCCACGGCGGCAGCTTCTGTGGGGTCGCTGGTAATGGGCGCCAGGCGGCGGAGTTCCTCAAATAATTGCAAGTGGTAGATGGCGGCCTCTGCCTCACGGGCAATCTAGGGGAGCAATATCCGTCCAGAGGGACAAGAGGGGGACAGAGCTTTGTCAGAGCTGCGTCACACGGAAGAGGGAGGGAAGAGTCGCACAGACAGCTGGTGAGGAACGTGGCCCTGCATGTGAGGCCAAGAGGCCAACCAGTGGAGGGGCTGAGCTGAGCAAGATCAAGGCTCACAGGAACGAGTCCCTCACCAGCGGCCTGTGCCATCCACTGCGCCTACCGAGCTGAGGGCCCTTTTGGTCCTGCCCTGCCCTGACCTCCCTGGCTGGCTTCCTGCAGAGAAGAGGACCGGAGCCCAGGCCCCAGAGGCAGGGCCCTAGCTGTCTTCTAGATCAGCTGGAACAAGAGGCTGGTATCCTGCGGAGTTACCTGCCCTTAGGGCCCTACCTGCCAGACTCCGTCAGAACTATCAAAGCTGCTGCTAAACACTTATAAGAAGCCTCCACGCTGCCCATGGCCATGGCTTCCATGAGGTCTGTGGAGTGGCTCGAGCCTCGCACAAGTTCTTCAAACAGCTTGCGGTGGAACATGGCTGCCTCAGCCTCACGAGCTATCTGTAAGGTTTAGAGGGGGGAGGAGAGGCAAGAAGAGGGAAGGAGGAGGGAGAAAACGAGAGACAACACACGGAAAGACAGAATGGGGAATTAATCAGAGGAAGGTGAACTTGGGTTAATTGGCTAAATCTGTCCTTCATGCAGATGCAAAGAGGCAGCATGATGGAAGCCCCAGGCTCAGGGATGGGTGGAGAATTACCAGCATCGACTGATTGCTGCTGCCCTCCCACAGAGGGAAAACTGGTTCTTCCCTTTGGGAAGGGGTTTTTGGTTGGGGGCAGGGGCACAGGGAGACAACATGGCGGCAAGCTCCAGCACTCGGCACAGAAACATGCCCAGGCTGGGCCCCACACCACTCCCTGGCAGGACCTGACCATGCTGCCTCATGACACAGCTCACAGGAAGGAACAGGCCCTCCCTCCTCACATGGCTGTTTGGTTACCGCAGAGCTGGGCGCCTGGCTTCCAGGCACGGGGCTGCTGCGAGCCCTTCCAGTGGCCGGCCGTGGGAAGGCGCTGAGTAGCGCCAGAAAGCTGGGGTCAGATGGAGCCAAAGCCACGCAGCTTCACCGTGGTCCAAGCACAAAGGTGGGGAAAATGGCAGACTGGTGAGGGGCACGTGGAACAGCCATGTGAAGGGACAGATGCCTGTGGAAGCACACAGGTGAGCGCAATAGGACACTGGATTAAAATTTAAGGATTATCACAGTCATAAGAAAGCCATTCAGTTATTCACAGACCACCTGCTCAGAGAGCATCAAGAATCGGAAAGACAATGTAAGCTTCAGAGGACTGTAACGCAATCACCAGCATCTTAGAGAATGAGGGGTGTGGGGAGAATCAGAACATCTCATTAACTTGACAGTAGAAGCAAGTACATGACAGGATTTACTAGGTTAAAGGTTTTTTTTCTCTAAGAAAGGATGGCATGCAGTTCAAAGGACAAGAGACGTGAACAGGAAACAGAACCATACCTGAGATTACTAGCCCCTAGTTATGGGTGGTTAATGGCCTCAGATACAAGAGAAAGCAGTGGATGGTTAAGAGAAGCTCTCGGCCAGTGTTAACTGGGGGTGTGGAAAGGAGAGGCCTGCACTGCCTAGCCCAGAGCCCATCACTTATCTTCTGAGCAGGGCCATCCAAGCCCTTGGTTCTCTCTAAGGTGTCAAAGACTGGGATATGGAAAAACAACAGGAGCTCAAGAGGCCAGAGCATGATTCTTATTCTCTGAGCCCAGTACAGGTCCCTGCTGGAGACCCGACCTCATCTCCAGCTGGACAAAGCCCTCTGTTACTGGAGAATACTGGCTCTGAAGCCAGCAGATCTGGGTTCAAACTGAGGCTGTATCATCACATAATCCTCCTCTAGAAGTTGGGGTGACATCTATCACACAGGGAATACAAAGATTACATCAATCTACAACCTAGTAACCTAACACACAGAGTGAAGGAGGAAAGGAAAAGGTCTTTTTTGGGGGAAGGGGGGTATTTATATCTGGGGGACTGCAGGAGAGGGGCATCACACAAAGGGCATGGGGATCCTTTGCTGATGGGAAAGGACTATGAAGGTCAAAGAAAAACCACTTCAGGATCCGAGGCGAGTTTGCTGAGCTCACATTATAAGCACTGACACTGGACCATTTTAAGAAAGTGAATTTGTAGCACTGTCTCCCAGGCCTCAGGAGCCCTGGTAACTGAACCCTAGGTTAACACTTCACTACATCTACAGCAGGACCAGACAGGGCTGGGGAGCTGAGAAGGAGCCAGGCAGTGGGACATGGCCAAGCTGAAGCGCCTTGAGAGCTAGCTGCCTGGTGGGGGAAGAAGGGTCGCCTCCAGGACCCTTCTGGATGCTCTCACACCAGGACCAGCAGGCTCGGTCTCTTTCCACCTGTATCGACTTGTGGACTTGCTGTCAGTCGCCAAACCCCACCTTTCAGCCTGAGGTGAGTGCAGCAGCTCAGCAAAGCGGGCCCGCTGCGGGCGCCATGCAGCAAGGCCAGCTCGGTCACCTGCACACCAGCTCAGTGCACCCAACAGCCTCCGCTACAGGCCAGGGGCCCCCAGTGGAGGCACCTAATACGGGACAGGTGAGGACCCAAGTGGAAGCTGGACAGGTGGGCTGGGAGGAGCCCAGGGCTTTTCCCAGAACAGGACAGAGGCACCTGGGTCCTCTGGGCTGTCCAGAGAAAGGGGCAGATTCACAGTCTCGACACTGGAAGTGAACTGTCTGAGGACAGATGGAGGAGAAGGACGCCTCCAAAACAGGAGGGAACAGGAGAGGGCGTGTGGGCAGGGAAGGCAGAAGGAAAAAAAAAACCAAGACACCCCTCTCCCCCAGGACACACGTCCTCACTCCTGTTGTGACTCAGAGGATCACAAAAGGTTGGCACAGAAGCCTAAAGCCGCTCTGTACAGGAGCTCTCGACCGCCCTGGCCCAGCTTGGCCTGGAGAACTCACCAGGTGCTGCATGCGCACCGCCTCGAGCGGGTAGTCCCCTTTGGCTGTCTCTCCGGACAGCATGATGCAGTCAGCTCCATCCAAGACCGCATTGGCCACATCACTGCCCTCAGCCCGGGTGGGACGGGGCTTCTTGATCATGCTCTCCAGCATCTGGGAGGACACAGAGCACAGTGAGACGTGGCCGGTGCGGCCTTCAGAGAGGAAGGACTACACATTGACTCCCTGGTGTGTGTGTGAGAGGTGGGGGGGGCGGGATCCTGAGAAGAGATGAGGCAGCACCACCCCACGCCCCCCGCAAGCGTGTGAGCATGAAGAGAGGTACATGCCTGCGTCGCACAGATGACGGGCTTTCCGGCGCGGTTGCACCGCCCGATCATCATCTTCTGAGCAAGGAAGACCTTCTCTGCAGGAATCTCAATGCCTAGATCACCACGAGCCACCATGATGCCATCGCTGGCTTCCAGGATCTCATCAAACCTGCCAGAGGGGGTAGGAAGGGAGAGAGACTCTATGGAACAAGGCCACAAGTACAGTGAGGCTCAGGAGGTTCTCCTACGTTCTTGGACTCAGCAGCCCTTCACTGGGAAAGCTGTCCATGACCTCACCCTGGGTGTACAGAGGTGACAGAGTGTCCGAGCTACCTTTGTCTCCCAAGGCAGGCTAACCGTTCCGCCGGGGAGAGGACAAGGTTTCTTCCAAAGCCCCACGGGTTTGTTTCCTTTCCACCTGCATCTCCTGAGGCCCCTCTAAGGGCATCTCTCTACCACCGGCACTCCAGCCAGCACTTCCCAGGCAGAAAGAAGAACACGAGGCCAGCTGACTACTCCTGACACAAAGGTCCGTGACCTTCCAGCCAAAGATACTTGAGGGCTGCTCCCTGAGGCAGCCCCCTCCCACCTGCTGAAGGCAAGAAGATGTGTGGCTTTGCCTGGCCTGCGGCCAAGGTCAGCTAGCATAACCCACAGTTTATCAGGACGGCAAAGAGGACTCCGTGTTGCCTGGTACAAAGGACATCTACACAGAGCTAAGCACGGCAAGGTCAAACAGTGGGTAGGGCCAGTCCTCTCGCCCTCCCCAAGTACACACCTAATCCACACAAGCAGATCTAGGGTTTTAGCTGTGCTGACTTATATTCCTAGTAGGGAGCCCAATAGGAACAGATGTCACCAAGCTGGCGTACTCACTGGCTCTATCTGGGGATACTGGGGAGGTGGTGACGTGGAGCCGGGCCCAGGCACACCGGAGGAGGCATGCGCTTTCCTCCAGAAAGCAGATGATGTGCCAGAGCCAGCCCACGCATCAGGCCAGCTGCTTCCTACGTGAAGACAAGGACACCAGGAGCTTCCACAGATCTCCCAGGTGAGGGGCCAAAAAAGAGGCCCTTCTTAAGAGCCTGCCATCTTCCCGCCATTGGGAAAAATGGTGGCAGAGGTGGAGGATGAGGGGAAAGGTCCCTTTATTCCAGCAAAGCAGCGCTTCTGATCAGAAGGACAGCATGATGGCCTCTAACCCTGTGAGCACGGACCCTGTCCCCCTCCAACACTGGTCCCGGAGTCTATGGGAAGATATACACCTTTTTTTCCCCTTAATACCAATGGCTTGGGGCCCCTGGCTGGCTAAGTCAGAAGAACGTGCAACTCTTGATCTCAGGGTTGCGGATTCGAGCCCCACATCGGGTGTAGAGATTATTTAAACAAACTTTAAAACAAAAATAAAACCAAGTAAATAAATAAATACGAATACCAATAACCATCCGCTCCCCTTCTTCAGGTGTTTGGACTGAGTAGGTCTGGCCTCAGCTAGAGAGTCTGTATTCGGATGGGCAGGTCGCCAGGTCTAGGACCTGGGTATTCATGGGATATGGTCTGCTTTTTACAAAGCGAGGCTGGGGCTGAGGGAGGCAGGGGACAGAGAGGGGCACTCACCTCCGAACTCCCTCGTGATTCTCAATTTTGCTGATTATCTTGATGTTCTTCCCTTTCTCTCCCAGGACCTTCCTGACTTCGTGGACGTCAGATGCCTTGCGGATGAAAGATGCAAACACCATATCTACATCCTGCTCTACCCCAAATTTCAGATCCTGGACGTCCTTTTCCGACACAGCAGGCAGGTCCACAGCGGCCCCAGGGAGGTTCACACCCTTCTTGCTTCCCAAGGAGCCACCGTTCTCCACCTCTGTCAGCAGGAAGTCAGCACCTGCGTGAAATTGGGGATTTGTGGGGGGGGGTATGTTCAGAATTCAGATCCCAACTCACTACCTGTATAATCTTGGCCAAGTCGACTAACCCGTCTGTGCCTGTTTCCCCATCTGTCTGTCAAATTGGGATAATAACTGCTCAGGAGGGTTGTTTTAAAATTTAAATGAGTTACCATGTAAAATGCTTAGCATAGTACCTGACTCTTAAATATTAGCTGTCATTCCCAGGGAGGAAAGCATAAAAGCAGAAACAGTGAGGATGGGTAAAAATTTCAGATGCTCCCTGAGCGGGCAGTGAAGTTGGACTGAAGTGTGTTTTAAAGCACAAGGAATTATAAAAGGAATTCCTGAGAACAAACAGAGTGCACCTTGCTGTCAGCCAAACTTCCCACCGTCCTTGGGTCAGGGGACGTTTAAAGATGGTTCCAGAGCATGAGGTGCCGCCTCCTGTACCTACCTTTCTGCTTCACCTGCAGAGAGATAAGCCCGTCGTCCACGTAGATCTTGCTGCCCACTTCCACCACCTTGCAGATGTTCTTGTAGTCCAGCCACAGAATGTTCTCGTCGCACTTTTCCATGTAGGCATTGTCCAGGGTGATCTTGAGCGTGGCCCCTTTCTTCAGCTCCACCTCCGCAGTGCCGCTCTACAGACCAGAGTGTAAGCTGCGAGCCCACAGAAAAGCTCTTCCTCCCAGGGAACCATGCTCGTATCTCCGCCAGAAGTGACAAGAAAGCTTCTGGCTCTGGGAATCACTGATGGTGTTCTCAATTTTACCTCAAAGAAGTCACCCAAGGAAAACCTACAATGTTTTAGTCCCACTATGTAAACGATGGGGGGGTGGGGGTGAAGGACAGAGACTTGGAAACAGGTTTTTAGAGTAAAAAGAGCGTCTCTCTATGTGTTAAGCCAAATACGCCAAATCAGCCTTTCTGACAGTGATGAACAGGACTCTCCCGTCTAGGATCTGAACTCCGAGGAGCGCCTGAGCTGGGCAGACTGCAGAGGCTGGCTCTCTGGAGCCTGCACCCTCCTGCGCCCTCCCTCTCGCTGCTCCCCATGATACTCACGCCCTTGATGAGCCCCGTTCGGATCTCCGGTCCCTTGGTGTCCAGGGCGACGGCAACCGGCCGGTAGAGAATGGGGTCGGAAGCAAAGCTTTCCGTGGCTGCACGCACGTTCTTGATGGTCTCTGCGTGGTACTAGGGGGAAAGAAGGAATCTGGAACGGGTGCTCCCACACGAGGACCCAGCGCTAGAGCTGAGGCGGATCACTCAGGAAAGGCCTGTGATGTTCTAGACCACCTTCCGCATCTCGTGTCAGGCTCAGCCATTCCCCCTCTACCTGCTCGTGTCGGTCTCCTAGGCTTCCACCCCCTTCTTCCACAACACTCACTCACTCAAGGGCCAATCTTAGAAACTTTAGAATGCTGCCACCAAAAGCCATTATAGGGATGGCGTCAACACGGCTCAACATGAAAGAAGCTTGTCCTCCTTATGTTCCCTGGGACCCATTATATTCCCTCGGCAAATACAGTGGACTACTGGAGTAGAGACCTTGCCCCGGGTGTGGGTCACACTGGTCTGGCAATCAGGGTCAGACTCTGATAGATTTGGCAATTCTGAGCTTTTCCTCTATTGATCCCGACGACAATTCAAACTCCAGAGTTATTTACTTAAGCTCACGATGGCCCAAGCTAAACAAGCCACTGCTAAGGTCCCGCAGACCTGGTTTTCACAATCACATTCTGGAGTGGCCCAGGGAGACTAAGGATGGCCTCTCTTCAAACCAACAACTCTGACCTCCATCTTTTTCCTAAGTCGTTGCTCTTTTCTCAGTTGCCACTACGATCTGAATAAAAATGGGACTCAAAGCCAAGACGTTAAGAGTTCTTCGGGGAACCAACAGGACGCTGCTGATCAGAGGCACGGAGGTCAGCACCTGTGAGCCTTGTCCTTCAGCTGGTCCAGGAGACCAGCACCTGCGAGGCAGCTGGAGGGGAGCTGGAACCAGAGTCCGAGCTCCAAGGACGGTGCTGCGTGAGGCTTGGGTCTGAGAATCTTTCTTCTAATTACAGTCTTTAATGAAGATTGCTGGCTTGTTTTCTGGGGGCAGAGGTCTGTACTCTGAGTTACGAATATTTCTTTCTGTTGCTGGCTCACAGAAAGGACAGCATAGAATAAAACATGGAGATAATTTTTTTCTTGAAGGAATGGGTGTTTCATGTTGTCAAATGCCCTTTCCTCAGAGCTGATGGAAGTCCTTAGAACAGATGTGAGCCTTTAGTGTCACCATCATCTCCTACTGACCACTCAGTTTCATCCCAGTATGGATTTCGTGTTCTTGAATAAAATTTATGTGGGCATAGGGCAGGAAAATTCTTTCAGTAGATGGCTGGACGTGGGCTGCTGAATTTTACCTTTGCTGTCTCCTTCTAAGTGAGACAGAGCCTGCATGCTAACCGGCCTGGTTAGGCTACTGTCCTTGTCTCATCCTACTCTCAGGGTGTGTTGGCTTCAAAGAACATACTTGAAAGATTTCTATACACGTGGCTCTGAAACAGCATGACAGAGATGTAACCGCTCCTTCAAGGGGAGACAGAACTAAGCCATCCAAGTCCTCAAGGCCAGTAGTCTGAACAGAGCTAGAGCCTACAGTCACCTTTTCAATTTCTTCAAGCTGTTAATCTATTTATACTTTCCACTTCTTAGACATTACCTTTTCTTGGAAGATAGTCAATTTCATCTCAACCTCTAGAAATTAAAGTGTAAGTCTTTTTATGACTTTCAAACACTCTTCAAATGTATGGGAAATACTCCCTTTTCCGTCTCTTTATTTTGTGCCTCCTCATTCTTGACCAGGCTTTCCTGGAAGTTTCTGTTTTACAGGGGTTTTTAGTTTGTCAAATTTATTTTCTATTTCATCAAGTTATGCTTTTCCTTCATCCCGTTTAGATTATTTGGTCCCTAGTGTTTGAGTTAAGTATTTCACTTACTTTCATTAAGACTTTTGCTTTCTGCTAAGTACATTTAAGTCTGTAAGTTTTCTTTTTTCCTTTTTCTCTTTTTGGGGCGTGGGGTGGGACAGAGGGGAAGGGAGAGAGAGAATCCTAAGCAGACTGCACACTCAGCAGGACCCTGAGATCATGACCAGAGCCAGAATCAAGAGCCAGATGCTTAACCAAATGAGCCGCCCAGATGCCCATGCCCCTCTAAGTCTTCTTGATTACTGTTAAACTTAAAATTTCCATTAAAAAAAAAAATTAGGGGCACCTGGGTGGCTCAGTGGGTTAAGCCTCTGCCTTTGGCTCGGGTCATGATCTCAGGGTCCTGGGATCGAGCCCCGCATCGGGCTCTCTGCTCAGCAGTGAGCCTACTTCCTCCTCTCTGCCTGCCTCTCTGCCTACTTGTGATCTCTCTCTGTCAAATAAATAAATTAAAAAAATTAAAAAAAAAAAATTAGAAGAAAAATATATGCCTGAGAATATGAGTGAGTCTCTGTAATTTTCATTTTATGGAACTTGAGGGGTTTTGGTGGCCTAATAAACTGTATAATCATAAGCATATGTTTTTGTTCTTGGAGGCCATAAAGTCATCTACTGTACACATATCGATGAGAATATTAGGTCTTACACTACTCAAATCCTCTATCCTGGCATCTCTGGGTACATTTCCAGAAGGTGTGCTGGTGCTACAGTCTCCCACTATGGCGTGGTTCCTCTGGATGTGACCAAGTGGTAAGGAAGTCCATCAATCAATACCGTCCTTGTGGAAAGTTCTCAATCTAGGTTGTCTCAAAGTCAGTATCTCTGGGACCACATGTTCAGGAAGAACACATCGTGCGCATCTGAACTGGCAGACGGGGCTAGGGATACCACAGTGGGCAAAGCTGGCAGGAGAGATCAGATGCAGACAGTACACGTCCCTCTGACAGAGTCAGGGAGAGAAAGTAACTTCAATGCTGTTTAGAAGGTATTTAAAAATTGTCAAGAGCTGGGAAAGCCTGGTGCAGCCACTAGTCCAAGGAGCCTATGAAGAGCCCCGACATGCGGTCAAACTGTTTACGTTACATGATGCAGTATGAGAACTATTTCAGATGTGTTTCCAAAGCCCTGATCCCAGAGACAACTGTATCCTGGTCAAAAACTTCACACCTGCAACAAGGACCTGGGTGTGTGTGTGTGTTTTGTTTTTAAATCCCAATTCGATTCTGGGAATAAGAATTGAAGCAGAGATTATCTCCAAATGCCTCCTGTAGTCTAAAAACACCCAAATCAATACACTCTATGTTAATAAAAAATATATAGAATAAATAAAGACTAAAAAGGGAAAATAAACAAACACCCAAATCTCTGGGCCAGCCCCCCCTCCGGCAAGTGCAGCAGACATCCCATGGCCTTGCTGTTTTGGAGCTGTGGCGGTGTTAAATTTACTGGATTGGATGGAAGAGGCCCACAAGCCTAGTTAAAGTTCAACTTCTTAAAATCTATTTCTGCTGCTTCTGCTGCACATAGGAGACCCTGGCACGGTACAGCAGCAGGGATCAATGGTACCACTGGTATCTTTAGCTCCCTCTTTGGGCTAAGCTAACACTTGCAAAAATTCCTGGTGACTCCTGACAAGGACCCCGACTTTGGAAAATTACAGAATGTCAGCACAGACGTGTCTTAAGGTGCCTGAAGCTCTGGCTGAGCACAGCTCCTCTAAACTTGGGTCAGGCCCTCATGACATTTGGAGGCCGGAGGCCTGCCAGGACATAGGCTATTTATGAAACACCAGGTTAGGGAACCCACGAGTCTCACATTTCCGGAAGGAGAAATTCACTTCTTGGACTGTACTTCGTGAGGCTTTATTTTTAGTCTAAACTGAACACCAGTTTCCAAATGCCAAAGGGCAACCCCTAACCACTAGTCTTTACAGGGTAGCGTTTTTTTTATTCCAAACAGGAAGTAGCAGAAGTCAAGAGAGGGGAAAGTCATGCTCATTCATTTCTTCTGTATCAACGCCAGTATGAAATCCCATGGCTTATGATGCAGCCCAAAGAGTTTAAAAGGAACTGTCCCTCAGGGAACCTCCATTCCTCCCTCAATATAAGTTTGGAAACAGGAGTGGGGACAGAGCATGTCCCAGGAGTTGCCACCTGGTCCCTGGACAAGTCCTCCGCCCACAGCGCAAGTCAGGTCCTACACAGCCTCAGCAGACACACTCCTCCCGGGCTGCCGGAGAAGCGTGCGGACTTTATTTCAATGCACCTGGGAACCCCTGGGAAGAGACAGGCCAGCCACACAGCATTGAGCAAACAGGGTATTCTGTGCTGGAGTGTCGGTACGGAGACTCACCACTTAACTCGCAGTGGTAGAAACCCCTCTCCTGGACCTGCTCAGTTATCTTGGGTCTAAACTAGGCCAGAAATCTGTCTGCAGGATGACCTTTTGGTTCACCTCTGCAACAGGAACTGTTACAGAGACCCAGGGGTAGGTGGTGTTAAGCACTGTGGCCATGGTACCTAATAGCTTACACGCCGTTCTCCAGAAGACCCTTCCACTCTTTTCTAAGTTTCTTTATTTTCCCAGCAATCTCTACACCCAACGCGGGCCTGAACCCCCACCCGAGATCAAGAGTTGCATGCTCTGCTGCCTGAGCCAGCCAATGTCGCAACCCTGGCAACTTTTGTCACCACAGGTGTGTGGGAAAACCATGGCCAATAACCAACGAGGTTGTCTCCGTGTAAGGAGACTTGGCCAAGTAGGATAGCAGGAGATGGGGGAAGGACAGCAGGGACAGGCCAGTGAAGATGATCTCTGCACTAGCTCTAAACCCCAGATGCTTTCTTGCCTGATTCTGTGTGGCTAAATGAACAGAGCACTGGCACCCAATTTCCTGCACGCTGCCCCAGGGGCCAAACCGTCTAGCTGAGGCTCACCTCATGGGTTCCATGAGAGAAGTTCAGACGAGCCACATTCATTCCAGACTTAATCATCTCCTTCAGCATCTCAACCGATCGGGAAGCTGGGCCTAGTGAAAAAAAAAATTTTAAAGCCAAAGTGTTAATTATTCAAAGGAGAAATAACACCTTTAAGTTTGAAGAGCCCTTGATAGTCTTTTCCCCTGAATTTTCCTCCTACAAATTGCTCAAGGTTCTTTCAAAAGCAGATAAAGGTTGTTACTGTGTTTTGTTCACTTTCTTGATTTAAGGGGACATTTCTCCTATTCCAATCAAATCCTACATGCTCCTATCTAACAAGGAAAGCCTAAATGAGACTCCGCCAACCCTCTCTACTCTCCCCCCGAAGCCTAGCCAGTTTTCCCACCACAGAATCTTGGTTGCACAGAGCATGTTGAAAAGCTCTTCCCTAGATTTCTGAGATGCTCCTAGAAGATGTGCTAAGGAAGACACCATCAAAATTCTGCCTTTAGCAGCAAACACAGAGCATGCAAATTCCTTACCACAACTTCCTAGGACCCTAGTCCCCACAAGACCCTGTGCAGCGTCTCGCTCAGCACCCAGGTTTACCATGTGTGTCTCTTCTGGAAAGAAAAGATCATGGCCCTATGAAGCCCTTGTTTTGCGGGGGCACAAACCGCTCACCGATGGTACAGATGATGCCAGTGTTCCGGGCCGTGATGGGTGGTGAATCGATGTCCAGACGGCACATGTGTTCCAAGAACGTGTCAGCCATGGCTGCGTGCAGCTGCTGGGTCTGGATGAAGGCCGTGCCGACATCACTGTGAGGCTTCGACATGGCTGCTGAGGTCCTGGATCCAGGGGAGCTGAAGAGGGAGAGTGACCAGTCTGAGAAGCCAGGTGGTTAATACAACCCTTGGCACAGGAGGCGGTTTCCCGCGTACACATTAACTCAGTAAGCACACTTGTGCACAAGTCACACGGAGCCCCGCCATGCTCCGGCCGTGTGGGCGCTCCTCAAGTTGGGCTGAGGGTTCACGTGACCACATCGGACTTTAAAGAACAATTTAAAACCTCGTACCCAATGCAGTACTTCCCAAGTATCCACCGTAAACAGACCTCCCTTACGATGGGCTACTCTCCACCTTGACAGTTTTCCTGTTAATCCTACAAGTAACATTTCACAGCCACTACCTCCAAATCACAGGCACTGCCTCCAAAGAAAGTTGTAACCCATCTTCCAGTGAAATAACCAGTAACATAAAAACAGACTCCTCCTTTAGTACCTTGGCAAATACAGTTTTTTGTATGATAAGCTATCCCAAAGCTATAAATGTCTGCTATAGGGCGGGGCATCCACATTGGTTTTTAACAATTCCCACCCAAACTCGGAAGTTACCTTCCTGGTTGCAAAGACAACCACCATCCAGGCAGTCCTTTGAGCTCTGGAAGCCGAGTTTTTCACTAACCCGAACACTACCTACATTCATTTCTCAACTCAGTCTGGTAGGGGAGCAGGTCCCAGGTCCCTGACAGACAGTAAAAACCAGTCCCTGGACAGGAAGCAAAGATGATCCAAAACGCTGTGTGCAGAATCTTTTGCCCCAGGAGTCTGTACCTAAAAACGACAATTACCTTTGGTCCGCAGGACTTCAGGACCTGCAAAGCAATTTGCATAAACCAGAGATAACCCCAATGGCACGGGTCTGGTTCTGAAAACATTAGTGCTACTTTCACAGGATGGTTATAGCATGAGGAAATTAAGACGGCTTGCCAAATCCTCTTCCCAACTGATTTTCTATTTTCTGATACATCATCCCAATTCCCCTTCTGCCCAGTACACTGCAAAGACTATTTGGTTCAGGTAATTAACCAGGCCAGGTCACAATCCTGACAGCTGGTCCTGACCTTTGCCTTCTTCGTTACTGACTAACAACTAAACTCACTCAGCCAGTTAGTAAACTGATTACAAAGACCTAAAGCAGCTTCCAGGCAATGTCTGAAGAACCATCAGGTAAGGATGTGAGTGTGAAACCTGACACTCCTTATCACAAGGCCGTCCCTTCCTCCAGCTCTCCTCCACCAAGGGCTACTCCTTAAGACCCTTGAGCCTGAAGGCTTCAGCCCAGGCTCCAGAACAAGCCCTCCTCAGCCCTGTCCCAGCTCCTCCTAAATCTCAGGGCTCTAAATCAAGGCACCCCACATATATCACTTTTACTCTTTCTCCTCTTCTCCTTGACTTTGTGGCCTCTTTTTTTTTTTTATTTTTTTAAAGATTTTATTTATTTATTTGACAGAGATTGCAAGTAGGCAGAGAGGCAGGCAGAGAGAGAGGAGGAAGCAGGCTCCCTGCTGAGCAGAGAGCCCGATGTGGGGCTCGATCCCAGGACTCTGAGATCATGACCCGAGCCGAAGGCAGCGGCTC